>NW_026782261.1:0-359905 GCF_031769215.1 Ylistrum balloti | reverse complement strand
ATTCATAGTCAGTATCACTTAACAGATTCAGAGTCAGTATCACTTAACAGATTCAGGGTCAGTATCAATTAACAGATTCATGGTCAGTATCACTTAATAGATTCATGGTGAGTATCATTTAACCGATTGATGGTGAATATTACTTAACAGATTCAGGGTCAGTATCACTTAACAGATTGATGGTCAGTATCACTTAACAGATTGATGGTCAGTATCACTAACAGATTCATGGTCAGTAACACTTAACAGATTAATGGTCAGAATCACTTAACAGATTCACAGTCAGTATCACTAACAGATTCATGATCAGTATCACCTAACAGATTCAGGGTCAGTATCACTTAACTGATTCACAGTCAGTATCACTTAACAGATTTATGGTCAGTATCACTTAACTGATTCACAGTCAGTATCACTAAAGGATTCATGGTCAGTATCACTTAACAGTTTCATGATCAGTATCACTTAATAGATTTATGGACAGTATCACTTAACAGATTGATGGTTAATATCACTTAATAGATTGATGGTCAGTATCACTTAACAGATTTATGGTCAGTATCACTAACAGATTTACGGTCAGTATCACTTAACAGTTTCACAGTCTGTATCACTTAACATATTCACAGTCAGTATCACTTAATAGATTCACAGTCAGTATCACTTAACAGATTCATGGACAGTATCACTTAACAGATTAATGGTCAGTATCACTCAACAGATTCATGGTCAGTATCATTTAACGGATTCATGGTCAGTATCACTTAACAGATTCACAATCAGTATCACTTAACAGATTCACAGTCAGTCTCACCAACAGATTCACAGTCACTATCACTTAGCAGATTCATGGTCAGTATCACTTAACAGATTCACAGTCAGTATCACTTAACAGATCGTTGGTCAGTATCACTTAACAGATTCACAGTCAGTATCACTTAACAGGTCAGTATCACTTAACAGCATCACAGTTAGTATCACTTAAAAGATTCATAGTCAGTATCACTTAACAGATTCAGAGTCAGTATCACTTAACAGATTCAGGGTCAGTATCAATTAACAGATTCATGGTCAGTATCACTAACAGATTCATGGTCAGTATCACTTAATAGATTCATGGTGAGTATCACTTAACAGATTGATGGTCAGTATCATTTAACAGATTGATGGTCAGTATCACTAACAGATTCATGGTCAGTATCACTTAACAGATTGATGGTCAGTATGACTCAACAGATTCAGGGTCAGTATCACTTAACAGATTCATGATCAGTATCACTTAACAGATTGATGGTCAGAATCACTTAACAGATTCACAGTCAGTATCACTAACAGATTCATGATCAGTATCACCTAACAGATTCTCACTAACAGATTCATGATCAGTATCACCTAACAGATTCAGGGTCAGTATCACTTAACAGATTTATGGTCAGTATCACTTAACTGATTCACAGTCAGTATCACTAAAGGATTCATGGTCAGTATCACTTAACAGTTTCATGATCAGTATCACTTAATAGATTTATGGACAGTATCACTTAACAGATTGATGGTTAATATCACTTAATAGATTGATGGTCAGTATCACTTAATAGATTTATGGTCAGTATCACTAACAGATTGATGGTCAGTATCACTTAACAGATTCACAATCAGTATCACTTAACAGATTCACAGTCAGTCTCACCAACAGATTCACAGTCACTATCACTTAGCAGATTCATGGTCAGTATCACTTAACAGATTCATGGTCAGTATCACTTAACAGATTGATAGTCAGAATCAATTAACAGATTCATGGTCAGTATCACTGAACAAATTCATGGTCAGTATCACTTAACAGATTGATAGTCAGTATCACGTAACAGATTCACAGTCAGTATCACTTAACAGATTGATGGTTAATATCACTTAATAGATTGATGGTCAGAATCACTTAACAGATTCACAGTCAGTATCACTAACAGATTCATGATCAGTATCACCTAACAGATTCAGGGTCAGTATCACTAACAGATTCATGGTCAGTATCACTTAATAGATTCATGGTCAGTATCATTTAACCGATTGATGGTGAATATTACTTAACAGATTCAGGGTCAGTATCACTTAACAGATTGATGGTCAGTATCACTTAACAGATCAGTGTATCACTTAACAGATTCATGGTCAGTATCACTTAACAGATTCAGTATCACTTAACAGATTCATGGTCAGTATCACTTAACAGATTCAGTATCACTTAACAGATTCAGGGTCAGTCATATCACTTAACAGATTCATGGTCAGTATCAGTATGGTCAGTATCACTTAACAGATTCAGTATCACTTAACAGATTCATATCACTTAACAGATTCAGTATATCACTTAACAGATTCATGGTCATATCACTTAACAGATTTCAGTATCACTTAACAGATTCATGGTCAGTATCACTTAACATCAGTATCACTTAACAGATTCATGTATCACTTAACAGATCAGTATCACTTAACAGATTCATGTCAGTATCACTTAACAGATTCATCAGGATTCATGTCAGTATCACTTAACAGATTCATGGTCAGTATCACTTAACAGATTCATGTCAGTATCACTTAACAGATTCATGGTCAGTATCACTTAACAGATTCATGGTCAGTATCACTTAACAGATTCATGGTCAGTATCACTTAACAGATTCATGGTCAGTATCACTTAACAGATTCATGGTCAGTATCACTTAACAGATTCATGGTCAGTATCACTTAACAGATTCATGGTCAGTATCACTTAACAGATTCACTGATTCATGTCAGTATCACTTAACAGATTCATGGTCAGTATCACTTAACAGATTCATGGTCAGTATCACTTAACAGATTGGTCAGTATCACTTAACAGATTCATGGTCAGTATCACTTAACAGATTCACAGTCAGTATCACTTAACAGATTCAGATTTAACAGATTCATGGTCAGTATCACTTAACAGATTCATGATTCATGTCAGTATCACACTTAACAGATTCAATCAGATTGATGGTCAGTATCACTTAACAGATTCATGGACAGTATCACTTAACAGATTGATGGTCAGTATCACTTAACAGATTCATGGTCAGTATCACTTAACAGATTGATAGTCAGAATCACTTAACAGATTCATGGTCAGTATCACCTAACAGATTCATGTCAGTATCACTTTCAACAGATTAACAGATTCAGGTCAGTATCACTTAACAGATTCATGGTCAGTATCACTTAACAGATTCATGGTCAGTATCACTTAACAGATTTAAGTATCACTTAACTGATTCACAGTCAGTATCACTAAAGATTCATGGTCAGTATCACTTAACAGTTTCATGATCAGTATCACTTAACAGATTTATGGACAGTATCACTTAACAGATTGATGGTTAATATTTAATCCTAGACTTGGGAGGTTGGTACTTATCACTTAATCCTAGACTTGGGATCACTTAATCCTAGACTTGGGAGGTTGGTACTTTTATATCACTTAATCCTACTTGGGAGGTAATCCTATCACTTACCTTGGGAGGTTGGTACTTTTATATCACTTAATCCTAGACTTGGGAGGTTGGTACTTTTATATCACTTAATCCTAGACTTGGGAGGTTGGTACTTTTATATCACTTAATCCTAGTTGGTTGGTACTTTTATATCACTTAATCCTAGACTTGGGAGGTTGGTACTTTTAATATCACTAATCCTACACTTGGGAAGGTTGGTACTTTTATATCACTTAATCCTACACTTGGGAGGTTGGTACTTTTATATCACTTAATCCTACTTGGGAGGTTGGTACTTTTATATCACTAATCCTACACTTGGGATGTTGGTACTTTTATATCACTTAATCCTAGACTTGGGAGGTTGGTACTTTTATATCACTTAATCCTAGACTTGGGAGGTTGGTACTTTTATATCACTTAATCCTAGGGAGGTTGGTACTTTTATCATATCACTTAATCCTACACTTCCTACACTTGGGAGGTTGGTACTTTTATATCACTTAATCCTAGACTTGGAAGGTTGGTACTTTTATATCACTTAATCCTAGACTTGGGAGGTTGGTACTTTTATATCACTTAATCCTACACTTGGGAGGTTGGTACTTTTAATATCACTAATCCTACACTTGACTTTTATATCACTTAATCACTAATCACACTTGGGAGGTTGGTACTTTTATATCACTCACTTTTATATCACTTAATCCTACACTTGGGAGGTTGGTACTTTTATATCACTTAATCCTACACTTGGGAGGTTGGTACTTTTTTATATCACTCACTTTAATAATCACTAATCACACTGGGAGGTTGGTACTTTTATATCACTTAATCCTAGACTTGGGAGGTTGGTACTTTAATATCACTAATCCGACACTTGGGAAGTTGGTATTTTTATATCACTTAATCCTACACGTGGGAGGTTGGTACTTTAATATCACTAATCGTACACTTGGGAAGTTGGTACTTTTATATCACTTAATCCTACTTAATCCTACACATGGAAGGTTGGTACTTTTATATCACTTAATCCTAGACTTGGGAGGTTGGTACTTTTATATCACTTAATCCTACTTGGGAGGTTGGTACTTTTATATCACTTAATCCTACACTTGGAAGGTTGTTACTTTTATATCCCTTAATCCTAGACTTGGGAGGTTGGTACTTTATTATAACTAATCCGACACTTGGGACGTTGGTACTTTTATATCACTTAATCCTAATCCTACACTTGGGAAGTTGGTACTTTTATATCACTTAATCCTAGACTTGGGAGGTTGGTACTTTTATATCACTTAATCCTAGACTTGGGAGGTTGGTACTTTTATATCACTTAATCCTAGACTTGGGAGGTTGGTACTTTAATATCACTAATCCTAGACTTGGGAGGTTGGTACTTTAATATCACTTAATCCTAGACTTGGGAGGTTGGTACTTTTATATCACTTAATCCTAGACTTGGGAGGTTGGTACTTTTATATCACTTAATCCTACTTGGGACTTTTATATCACTTAATCCTAGGGAGGTTGGTACTTTTATATCACTAATCCTACACTTGGGAGGTTGGTACTTTTATATCGCTAATCCTACACTTGGGAAGATGGTACTTTTATATCACTTAATCCTAGACTTGGTAGGTTGGTATTTTTATATCACTTAATCCTAGACTTCTTTTATATCACTATCTAATCCACTTACACTTGGGAGGTTGGTACTTTTATATCACTAATCCTAGGTTAGTACTTTTGTATCACTTAATCCTACACTGGAGAGGCTGGTACTTTAATATCACTAATCCTACACAAGGAAGATTGGTACTTGTATATCACTTAATCCTACATTTGTGAGGTTGGTACTTTTATATCACCAATCCTACAATTGGGAGTTTTGTACTTTTATAACACTTAATCCTAAACATGTGAAGTTGGTAGTTTTACATCACTTAATCCTACATTTGGGATGTTGGTACTTTTATATCACTTAATCCTAGACTTGGGAGGTTGGTACTTTAATATCACTTAATCCTAAACACACTTAATCCGACACTTGGGAAGTTGGTACTTTTATATCACTTAATCCTAGACTTGGGAGGTTGGTACTTTTATATCACTTAATCCTAGACTTGGGAGGTTGGTACTTTTATATCACTAATCCGACACTTGGGAAGTTGGTACTTTTATATCACTTAATCCTAGACTTGGGAGGTTGGTACTTTTATATCACTTAATCCTAGACTTGGGAGGTTAGTACTTTTATATCACTAAATCCAAGAATGGGGAGTTTGGAACTATTATATCACTTAATCCTAGACTTGGGAGGTTGGTACTTTTATATCACTTAATCCTACACATGGAAGGTTGGTACTTTTATATCACTTAATCCTAGACTTGGGAGGTTGGTACTTTTATATCACTTAATCCTAGACTTGGGAGGTTGGTACTTTAATATCACTAATCCGACACTTGGGAAGTTGGTACTTTTATATCACTAATCCGACACTTGGGAAGTTGGTACTTTAATATCACTAATCGTACACTTGGGAAGTTGGTACTTTTATATCACTTAATCCTACACGTGGGAGGTTGGTACTTTAATATCACTAAATCCTATCATATCTTAATCCTAGACTTGGGAGGTTGGTACTTTTATATCACTTAATCCTAGACTTGGGAGGTTGGTACTTTTATATCACTTGGGAGGTTGGTACTTTTATATCACTAATCCGACACTTGGGAAGTTGGTACTTTTATATCACTTAATCCTAGACTTGGGAGGTTGGTACTTTTATATCACTTAATCCTAGACTTGGGAGGTTGGTGCTTTTAGATCAGTTAATCCTACACTTGGGAGGTTGGTACTTTATAACACTTAATTCTAAACATGAGACATTGGTACTTTTATATCACTTAATCCTAGACTTGGGAGGTTGGTACTTTTATATCACTTAATCCTAGACTTGGGAGGTTGGTACTTTTATATCACTAATCCGACACTTGGGAAGTTGGTACTTTTATATCACTTAATCCTACACTTGGGAGGTTGGGAGGTTGGTACTTTTATATCACTTAATCCTAGACTTGGGAGGTTGGTACTTTTATATCACTTAATCCTAGACTTGGGAGGTTGGTACTTTTATATCACTAATCCTAATTTTATATCACTTAATCCTACACTTGGGAGGTTGGTACTTTTATATCACTTAATCCTAGGGGAGGTTGGTACTTTTATATCACTTAACCCTAGACTTGGGAGGTTGGTACTTTTATATCACTTAATCCTAGACTTGGGAGGTTGGTACTTTAGTATCACTAATCCTAGACTTGGGAGGTTGGTACTTTTATATCACTAATCGTACACTTGTGAGATTGGTACATTGATATCACTTAATCCTAGACTTGGGAGGTACTTTTATATCACTTAATCCTACACTTGGTACTTTTATATCACTTAATCCTACACTTGGGAGGTTGGTACTTTTATATCACTTAATCCTACACTTGGGAGGTTGGTACTTTTATATCACTTAATCCTAATCACTTGGGAGGTTGGTACTTTTATATCACTCACTTGGGAATCACTAATCCTACTTGGGAGGTTGGTACTTTTATATCACTAATCCTACACTTGGGAAGTTGGTACTTTTATATCAATTACTCCTAGACTTGGGAGGTTGGTACTTTTATATCACTTAATCCTAGACTTGGGAGGTTGGTACTTTTATATCACTTAATCCTACACTTGGGAATCCACTAATCACTTGGGAGGTTGGTACTTTTATATCACTTAATCCTACACTTGGGAAGTTGGTACTTTTACACTTGGGAGGTTGGTACTTTTTATCACTTAATCCTAGACTTGGGAGGTTGGTACTTTTATATCACTTAATCCTACACTTGGGAGGTTGGTACTTTTATATCACTTAATCCTACACTTGGGAGGTTGGTACTTTTATATCACTTAATCCTACACACTTGGGAGGTTGGTACTTTTATATCACTTAATCCTAGACTTGGGAGGTTGGTACTTTTATATCACTTAATCCTAGACTTGGGAGGTTGGTACTTTTATATCACTTAATCCTAGACTTGGGAGGTTGGTACTTTTATATCACTTAATCCTAATCCTACACTTGGGAGGTTGGTACTTTTATATCGCTAATCCTACACTTGGGAATATGGTACTTTTATATCACTTAATCCTAGACTTGGGAGGTTGGTACTTTTATATCACTTAATCCTACACTTGGGAGGTTGGTAATATCACTAATCCTACACTTGGTTGGTACTTTTATATAACTTAATCCTAGACTTGGGAGGTTGGTACTTTTATATCGCTAATCCTACACTTGGGAATATGGTACTTTTATATCACTTAATCCTAGACTTGGGAGGTTGGTACTTTAATATCACTTAATCCTAGACTTGGGAGGTTGGTACTTTAATATCACTAATCCTAGACTTGGGAGGTTGGTACTTTAATATCACTTAATCCTAGATCACTACTTGGGAGGTTGGTACTTTTATATCACTTAATCCTAGACTTGGGAGGTTGGTACTTTTATATCACTTAATCCACTACACTTGGGAGGTTGGTACTTTTATATCACTTAATCCTAGACTTGGGAGGTTGGTACTTTTATATCACTTAATCCTACACTTGTGAGGTTGGTACTTTTATATCACTTAATCCTACACTTGGGAGGTTGGTACTTTTATATCACTTAATCCTACACTTGGGAGGTTGGTACTTTTATATCACTTAATCCTAGACTTGGGAGGTTGGTACTTTAATATCACTAATCCGACACTTGGGAAGTTGGTACTTTTATATCACTTAATCCTAGACTTGGGAGGTTGGTACTTTAATATCACTAATCCGACACTTGGGAAGTTGGTACTTTTATATCACTTAATCCTAGACTTGGGAGGTTGGTACTTTTATATCACTTAATCCTACACTTGGGAGGTTGGTACTTTTATATCACTTAATCCTACACTTGGGAGGTTGGTACTTTTATATCACTTAATCCTAGACTTGGGAGGTTGGTACTTTTATATCACTTAATCCTTGGGAGACTTTATATCACTTAATCCTAGGGAGGGGAGGTTGGTACTTTTATATCACTTAATCCTAGACTTGGGAGGTTGGGACTTGGGAGGTTGGTACTTTTATATAACTTTATCCTAGACTTGGGAGGTTGGTACTTTTATATCGCTAATCCTACACTTGGGAAGATGGTACGTTTATATCACTTAATCCTAGACTTGGGAGGTTGGTACTTTTATATCACTTAATCCTAGACTCTGGGAGGTTGGTACTTTACACTGGGAGGTTGGTACTTTTATATAACTTAATCCTAGACTTGGGAGGTTGGTACTTTTATATCGCTAATCCTACACTTGGGAAGATGGTACGTTTATATCACTTAATCCTAGACTTGGGAGGTTGGTACTTTAATATCACTTAATCCTAGACTTGGGAGGTTGGTACTTTTATATCACTTAATCCTAGACTTGGGAGGTTGGTACTTTTATATCACTTAATCCTAGACTTGGGAGGTTGGTACTTTTATATCACTTAATCCTAGACTTGGGAGGTTGGTACTTTTATATCACTAATCCTACTTGGTACTTTTATATCACTTAATCCTACACGTTGGGAGGTTGGTACTTTTATATCACTAATCCTACACTTGGGAAGGTTGGTACTTTTATATCACTTAATCCTACACTTGGGAGGTTGGTACTTTTATATCACTTAATCCTACACTTGGGAGGTTGGTACTTTTATATCACTTAATCCTACACTTGGGACTTGGGAGGTTGGTACTTTTATATCACTTAATCCTACACTTGGAGGTTGGTACTTTTATATCACTTAATCCTACACTTGGGAGGTTGGTACTTTTATATAACTTAATCCTAGACTTGCGAGGTTGGTACTTTTATATCACTTAATCCTACACTTGGGAGGTTGGTACTTTTATATCACTTAATCCTAAACTGGAAAGGTTGGTACTTTTATATAACTTAATCCTAGACTTGGGAGGTTGGTACTTTTATATCGCTAATCCTACACTTGGGAAGATGGTACGTTTATATCACTTAATCCTAGACTTGGGAGGTTGGTACTTTTATATCACTTAATCCTAGACTTGGGAGGTTGGTACTTTTATATCTTTCCTATATCACTTAATCCTAGACTTGGGAGGTTGGTACTTTTATATCACTTAATCCTACACTTGGGAAGGTTGGTATATCTTTTATATCACTTTTAATCACTACCTACACTTGGGAGGTTGGTACTTTTATATCACTTAATCCTAGACTTGGGAGGTTGGTACTTTTATATCACTTAATCCTAGACTTGGGAGGTTGGTACTTTAATATCACTAATCCGACACTTGGGAAGTTGGTACTTTTATATCACTTAATCCTAGACTTGGGAGGTTGGTACTTTTATATCACTTAATCCTAGACTTGGGAGGTTGGTACTTTTATATCGCTAATCCTACACTTGGGAAGATGGTACGTTTATATCACTTAATCCTAGACTTGGGAGGTTGGTACTTTTATATCACTTAATCCTAGATATCTTGGGAGAGTTGGTACTTTTATATCACTAATCCTACACTTGGGAATCCACTAATCCTACTTGGAAGGTTGGTACTTTTATGTCACTTAATCCTAGACTTGGGAAGTTGGTACTTTTATATCACTTAATCCTACACGTGGGAGGTTGGTACTTTAATATCACTAATCGTACACTTGGGAAGTTGGTACTTTTATATCACTTAATCCTAGACTTGGGAGGTTGGTACTTTAATATCACTAATCCGACACTTGGGAAGTTGGTACTTTTATATCACTTAATCCTACACTTGGGAGGTTGGTATTTTTATATCACTTAATCCTAGACTTGGTAGGTTGGTATTTTTATATCACTTAATCCTAGACTTGGGAAGTTGGTACTTTAATATCACTAATCCGACACTTGGGAAGTTGGTACTTTTATATCACTTAATCCTAGACTTGGGAGGTTGGTACTTTTATATCACTTAATCCTACACTTGGGAGGTTGGTACTTTTAATATCACTTAATCCTACACTTGGGAAGGTTGGTACTTTTATATCACTTAATCCTAGACTTGGTACTTTTATATCACTTAATCCTACTTGGGAAGTTGGTACTTTAATATCACTAATCCGACACTTGGGAAGTTGGTACTTTTATATCACTTAATCCTAGACTTGGGAGGTTGGTACTTTAATATCACTAATCCGACACTTGGGAAGTTGGTACTTTTATATCACTTAATCCTAGACTGGGAGGTTGGTACTTTAATATCACTAATCCGACACTTGGGAAGTTGGTACTTTTATATCACTTAATCCTAGACTTGGGAGGTTGGTACTTTTATATCACTTAATCCTAGACTTGGGAGGTTGGTACTTTTATATCACTAATCGTACACTTGTGAGATTGGTACATTTATATCACCACTCCTAGACTGGAGAGGTTGGTACTTTTATATCACTTAATCCTACACTTGGTAGGTTGGTATTTTTATATCACTTAATCCTACACGTGGGAGGTTGGTACTTTTATATCACTTAATCCTAAACTGGAAAGGTTGGTACTTTTATATAACTTAATCCTAGACTTGGGAGGTTGGTCAGTATCACTAACAGATTCATGGTCAGTAACACTTAACAGATTAATGGTCAGTATCACTTAACAGATTCATGATCAGTATCACTTAACAGATTGATGGTCAGAATCACTTAACAGATTCACAGTCAGTATCACTAACAGATTCATGGTCAGTATCTCTTAACAGATTGATGGTCAGTATCACTTAACAGATTGATGGTCAGTATCACTTAACAGATTCATGATCAGTATCACTTAACTGATTCACAGTCAGTATCACTAAAGGATTCATGGTCAGTATCACTTAACAGATTAATGGTCAGTATCACTTAACAGATTCATGATCAGTATCACTTAACAGATTGATGGTCAGAATCACTTAACAGATTCACAGTCAGTATCACTAACAGATTCATGGTCAGTATCACTTAACAGATTCATGGTCAGTATCACTTAACAGATTCATGATCAGTATCATTTAACTGATTCACAGTCAGTATCACTAACAGATTCATGGTCAGTATCACTTAACAGATTGATGGTCAGTATCACTTAACAGATTGATGGTCAGTATCACTTAACAGATTCATGATCAGTATCACTTAACTGATTCACAGTCAGTATCACTAAAGGATTCATGGTCAGTATCACTTAACAGATTCATGGTCAGTATCACTTAACAGATTGATGGTCAGTATCACTTAACAGATTCATGATCAGTATCATTTAACTGATTCACAGTCAGTATCACTAACAGATTCATGGTCAGTATCACTTAACAGATTGATGGTCAGTATCACTTAACAGATTGATGGTCAGTATCACTTAACAGATTCATGATCAGTATCACTTAACAGATTCATAATCAGTATCACTTAACTGATTCACAGTCAGTATCACTAAAGGATTCATGGTCAGTATCACTTAACAGATTCATAATCAGTATCACTTAACAGATTGATGATTAATATCACTTAATAGATTGATGGTCAGTATCACTTAACAGATTCATGGTCAGTATCACTAACAGATTTACGGTCAGTATCACTTAACAGTTTCACAGTCAGTATCACTTAACATATTCACAGTCAGTATCACTTAACAGATTCATGGCCAGTATCACTTAACAGATTGATGGTCAGTATCACTTAACAGATTGATGGTCAGTATCACTTAACAGATTCATGGACAGTATCACTTAACAGATTAATGGTCAGTATCACTTAACAGATTCATGGTCAGTATCATTTAACAGATTCATGATCAGTATCACTTAACAGATTCACAACCAGTATCACTTAACAGATTCACAGTCAGTCTCACCAACAGATTCACAGGCACTATCACTTAGCAGATTCATGGTCAGTATCACTTAACAGATTCACAGTCAGTATCACTTAACAGATCGTTGGTCAGTATCACTTAACAGATTGATAGTCAGTATCACTAACAGATTCATGATCAGTATCACTTAACAGATTGATGGTCAGTATCACTTACCAGATCGTTGGTCAGTATCACTTAACAGATTCATGGTCAGTATCACTAACAGATTCATGATCAGTATCACTTAACAGATTCATGGTCAGTATCACTAACAGATTCATGGTCAGTATCACTTAACAGATTCATGATCAGTATCACCTAACAGATTTACGGTCAGTATCACTTAACAGTTTCACAGTCAGTATCACTTAACATATTCACAGTCAGTATCACTTAACAGATTGATGGTCAGTATCACTTAACAGATTTATGGTCAGTATCACTTAACAGGTTGATGGTTAGTATCACTTAATAGAGTCATGGTCAGTATCACTTAACATATTCACGGTTAGTATCACTTACATAGTGATGGTCAGTATTACTTAACAGATTCATGGTCAGTTTCACTTAACAGATTCACAGTCAGTATCACTTAACAGATTGATAGTCAGTATGACATATTCAATATTTTCTCGGTTCGTGTTTCTGAAATACATTGACACCGTGTTTGTGGCAATGTTGAAGGTCCTTCGTAAATGCCAAGTTCACCACTCTAGGTACAGGAATTACCTTGAAATATTTTGAAACAAGGCAACCATATCTGCAAACGATGTTTCAGTGTAAAAGAAAGTACAATGTATTGTTCCATGTTGTGTATTGTTTTGGTTTATAATCTGTTTACCATCTCTTCAGAATTATTTCAACCTTAGTAAATATAAGGTTTAAGTAAAGCCAAAAAACTGGCCGATACCTTACTATATCGGGCACTGCTTACATTAGAACCAGTACGCCCCACACTGGTCATTGTTTGATAAAGATGTCGGTGTAGTCATCGAAACCTCACACACTTCTACAGGTTGTACTATACGTACCCTCCACACTGGTCATTGTTTGATAAAGATGTCGTGTAGTCATCGAAACTTCACACACTTCAACAGGTTGTACTATACGCACCCTCCACACTGGTCATTGTTTGATAAAGATGTCGTGTAGTCATCGAAACTTCACACACTTCTACAGGTTGTACTATACGTACCCTCCACACTGTTCATTGTTTGATAAAGATGTCGGTGTAGTCATCGAAACTTCACACACTTCAACAGGTTGTACTATACGCACCCTCCACACTGGTCATTGTTTGATAAAGATGTCGTGTAGTCATCGAAACTTCACACACTTCTACAGGTTGTACTATACGTACCCTCCACACTGTTCATTGTTTGATAAAGATGTCGGTGTAGTCATCGAAACTTCACACACTTCTACAGGTTGTACTATATGAACTTCTTTTCTTATGATGACCCGGATACAAAAGCTGTCAAAACGAAAAGTTTATTATACGAATTTCAGAGTGACACGTGTTATAGTACATTATTCTGTATAGATACCGACATGTTGGCGAAGTTGTAATCACAGAGATATATTATTATTGTATTAATACCTGGACACATGCTAATGAATACGGTCAGACACGTATCACATTTTGTTTACATAATACGTACATCATGAACATAGGTATTGCTGCTACAATATATGTCTGTCTGAAAATATTCCGTTGCCTTACTGACATCGATTTTCGCTCAAGAATAAAAAAAAGAAGGTTTTATACATGTCATATATAACGACGCAATACCATGAAAAGTGTTCTCAACCTGCTCTATGACAATCAAGTACATGTATTTCATTGTTTGTGATCTTTCCTTCGCCATTTTGATTATCTATCTCAATTCTTAGGTTATCTTAACAAATGACCGTTGTTTGGATAGCATGACTATCGTGTAAATTAACAAGTTCATCTGACATAAGATGTGAGAATTCTGTTCTATAATGCCGGCCGGCAGGTTAGGTAAACAATGTTAAATTATCGATTGGTTTGTTAATGTCTCCGCCAATTACGGCCATATTGTCCGAGAAAAACAGGTAAAACATTTGTCAATGAAAAAAATTGAAAAAGAAAGGAAAAGATGTACTTTTACTTTGATTATTATAGAAATAATGAAGACGGCCTTTTACCTCACACAAATTAATTTTCACCACTAAGGTTGAAATATTTTGAGTATTACGGTGAATTGTCAATACGAGAAACTATTTTTCGTTATCAGCAAACTATGAGGGATGATATAAACGGTCGCAACCATATCATTTGGTTCTTTGTTTACCTTGAAGGGGGCATGTATCGCAAGATATGATAGTGTCAGTTGGTTGCAAAATCATATAATCATTTTATTCAATAAATATTTCATTATTTAAAATGATTTATGTTGCAGATTTTCAATATTATTTATTTCTACAAGTTTGGATTTGAAAACGATTCTGAACAAGAGACGGAAACTTCGAGCTGGCAGATTTTCATGAATTACTTAAAGTAAGTCGACTTTGTATTTTTCAGTAAATTTATTAAAATTTATACCACACGTTAATGATGTTGTAGTATCATAGATTAGTGATATTATGGTACCATGTAGTTATGATATTGATTGATACGACATCGACACAATTGTGTCATTCAACAGCTACAACATTTTGGTATCATTTGTATCTCACCTTAGCTAAACCGATGTGTAAAGCATCAGTTACAATCTTGTGTAAAACAATATCTAATATGTTGTGTCATGAAATTGCTACAATATTACGTCATGCAAAAACTACAGTATTGAGTCATACAATATCTACAGTATTGTGTCATACAATAACTACAGTGTTGTGTTCTACAATAATTACAGTATTGTGTTCTACAATAACAAAATATGATCCCGCCATATCACAGTGTATTTACTCTTTTCTGTTTTTCTTTTTGGCCATCCAGGGAGAACAAATGTCGGTCAGTAGGCTTCATGGTTTTCACTCTACTAGGACTGGTGCGTATCATCATACAGTATCAAATTTAGTAAATGATTGCCCACTGTGACATTGGGAAATGTGTATTTCTCTTTGAGATAAACATACCGATGTTTATTATTATATGGATGATACTGATTGTAAAACAAATATCAGTGCTTTAAAATGGTATATAATTTATAAATATAAAATATAATGGTGACTATTACTTAATTCATTTTGATGACGTAGTTCCGAGCTCATTGGGCTGCATCTTTGTGACGTATCAATTACAGCTAATTCTATTGGAGCAATTTATATACAACGCATTAATGATGTAATTCTTGCAGATGTTTTCGCAATAATAGTGTCATTTAATTTTCCCACAGCTGTTTTCATTAGGGCTTCTGATAACTGGAGTCTATTTAGGCGTTGATGATATACTTGGCCATAAGGACATCAAAGTCTTGTTTGAATACATCTATATAGCTGGAAGGGATGTAACGTCGTGGGTTAGGATAATGTCCATCATATTGGTCAGTATCGGCTGCGTTTCTTTCGTCATTTACTGCGTTGGAATCGTAACCATATATCTAGGAATGGGGCCCATGTATTACATGGTGAGTATCATGGCTGTTTTATGTGTAATAAAACTTTGATTAATGTTCAATCTATTGATGTTAACTTTGTCTTTGACAATATTTGTTGTATTCTGTAAATCATCATTTTCGCATTCTTTTCACATTTTTAATCACTGTCCGCATTACATGTTCATTACTCTGTTATAGGCAGTGCCCGGCTAAACTTCTGTTTTCTGTTGTCACTGTATTCCATCTGACCTTATCTTACTCTGCTGTAGACAGTGCCCTGTTAAACCACTGTTCTCTGCTGTAACTGTACTCTGCCTAACCTAATTTGCTTTGGTGTAGGCAGTGCCTGGCTAAACCTCTGTTCTCTATTGTAGGCAGTGCCTGGCTAAACCTCTGTTCTCTATTGTAGGCAGTGCCTGGCTAAACCTCTGTTCTCTATTGTAGGCAGTGCCCGGCTAAACCTCTGTTCTCTATTGTAGGCAGTGCCCGGCTAAACTTCTGTTCTCTATTGTAGGCAGTGCCCGGCTAAACCTCTATTCTCTGTTGTAGGCAATGCCCAGCTAAACCTCTATTCTCTATTGTAGGCAGTGCCTGGCTAAATCTCTGTTCTCTGTTGTTACTGTATTCCATCTAACATTTTTTACTCTATTGTAGGCAGTGCCTGGCTAAATCTCTGTTCTCTGTTGTTACTGTATTCCATCTAACATTTTTTACTCTGTTGTAGGCAGTGCCCAGCTAAACCTCTGTTCTCTGTTTTTACTGTACTCCGCATGACCTGTTTTACTCTGTTGTAGGCAGTGCCCAGTTAAACCTCTGTTCTCTATTGTAGGCAGTGCCCGGCTAAAACTCTGTTCTCTGCAGTAAGCAGTGCCCGGCATAACCTCTGTTCTCTGTTGTAACTGTATTCCACCTGACTTTTTTTACTGTGTTATAGGCAGTGCCCGGCTTAACCTCTGTTCTCTGTTGTAAGAAGTCCCTGGCTAAACTTCTGTTCTCTGTTGTAAGAAGTGCCCGGCTAAACCTCTGTTCTCTGTTGTAGGCAGTGCCTGGCTAAACCACTGTTCTTTGTTGTAGGCAGTGCCCAACTAAACCTCTGTTCTCTGCTGTGACTGTACTCCGCCTGACTTTTTTTACTCTGTTGTAGGTAGTGCCCGGCTAAACCTCTGTTCTCTGTTGTAACTGTATTCCACCTAAACTTTTTTAATCTGTTGTAGGCAGTAATTGCTGTTGTGACATCTTTAATCTTTAGCCTTTTTAGGCTAAACGTACTCAGTACGCATAGCCTATTGCGACGGCCTTTCAGACAAAATTTACCGATCCTGGCCTTCTCATTGGCTGAAATATCGAAAAGAGTTAGAACCCTCTAGCGGCAATTTTTTGCGTAAATAATGCCGCGATTTTTCAAATCGCTATTTTAAAAGCATCCAAAATTAGTTTATTTTTTAATAACAATACAATTACTATATATTTCAAATAAGAAGCACAGTGTGGTTGAACTATTGATAAATTTTGAACAATATATTTTACGGAATTCTCGACATGACGTAAACGTACGTGCGAGTTGGCGCCATGATAAGAAGCTAGTCTGGGGGCTTGGTTTGAATTATCAACTAACAGCACTTATAAACAAACAAAACTTACAAACAGAACATCAATTTTGCTTTAATCCTTGTCGTTGTGGCAAGATCGTCTTAATATATAACATCACTTTACCTCATTAGACGTCACAAAATTGGACTGTTCGTCCTACGCGCACACTCGCCGATATGACACTTTTACAGGATTTTCACATCCACCGCCATGACACTTTTTCATGTTTTTGAAGATAAAAAGTTTGCGCTTCGTAGGCAAGGTACATTTGGTGCTCATGATTTATGAATAATATATTTTCAATACTGTACTGATCATGATGTTGACTTTGTTATATCCTATATTTTTTGTCTTTTAGTTTTATTTGATGAAGGTTGATTGTGCTGATTTCTCAATGTTTATTAATGTGTATCAAAGTTCCTTGAAATGAAAATATTCCTTTAAACAAAGCGCGTATAAAAAAACCCCAAAAATATTCATGTTTATAATTATCAATTAACTAAAACGAAATATTTCCGTAACATATTTATTCATTTAGCGTGTCATGGTGACATTATCTAATGCATTGGAGATCAGAAATAATAGTAGCTATAGTGAAAATATTGTAAATTTTGTATATATATTGAAGTCTGGTTTCATCTCATAGAACTATGCATTTATAGACGTAATTACTGGAAGAAAAGTCTAACCATGATACTTCAAGGAAGACAGGCATGCAAATACATTTAATGTAATTACTTACACTTTTATCTATCTGAAATGCTGTGTATACCTTATCTACTTTCCTCAACTACAAATATGATTATAATAAGTAAGGACCATTACTTTGCAATACATTCAAAATAAAGAAGTAGGTATAAAGTCCTTTCGATTTGTTTAAATCCTCATATTGATAGGATAGTAATTGCAACATCTTGGGTATTTCAAAGGTTTTATTTAGTCAACTTCATCATAGAGCTATTTGTCATTTGGCTTGTTAGCAATAAATATATGGTTGTGTGCATTTTGTTATTTTTTTTACCTATTTTTATTTATTCACATTATTGTCGTCAAATTTGAAATAAGAATTAAAGAAGATATAAAATCGCTTAAAATTAAGAAAAATAGCCTCTGGTTCTCTTATTTAAGTAAATTTTGCATTCCAAAGTATGGAGTATGGGGGAAGTAATATAGCTTTGCAGTTATTTGTGAACATTTTGCAATACGTTTAGCCTTTCAGTACTTTCAGTACTTTGATTTATTCTGTTGTAGACAGTGCTAGGCTTATCCTCTGTTCTTTGTTGTATGCAATGCCCGGCTAAACCTCTGTTCTCTGTTGTAGTGAGTTCCTCACTAAACCTCTGTTCTCTGTTGTAGGCAATGCCCGGCTAAATCTCTGTTCTCTGTTGTAGTGAGTTCCTCACTAAACCTCTGTTCTCTGTTGTTACTGTACTCCGCCTAACCTTATTTACTCTGTTGTAGGTAGTGCCCGGCTAAATCTCTGTTCTCTGTTGTTACTGTACTCCGCCTAACCTTATTTACTCTGTTGTAGGTAGTGCCTGGCTAAACTTCTGTTCTCTGTTGTAGGCAGTTCCTGACTAAACCTCTGTTCTCTGTTGTAGGTAGTGCCTGGCTAAACTTCTGTTCTCTGTTGTAGGTAGTGCCCGGCTAAATCTCTGTTCTCTGTTGTTACTGTACTCCGCCTGACCTTTTTTATCTGTTGTAGGCAGTGCCCGGCTGAACCTCTGTTCTCTGTTGTTACTGTATTCCACCTAAACTTTTTTAATCTGTTGTAGGCAGTAATTGCTGTTGTGACATCTTTAGTCTTCAAACTTATTGCCATTCTGGCATGGATACCACTCCGAGTAGCGGTAAGTCTTTCGTTGGCGTAAACCATATACTTATATATCAATTAGTGATTCAACAGTTTGATCCAGAAGCCGTTCTTTTGGAGGTAATTAACAGATAACAATAGAATTCCTTGTATCGAAATAAAAAAAAAAAAAACTTTTAGATTGCTATGTTGAAGGGCGTGAAATAATGAGAAAATGTATCAGATAAAAGCGATTCCATTTGCATTTCTATACCAGCATTTGTTTTATTTTCCAAACTCATGGTAATGTATCTGCAATAAGTAATCGTACATTTATCCAGTATCGGGTTAAGAATGGGAAACACAAGTTTAACCGAGGATCAAAGGAAGCTAAGGAAACTGGATACCTAAAGATAAAATTAAGGTAGAACAACAATAGTCCATTTCATGACAACGGTTTTGAGAAAACTTTTACATTCTCCAACCTAATGATATGCTGTATTTAGATGTCGAAATGATGAAAAACCAAAAACAAAAAACAAACAAACAAAACAACGAAAAACAAAAACTAACATAAAAAAACACACACCAAAAAAAAAAAAAAAAAAAAAAGCATGGAACTTATAGAAAATACTGATCTAAGGATTGCAAGATAAGCAAAACGATAGGATTACACAGAGACCTTTATATGAATAAAAAAATGAATCAATGTTACGAAAAGCCTCTTCTGGCTCATCGACAGAACACCACCGTGTACGTCCAAACTATTTAATGTAGTTATATCACGTTTTCAAATGAAAGCAAGAATGGTTACACTGACATGGCAGATGTAGTGCTATCCCCTGTAAAAAAGTCGAAAATCATTCATATTCTTTACATCTTTCTTCATTTTTGTATCTTGATTTTTTGTCAGATATCATGTATTTATTCTGTCAAGTATATGTTTATTTTCACATGGTACCTTACCACTTTGAACGTGGTCGCGTGATTCGAAAGAAAATATTATTAATTTCGAATCAATTCATTCCGTGGACCCATTGGTCTGCTGTATTATGTATATATACTGATGTACATGCATCTACTGTATCTAATTCTGAATCAGATTGTATTATCTACATATGCGTAATTCTATCAAATCTTCTCTTTTACAAGGAGAACCAGGCATAGAATAACAAAACCATCCATCAGAAATACTCAACATTGAACACAACATTGCATAAGGAAATTGAAGAAAATTCGATTATAACAGATTATAATATATTTGTTTCTCTCTAATACATATAACTCAGTGGCCTTGGTATACATACTATTTCTATAACCTCTAATTGTGTATTGTGTTAAGACATTAAAGTTCGTCCGATGAGGACATATATCTCTGTAAGTTGGCTTTATTGATAAACTTGTATGAATGGTGTGACAGTTTGATAGGGATCTACGAGGAGAGATGTATCGTGCGCTACAAGATTACTATGTTACGGATAATCCAGCCAGTGGAATAGCTTTGTATATTGAGGACAAGAATCTAGGCTTCAACACATTGTTTCATCAGGTAAGTAAATTCACACTATACTTTATGAGATTTGTGAACACACAGATAAACAACAAAAAAAAAAAAAAAAAAGGTCAAGAAATAATCTACAAGTCACAATACATTGTTGTCATGATCAAAATTCAGATTCCATAACACTAGGGCGAAATACAAACAAAAGAGAGATTTACACAGAGACTCATGAAAAAGCATAAGCAAAATAAGACAAAGTGTTCCAAAAGAGTACCGTATTGTGCTTCACGATATCCCCTGGTAATAATCCTTGGTCAATCCAAGTTGATAATGTCACCAGGTATACAACAACACTAAACGGGCAAACTAACGGACATTAAACATGTCCAGCTTCGTATCGCACAGATCTAAAAAAATCTCAATGAGATCACTATGGCGACAATAAAACTTTTCCGTAATTTTCATCAACATGCAACTTTTGAAACCCTGTGTTACGAGTTTGTTCTTCAGTTGACGAATTCAACACTTAGTTTTATCATGTATATGAATACACACTCTGCTTTATGAGGTTAATGAACACACAAATATACAAACCAAAGCTTGAATACTTTGTGTTATAACGTAAGTAAATAGATCTGTACTTGAAGGGGTTATAAGTCACATTGATAATAAATTACAGCGTCAACACTTTGTTCATTAAGAGGATATGGTTCTTTCATGATGTATGATGGATAAGACTCATTTCTATAGATTTATTCAATTCAACAAAATATCAGTGTCCGTGAAGCATATGACATTTTATATGCCAGCATCATTTATATATAATTTGTTCTTCTCCGATAGAGACCTAGATACTAATTCTACACATGTATAGACTATTAATTGTCGACTTTGTGCATGCTCTAAGAAAGATTGTAATTGTCATGAAGCCTTGATTGGAGTAATGTGTTATCGAAAGTGTTTTTCTTTGCTATTTTCGTTTCATTTATAATTAGGCATTGGTAAATTGATTACTACGATGGTCTATCGCTAACCACTGCATACTATTTTGTTGTAGGGAAAGTGTTGTTTACGTCAGTCAAGTGTCTTTAGTAACTTACAATTAAATGGACGGCTGACGGGAAGTTGGCCCTGGACCTGTAATCACTGTGATAATGATTATGGTATCCGCTGGCCATACCTGAATAGCTATGTGAGAAATCTGTGTCCCATTAATTCGGCGTATAGTGAGGTTTGTACTATGAAAAAAACGTGTGTGTCTTATTTAGAGATAACTTAACATAAAAGCAAGACGTAATTGTGTTACTTGCTGTCAGTCTGCCTTCTATATAGTATACTAAATGAGATTTCATCATATACGGAATTTTATGACACGAGATTCAGCTTTTTAACATTTTCTGTGTAAAAATGAAATTATTTTAAAAAGATGATGTTACTACAGAAAGTTGGTTGAAAGTGTCAAAGTGATTTATCATAAACAAAACATAGCCCCCTCACTCGTTTTTCTGTAAAGTATTCATAATTATGTGCAAAACTCTTTTCTGTAAAGAACGCACAATAATGTGTGTATTCGGCCATTGTTATCCATATTTACAAAGTGCATGATTACATACCTACAAGTAACTCTTTTAGTAAACATGTATGAATAGTAGATGAGTAAATGCCTAACCCTAGATGCCTAACTCTGGATGCCTAACTCTAGATGCCTAACTCTGGATGCGGATGCCTCACTCTGGATGCCTAACTCCAGTTTGTAACTGGTTGGAAGATGAATAACATCTCTTGGGTTTAACTTGGGTCACTAACACATGACTGCAACGTCATTTGATCAAACACGTATATGACTATTTGAGTAGGATGTTACATTGCTTTTAGGACTGTACCACTACTATTTTGGACTCTACCCTCCATCACTACGACACGACAGCAGTGGTGTTTGCAGCCCTGATGATCCTTTTAGATGTAAGATATTTCTGAAGAAAAACTATAAATTTTTCATGATTTTCTAGTATTAAAGATCATCTTGTCCGCGCAGTACAGTTTATGTCCATTATTTCTGTTATTCATTTAGTAAACAATTCAATTCTGTATATCTGTGATTTTTTTTGTAATATAATTTTGTTTTAATCAAAATGCAGTTAACTTTATGACAGTGTGTTACGACACATTTGGAAACGCATATTTTTGTTATGACAACAAAGTTGTGGTATATGATAATGTATTGTTATGACAACAAAGTTGTGGGATATAATCATGTAGCGATGAAAGTCTTAGCATTAATGTCTGTGATTAAAATTCCAGATTTGTCAGTTGAACGAGGTTTGCCAAATCTCTCTTACTGCCAAATTAAGGTTTAACTGTATAACTATGTAGTAAATACAACACCACGATCAAACTATGTGGTGAATACAACACCACGATCAGCCTATGTGGTGAATACAACACCACGATCAAACTATGTGGTGAATACAACACCACGATCAAACTATGTGGTGAATACAACACCACGATCAAACTATGTAGTAAATACAACACCACGATCAAACTATGTGGTGAATACAACACCACGATCAGCCTATGTGGTGAATACAACACCACGATCAAACTATGTGGTGAATACAACACCACGATCAAACTATGTGGTGAATACAACACCACGATCAAACTATGTAGTAAATACAACACCACGATCAAACTATGTGGTGAATACAACACCACGATCAGCCTATGTGGTGAATACAACACCACGATCAAACTATGTGGTGAATACAACACCACGATCAAACTATGTGGTGAATACAACACCACGATCAAACTATGTAGTAAATACAACACCACGATCAAACTATATGGTAAATACAACACCACGATCAAACTATGTGGTGAATACAACACCACGATCAAAACTTGTGGTAAATACAACACCACGATCAAACCATGTTTTGAATACAATACCACGATCAAACGATGTGGTAAATACAACACCACGATCAAACTATGTGGTGAATACAACACCACGATCAAACGTAAATACAACACCACGATCAAACGTTAATACAACACCACGATCAAACTCTGTGGTGAATACAATACCACGATCAAACTATGTGGTAATACAACACCACGATTAAACGATGTGGTGAATACAACACCGCGATCAAACTATGTGGTGAATACAACACCACGATCAAACTATGTGGTTAATACAACACCACGATCAAACTATGTGGTGAATACAACACCACGATCAAACTATGTGGTGAATACAAAACCACGATCAAACTATGTGGTAAATACAACACCACGATCAGCCTATGTGGTGAATACAACACCACGATCAGCCGATGTGGTGAATACAACACCACGATCAAACGTAAATACAACACCACGATCAAACTATGTGGTAAATACAACACCACGATCAAACTATGTGGTGAATACAACACCACGATCAAACTCTGTGGTGAATACAACACCACGATCAAACTATGTGGTAATACAACACCACGATTAAACGATGTGGTGAATACAACACCACGATGTGGTGAATTCAAACTATATGGTGAATACAACACCACGATTAAACTATGTGGTAAATACAACACCACGATCAAACTATGTGGTGAATACAACACCACGATCAAACTATGTGGTGAATACAACACCACGATCAAACGTAAATACAACACCAGGATCAAACTATGTGGTAAATACAACACCACGATCAAACTATGTGGTGAATACAACACCACGATCAAACGTAAATACAACACCACGATCAAACTATGTGGTAAATACAACACCACGAACAAACTATATAGTAAATACAACACCACGATCAAACTATATGGTAAATACAACACCACGATCAAACTATGTGGTAAATACAACACCACGATCAAACTATATGGTGAATACAACACCACGATCAAACGATGTGGTGAATACAACACCACGATCAAACTATATGGTGAATACAACACCACGATCAAACTATGTGGTAAATACAACACCACGATCAAACTATGTGGTAAATACAACACCACGATCAAACTATGTGGTGAATACAACACCACGATCAAACGTAAATACAACACCACGATCAAACTATGTGGTAAATACAACACCACGATCAAACTATGTGGTGAATACAACACCACGATCAAACGTAAATACAACACCACGATCAAACTATGTGGTAAATACAACACCACGATCAAACTATGTGGTATATACAACACCACGATCAAACTATGTGGTATATACAACACCACGATCAAACTATGTGGTAAATACAACACCACGATCAAACTATGTTGTAAATACAACACCACGATCAAACTATGTGGTGAATACAACACCACGATCAAACTATGTGGTAAATACAACACCACGATCAAACCATGTGGTGAATACAACACCACGATCAAACTATGTGGTAAATACAACACCACGAACAAACTATATGGTAAATACAACACCACGATCAAACTATATGGTAAATACAACACCACGATCAAACTATGTGGTAAATACAACACCACGATCAAACGATGTAGTAAATACAACACCATGATCAAACCATGTGGTACATATAGCACCACGATCAAACTATGTTGTAAATACAATACCTTGATCAAACTATGTGGTAAATACAACACCACGATCAAACGATATAGTAAATACAACACCACGATCAAACTATGTGGTAAATACAACACCACGATCAAACTATGTGGTACATATAGCACCACGATCAAAGCTTGTGGTAAATACAACACCACGATCAAATTATGTGGTAAATACAACACCACGATCAAACTATGTGGTACATATAGCACCACGATCAAACTATGTGGTGAATACAACACCACGATCAAACTATGTGGTAATACAACACCACGATTAAACGATGTGGTGAATACAACACCGCGATCAAACTATGTGGTGAATACAACACCACGATCAAACTATGTGGTACATATAGCACCACGATCAAACTATGTGGTGAATACAACACCACGATCAAACGTAAATACAACACCACGATCAAACTATGTGGTAAATACAACACCACGATCAAACTATGTGGTGAATACAACACCACGATCAAACTATGTGGTGAATACAACACCACGATACAACACCACGATCAAACTATGTGGTGGTAAATACAACACCACGATCAAACTATGTGGTAAATACAACACCACGATTAAACTATGTAGTAAATACAACACCACGATCAAACTATGTGGTAAATACAACACCACGATCAAACTATATGGTGAATACAACACCACGATCAAACGATGTGGTAAATACAACACCACGATCAAAATACAACACCACGATCAAAACTTGTGGTAAATACAACACCACGATCAAACCATGTTTTGAATACAATACCACGATCAAACGATGTGGTAAATACAACACCACAATCAAACTATGTGGTAAATACAACACCACGATCAAACTATATGGTGAATACAACACCACGATTAAACGTAAATACAACACCACGATCAAACTATGTGGTAAATACAATACCTTGATCAAACTATGTGGTAAATACAACACCACGATCAAACGATATAGTAAATACAACACCACGATCAAACGATGTGTCAAATACAACACCACGATCAAACTATGTGGTAAATACAACACCACGATCAAACTATGTGGTGAATACAACACCACGATCAAACTATGTGGTAAATACAACACCACGATCAAACCACGATCAAACTATGTGGTAAATACAACACCACGATCAAACTGTGTGGTGAATACATTACCACGATCAAACGTAAATACAACACCACGAACAAACTATATGGTAAATACAACACCACTATCAAACTATATGGTAAATACAACACCACGATCAAACTATGTGGTAAATACAACACCACGATCAAACGATGTAGTAAATAAAACACCACGATCAAACTATGTGGTAAATACAACACCACGATCAAACTATATGGTGAATACAACACCACGATTAAACTATGTGGTAAATACAACACCACGATCAAACTATGTTGTAAATACAACACCACGATCAAATTATGTGGTAAATACAACACCACGATCAAACTATGTTGTAAATACAACACCAAGATCAAATTATGTGGTAAATACAACACCACGATCAAACTATGTGGTAAATACAACACCACGATCAAACTATGTGGTAAATACAACACCACGATCAAACTATGTGGTAAATACAACACCACGATCAAACTATGTGGTAAATACAACACCACGATCAAACTATGTGGTGAATACAACACCACGATCAAACTATGTGGTAAATACAACACCACGATCAAAGCTTGTGGTAAATACAACACCACGATCAAACTATGTGGTAAATACAACACCACGATCAAACCTTGTGGTAAATACAACACCACGATCAAACTATGTGGTACATTTAGCAACACCACGATCAAACTATGTGGTAAATACAACACCACGATCAAAGCTTGTGGTAAATACAACACCACGATCAAACTATGTGGTAAATACAACACCACGATCAAATTATGTGGTGAATACAACACCACGATCAAACGTAAATATAACACCACGATCAAACTATGTGGTAAATACAACACCACGATCAAACTATGTGTTGAATACAACACCACGATCAGCCTATGTGGTGAATACAAAACCACGATCAAACTATGTGGTGAATACAACACCACGATCAAACTATGTGGTAAATACAACACCACGATCAAACTATGTGGTGAATACAACACCACGATCAAACTATGTGGTAAATACAACACCACGATCAAACTATGTGGTACATATAGCACCACGATCAAACTATGTGGTATATACAACACCACGATCAAACTATGTGGTAAATACAACACCACGATCAAACTATGTGGTGAATACAACACCACGATCAAACTATGTGGTGAATACAAAACCACGATCAAACTATGTGGTAAATACAACACCACGATCAGCCTATGTGGTGAATACAACACCACGATCAAACTATGTGGTGAATACAACACCACGATCAAACTATGTGGTGAATACAACACCACGATCAAACTCTGTGGTGAATACAACACCACGATCAAACTATGTGGTAATACAACACCACGATCAAACTATGTGGTAATACAACACCACGATTAAACCAGGTTTTGAATACAACACCACGATCAAACGATGTGGTAAATACAACACCACAATCAAACTATGTGGTAAATACAACACCACGATCAAACTATGTTGTAAATACAACACCACGATCAAATTATGTGGTAAATACAACACCACGATCAAACTATGTGGTACATATAGCACCACGATCAAAGCTTGTGGTAAATACAACACCACGATCAAAGCTTGTGGTAAATACAACACCACGATCAAAGCTTGTGGTAAATACAACACCACGATCAAACTATGTGGTAAATACAACACCACGATTAAACTATGTAGTAAATACAACACCACGATCAAACTATGTGGTAAATACAACACCACGATCAAACTATGTGGTAAATACAACACCACGATCAAACTATGTGGTAAATATGTGGTAAATACAACACCACGATCAAACTATGTGGTAAATACAACACCACGATCAAACTATGTGGTAAATACAACACCACGATCAAACTATGTGGTAAATACAACACCACAATCAAACTATGTGGTAAATACAACACCACGATCAAACTATGTTTTGAATACAATACCACGATCAAACGATGTGGTAAATACAACACCACAATCAAACTATGTGGTAAATACAACACCACAATAAAACTATGTGGTAAATACAACACCACGATCAAACTATATGGTGAATACAACACCACGATCAAACGATGTGGTGAATACAACACCACGATCAAAACTTGTGGTAACTACAACACCACGATCAAACTATGTGGTAAATACAACACCACGATCAAACTATGTGGTGAATACAACACCACGATCAAACGTAAATACAACACCACGATCAAACTCTGTGGTGAATACAATACCACGATCAAACTATGTGGTAATACAACACCACGATTAAACGATGTGGTGAATACAACACCACGATCAAACTATGTGGTACATATAGCACCACGATCAAACTATGTGGTGAATACAACACCACGATCAAACTATGTGGTACATATAGCACAACGATCAAACTATATGGTATATATAGCACCACGATCAAACTATGTGATAAATACAACACCACGATCAAACCATGTGGTAATACAACACCACGATCAAACGTAAATACAACACCACGATCAAACTATGTGGTAAATACAACACCACGATCAAACTATGTGGTGAATACAACACCACGATCAAACGTAAATACAACACCACGATCAAACTATGTGGTAAATACAACACCACGATCAAACTATGTGGTGAATACAACACCACGATCAAACTATGTGGTGAATACAACACCACGATCAAACTATGTGGTAAATACAACACCACGATCAAACTATATGGTGAATACAACACCACGATCAAACGATGTGTCAAATACAACATCACGATCAAACGATGTAGTAAATACAACACCACGATCAAACTATGTGGTAAATACAACACCACGATCAAACTATGTGGTGAATACAACACCACGATCAAACTATGTGGTAAATACAACACCACGATCAAACTATGTGGTGAATACAACACCACGATCAAAACTTGTGGTAAATACAACACCACGATCAAACTATGTGGTGAATACAACACCACGATCAAACTATGTGGTAAATACAACACCACGATCAAACTATGTGGTAAATACAACACCACGATCAAACTATATGGTGAATACAACACCACGATTAAACTATGTGGTAAATACAACACCACGATCAAACTATGTGGTAAATACAACACCACGATCAAACTATGTGGTAATACAACACCACGATCAAACTATGTGGTAATACAATACCTTGATCAAACTATGTGGTAAATACAACACCACGATCAAACGATATAGTAAATACAACACCACGATCAAACGATGTGTCAAATACAACATCACGATCAAACGATGTAGTAAATACAACACCACGATCAAACTATATGGTAAATACAACACCACGATCAAACTATGTGGTGAATACAACACCACGATCAAAACTTGTGGTAAATACAACACCACGATCAAACTATGTGGTAAATACAACACCACGATTAAACTATGTGGTGAATACAACACCACGATCAAACTATATGGTGAATACAACACCACGATTAAACTATGTGGTGAATACAACACCACGATTAAACTATGTGGTACATATAGCACCACGATCAAACTATGTGGTGAAAACAACACCACGATCAAACTATGTTGTAAATACAACTTCACAATCAAACTATGTGATGAATACAACACCATGATCAAACGTAAATACAACACCACGAACAAATTATGAGCTTAATTCAAAGATGCGCTGTTCTAAAGAAACTTTGGGGTAAAACGCTTCTCTGACCCAACTATGGATAAAGACAACTTTTCAGACAAAAGTGTGGGGAGAACACTTCTCAATATCTGTTTTAAAATTTTATGCTTATATTGTCCTCTTTTCCCTTCCAAATTTTTAAAACGTAGCTAGTATCGCCAAAATTAAACGATTATTGATGATATCCATTATGATATTTAATTACAGATACTCCTCCTAGTGATACTGGACAGGGCATATAAAGGGCGAGTGGCTAGAGGAGACAGAGGAATATTCTCTAACATATTCCTTAATAACAGGTCGGCTAAAATAATGCGATTCGAAGAATTGTTATCCTTCATTGAAATGATTAATTAAAGGCTTGTAAAAGTTGTACCATAAATTTCTTTTAAAAGATCTCCGGTTCCTTGTTGGACAATCAACTCATGACAATATATATCTTGTTCTAGATGCATCAACGATAAGAAGATGCCGACATTTAAACATTTGGCTTTAGGCCTGTGTTTTGTTCAAGCGGCGTCAATGGTAGGTATACCGGAAACACTATAAGTCTTAAAACAATCACCAGATATCAAAAACAGACGCCAGAAATCTAAAACACACCAGAAGTGCTAGTAAAAACCCAGATATTTAAAATAAATACAGGCCAAAAATACAGAAAACCCTTCTGTAAAACACTGACCAGAAAAGTGAAACACGCCAGAAATACGAAATACCCTTCTGTAAAATACTCACCAGAAAAGTGAAACACGCCAGAAATACGAAATACCCTTCTGTAAAATACTCACCAGAAAAGTGAATCACGCCAGAAATACGAAATACCCTTCTGTAAAACACTGACCAGAAAACTGAAACACGCCAGAAATACAGAAAACCTTCATATAAAACACTCACCAGAAAAGTGAAACACGCCAGAAATACGAAATACCCTTCTGTAAAATACTCACCAGAAAAGTGAAACACGCCAGAAATACGAAATACCCTTCTGTAAAATACTCACCAGAAAAGTGAAACACGCCAGAAATACGAAATACCCTTCTGTAAAACACTGACCAGAAAAGTGAAACACGCCAGAAATACGAAATACCCTTCTGTAAAACACTCACCAGAAAAGTGAAACACGCCAGAAATACGAAATACCCTTCTGTAAAACACTGACCAGAACAATGTTCCTTTCTTGTTATAGTAATGGATGGAAACTCATGTGATTTCCTCCTTACGCATATTTTCTTTTGACATTTCAGGTGTTAGACGTTGCAGCCTTGATAATGATAAGTGTGCATTTTGATGATAGACAACTGGACCAGATGTATGTAGGGACTCTATACCTAAGCGAGATGATACAAGGAGCCAACATTACACTACTAGTGGTCATTCCAATCTCAATAATCTTTGGCGTGTTTAATGTGGTATCGTCTCTCTGTAAATGGAATACCGGTTTGCTCCTGGTATGTTATGACATCATATAAACGTTCTTATTATAATTGAAAATGATATCAGATATTTCATCATACAATACAATGACTATCATTCATTCTCGAATTTGCCATGTGAATTGTTGCTGTGTCATTGTCGAGTAACTATGTTTTGTTATCCGGTGTAAGTCAGTAACCACCATCATCATACAAACATGTATATGTAAGCCTGATACATTTTCACGATTAGAAATATTTTTGTCAATGGTTATTGTTTGATAGAACGCGTAATATGATTACTACAGTACGTGATGTCGTATCAAATATGGCGCTTGGTATCGTGTCTAATATGGCGCTTGATATCGTTTCTTATATGACGCGTGATGTCGTCTTATACGACGCTAGATGTCGTGTCAAATATGGCCCTTGATGTCGTGTCTAATATGGCCCTTGATATCGTGTCAAATATGGCGCTAGATGTCGTGTCAAATATGGCGCTACATGTCGTGTCAAATATGGCACGTGATGTTATATCTAAAGTAAAATCTAGTGGGGCCCGAGTGTTACAATGTACAGATGATATTAATTGGGTTTTTTGGGTGTTTTATTTAGAGCACACTGCCATTGACTTTGCATCTGATTGTAGACATCGTTCTTATTGGTATGTACTCACAGCTCTTGGAGAGTATAAGGGTAAGTGCATTGTTTATGTGAGACGTCAGAATATTAGACAGTAAGAAACGGTATCATGTTTCATCATTTATCAGTCAGTAGAACTGGGTAAGCATACTTATGTGAGACGTCAGATGGATCGACACGAAAATATTTGGGTAGCTATTGGTTATATGAACCGTCAGATGATCAAATTGTAACGGTTTTCGTATTACTTCATCTATATCGAATTGTACATATTTCAATGGTATAGCGACTTATACTTGAATACTTCATATTTTACAGCTATCAGACAGAAGCATCTATCGAGATGTGTATGTACTGACCCTGGCATACCTGTGCATAAATATATCCGCTCAGGTGAGGTTATGTTGTAATACGTGTTTATATAGACAAGCAATTGTGAGCTTTATAATATATATATAAAGGAAATTTGGTTTTAATATGATTTATACTGCTCAGAATGTTAAATGTATATAGACGCCCTCTCCTTACGACAATAACATCGTATAAACTTGATGATAATCTAAAAGCTTTAAAAATACATCAAGGTGTCAACAAAATATAGATTCAAACTCAAATTCGGTGAACTAACGTGGAAATGTGAATAAAAGAAAGATTTACACGGAGATTCGTGAACAAAAGTTCAGAAAATAAGACCAAGCAAGCAATGCCACGTTCCCAAAAGAGAACATGGTATACAACTAGGAAACAACGGGGAAAGTAAGGGGCATCAGTAGTAGGAAATTGCCGATTCTGGGACATTTTCACATATCCAACCACAACAATGGTCGAAATTCGATTGTATGTTTAAACATGGTTAAACATGGTTACCTAAGGGGGAAAAAAATTCAAGAAAAATGAGTTAAAGAAAACGAAAATATATAAAATAATTTCAAGAACATAACATTATTTTAAAATGACTTAAAGAAAATAATGTCATAATGTAACTAGCTCCTTATTGCTGACCCATGAATTGAACGACTCTGGATACCCTTTCCACTTGACCAACGACTTTGTTTTCCCCTTCTTGACGACCTTTTCTATCCTGTACATCTCTTGGCTCGTCTTCTCAGTGTTAGGCAGTAAATTTTTTCATGTGCTTCACATAAAATCCACACCGGTTTTCTTGATATACTCTTGGTGATATTGTTTTTGCTTTCACCTTAATTGTGCATACAGCATTTGCATCACGAGTAATAGGAACAGGTGATATGTACATCATGTAGGCCGTTTTTGTTTTTACCTTAGTACCTTTACTACCAGCCGCAAACTGACTTATCAGGGACGCGTTTTCAAACAACTCATCCCCCGTCTCAACGTCTACCATCACCAAATCACCAATAGAATAGTAACTCCTATAATCCACAGCCAGGTAGGTGAAAACTTCTAAATAATCCCCCACCTTTACATTTGGGATCGTTAGTGTTATAAAAGGTAAAGTTTGATAAGTTGTCGTATTTGATGGGGTGATAGTTTCTGCTTGAGTGTGCAAATAAGTATATGGACCATAAATTCTCCACGAGTCAACTAAAACAGCATCCACATAATCTTTTGTTGCGGCGTGACCATCAGTCGAGGGTTGACCCAAGGATAGGCCAGTTATTTCATTACCTCCCATATGCAAAGATCCAGTCATGGCGTCTCCACTCTTACTAACTCTAGCTATCTCACGAATGTACTTTGAAGTAACCACCCAACGTTCACCACTCCATTTAAATGTTCTCGATTCTCCGGCAAAAATATTCAAAGATTCTAAAGTCCCAACAAATGTATTAGTACTATACTCCGGATTAACTTTTCTATTTTCATGATCCCACATTGAACATTGATTACCGTATTTTTCGTGAATCACTATATATTCTTTACCGACAGCAGCCATTGGCAGAAATTTTAGCACAACGTTTCCGTCGGTGGTATCTACCATAATAATATGATACGTATCATCCAGATTGTGCGCACCCACTGTTACGACGGTGGTTACGGGTGTGGAGTTAACAATATCATCAACATAATTCTTAGTAGAGACGTCTTGCGCGTTCACGGGATCCGACACGTTCGTTAACGTATTTCCTGTCATATTTATGGAACCGGTTACGATAGCCCCATTCTTTCGTAGAAAATTCTTATTTATGTAAGCTAGAGACACACCGGGTTCCGATCTGTACTCTGGCATCCGTCCGAATTTATCAACAGGCATTTTTTTTTAATATAAAATATATTTTATAAAGTAATTTCTAATAGAAGCGAAATAATAGCTCCGGTAATTTTCGTTGTTGTTATTTCAGATACAAAGTTGATCACATCACCTACATTTAATCTGATTCCTTCCACATCTGAAACGTGATTAAATTCTCCTTGTGGCTTTAAAATTTTACATCGAGTTTTACGACCGTTTACCACGAGGACTACACCAGCCTCTTCAGGAGAGGATTCTGGTGTTGTAACCGACATACCCATTTTCAAAACTTTAGTTGGTGCTAGCACGGTATAACCAGCTTTTTTTCCTGTTACACCATTACCAAACGAGTATTCGTATTTACCTCTCACAAGACCGCCCTTTTCTTCGGCCCAAATAGTTATGTATTTTTTATCCAATTCTCGCAGTAATTTTTGTGTATTATCTAATAGCTGAGAATACTTGACTCTTAAGTCTTGGATGACGTTCTTTAATTCAGCCACATCAGCTTTTCGTAGAAAATTCTTATTGATGTACGTCAGAGACACACCGGGTTCCGATCTGTACTCTGGCATCCGTCCGAATTTATCAACAGGCATTTTTTTAATATAATTTTTTTTAATCAATACAATCCGTTTATTATATCTTGAAGATCTTTCCCAACACTCATCTCTTTTAGAACGTATAAAAACAAATGACCGCAAAATACCTGATCGGCTTGTTGAACCTGTTCTGTATTGTACAAGATCCCTCGCTTCAAATAGGATATTAACTCATTCGGAGGTTGTAAGCCATAACTATCGAAATAGTATTTACTTTTTCCTTGGTTGTACCAGACGACCCAGTGCGTTCCTCCTCCGTCACTAGAATCTAATTTCAGAATCCCACATTCATTTCTCTTTGCTTTCTTCGGAAGTGTGTCATGCAGAAATACTCCTCAAAAGTTTGGTATTTTTAATTCATCCGCGGCCTCAATATTACTCAGTGGTTTATTTGGTAAAACGACTTTTCCGACTGAAATGTTCATTTTTATATATACCATGCTATATTCTAAAACGATTTCCAGTGTCCGTGGGCCAGCGTGTGTATTCCGTCCTCCAGGATGATTCGCTTGTCGTCGTTTGCCGAAAGAGCAACCTTGTCCACTTCCTCTGTATACACTTCATGGTGGTGACTCCTGATGACATTCATCTGTTCCTCACCCGTAAACAAACATTTCTTGTAATCATCAAACCAAATGTTCTTTTTGGCAACGGGTTTCTTCACCCTCTTACACTTCTTTTCCTCGACTCCACTAAACATCCGGTAAGAATATAATTTGGCTCTCAATCCCACATACTCTCCAATGATCTTACCTCCTGCTTCGTCCTTGAACATACCCACCATTTTCTTGTTGTGTCCGGCTTCAATGCCCGATGGGTGATCCTTTGGGAAGTTGCTCGTGTCAAACTTGGCAGCCACATCGCCAGAGATGTCAGTGTAAAAGTCTTCAGTCTGCACCTCGTATGCCAAAGAATCAGTATCGGTAAAAAGCAGAGTCGCTCTCTCTCCAAATTTGGCTTTGATGTAGTTGTAGTGGAAATCGTACATCAACGTCTTACTCAGATCGAGGATGCACATTCCTAGATAATCGGGCTTGTTGAACTTCAGTTTCGTCTTTTTCATGTGCACGGCAACCAGGTTCTCATCGAAGATGGTGCAATGCTTGAAATTTGGCTTTGCTGCAAGCTTCTTTGCTTTTGTTTCATTGTTGACTAGCCGGATATCCACTCGGTTCCTGATGTTTTCCATGGTCTTTCCGAAAACAGAGTTGTTCATGAGCTTGAAGAAGTCTTTTTCAAACTCGTTATTTGCCTTTGCTTTGAGGTTTGTATTCAGGTCGATGTATTGCTTCAACCACACACTTTCCGCAAACTTGATGCCTCTGTGGATCTTTGCAATCTTCAACCCCAAGTTTTCGTATAGCTTTAAATTTTCATAAAGCAACACGTATTTCGTTTTGTCTCTAAGGTTTGGAATTAGTTTGTCAACCTTTCCTACTTTGAGACTTTCTGGAGCAAGGGGATAGTCATTGTAGTGATCGTGCAGATCCTTTGGATACTCAAGGTCAACCTCCAGTATACAGCTGTGGTTTTTTCCAGGAGTCCAGTTCACTGTCAGTCATCCATTTGAATCCGTGCGTAGGAAGCGGTTTACTCATGGCCCAACCGTAGAGATTGTTGGCGTCCAGGTATGTAATATATTTTGTTGTCTCATTTGGGTTGTACTTGGCTTCCATGTATGGATTGTTCGCTTTACCATACCTGTTGGTGATCATAGAAATGCCACCTCGGATGCCTTTCTCAACCATAAGCAACATGTCTGGATCCGACAACAACTCCAATTGCACTCCGGTGATTTTCAAAGCAGCATCCCATGCTAGACCAGGAGCGGTATAATAACATGCTGGATCAAGATCAAAGTTCTTAATGCACACATCTCGAAAGTTCTCAAAGACATCGGCCAAGAGCAACACGTCCGACTGATTGTACAGTTCGTGGTAGTCTCCGAGCGACATCATCTCAAACTCTTTCCACACCTTTTGTGCATGCCTATAATCATCATCACTGATACCCTCTCCACTGATTCTGGAGTAGAATGCTTCTTTTGCAGGAAGTGCTGTTTCTGATAGTCTTTTGAGTGAATCCATATATTCATATGGGTAGACACCCTTCCGCACCAGGAGGTATAATTGTTTTCCATTATAATATTTCGAAGTGTTAGTGAAGCAAACCCCACCCAGATTACCAGACAGTTTCTCGAGACTAGAGGCCATGAACTTGAAGCTGTCGATGGATCTGAGTTGGTGCTTCACATCCTTCTCTTTTCCGTCCTTGCCAGTATAAGAACCGACAACAACCTCCTTGGTGAAGCTGACGTACTTCTCCTCGTTGTTGGGAATACAGTTGATGTCTCCCTCACTTTTACCGAGGTTCTTGATGAACAGATGGCTACCGTAACCACCAAGGTTATGGAATACCACCGGGACGAAACTCGGTTTCTTGTATTTGAGGTTGCAGAAATTGTGAGCTGCACCTCTAAACTTTCCCGTATAGTGGCAGTGATTTATAACCTTCTTATCATCATTACTGAAGTCGCCTTGACAGATCCAGCACTTTGTTGCCTTTTGAAATATTTTCTGTCCTTTTTCCCGAAAATCACTGGTTTATCCGGAATTTTGGCAATTTCTTTGATGTCTTTCTCCAACATTTCTACGAATATTTGGGATACATCTTCGTCTTCAGTCTTTGTGGTGTAGGTAACCGGATCTTTAGAGTAGACAGTATCATCAAAGCATTTGATGTAGTAACAAAAGCTTGATGGGGTGTGTTTACTCTTTTCTGAGCCAGGTTCACAGGTAGCTATGGGTTTGATGAAGGACTCAAAGTCGGCGTACACTATGAAAAGTACTCTCATAGACTTGTGCACCGACTTGAATGATATGGTCGAGCCCTCTTCCGGCATATCTACCTTAACAATATTCCACGTGTTTTTCCAGCGCGTTTTTGGTGTGAAATGGGTTTAAACAACAACAATAATAATTTTTGTGCTGGTGGTTTCCGGTTTGGTTGGACAACAAACGGCGCATGCTCTTTATTAAACAATAGTGATGCTTCTCACCATCTGTGATTAGCAAAAGATTAATCGGCTCTGTATCGCTAAATTTAGCGATTCTCAGGGGATAAACGTTATCGTCATACCCAAACACATTGACCAAGATATCTGGGTTTTGCTTTTCCACTTTTGCAATATCTTTCAAAGTGACTGGATAATTGATATTCTTCATGTTCAGGAGTTTACTCTTTTCAATCAACTGTTTATCGATTCTTTCCGGTTTTTGGTCTTTTGGGTATAACGCTCTCGTTATGCACCATAAAAAGTATTTATCATCGTCATTTTTCATATTTATGATGGCTTTCTTTGTCGCTAACGGTTTAGGAAGTGGGATGTAAGAGCTTCCCCTCAACGGCTCATAAGCGACTGTATGAACATCAAGAGCAACGATTGATCTAAACGTCCAGTTGCTGCCTTGCATCTGGAACGTCGCCATGGCTTCCACGGCTCGATCTACCATTGCATCATATAACTCGTCTACATCTGTTCCCCCGAGGTTAATTTCAACATTGGAGTGAAATGCTGCGGGCTCTACAATTGTTCCCGTTTCACTGACAATGCTTACTTTTTCCATGTTACATCTAAAAATTAGATTTATCTTAGTGCCACGGATTCCTCTCAAGAGGTTAATTACATTTTGACGAGTAGTGTCGAGAAATGATCTGGGATCATATCCTGAAGTACCATCTACATTATATTGAGTCGTAAACCTCCTCAGAGCAGATCTTGCCTCTCTGATTTCAAACTCATGTCTGGGAGGATAATTTCTCCTTACATGCTCTGTCACCTCATCGAACACACGACCGATTTTTTATTTTATATAAAAACTGTCACTCTTATTGTACAACCCGTACGTTTTATCGGTCTCGGATTTGGAAGCAAACTTCCTTAAATATTCTTGCGCGATGGGTCCGATAAACTGTGTGTCAGTATCTTTCTCTTCTTGTTGTTGAAACCCCTTTATAGATCGAAACGCTGGAAATGTGATTGCCTTCAATTCCGACATGTTTTCTTCGATGGGTTTAATATTAGACCTTATGTCTTCTGCCGTGCTTTTTTGTACGTCCGTTATAAGTTTGAATAATTTACCGAGATCTGTTTGTAACTCTCGTTCACCAGTCCGTCTCTCTATCTGTCTGTTTTGGATATTTTTCCTTGTCTCGAGGAACTCTTTTACGATTAAGTCCCTTTTCCTAGGATCGGTAATCTTTAGAAATGACATATCTCTTTTTTTCTAAAGATAATATTTTTTTATCTCACATTTTATCTCACGTTTTATCTCACGTTTTATCTCACTTTTCACCTCACTTTTTCTCAAACAACTTACGAAAGGACTCGCGAGTTTCCTGTCTTCCCTGTTCGATCAGAGATTGTTGTAGCTCGTAGTCCATGTGCTTCTTGGATACCCTTCTCACTTCTTCCTTCATCTCGCGGTATTTGACCAACTCTACCAGTACAAGTTGAAACTCTTCATCACTTATTTTATTATCAGCTAGTGCCTTTGAGATGTATGAAGATATCGTGTTAAGTTTTGCTTCGGCCAAAACCTTTATCTTTTCATGCTTTTCGGCTTTGGCCGCACACTTTCTGTTCACGTATTTTCCAACGATACTCAGAGCTCCGGTAGCTCACGACACAATCGGTGCTGCTACTATCGTAGATAGAAGGCCAACACCACCGATACCAAGGCCCATTGCGACGCTGATAAGACCAACATCGACATCATCTACTAGCTTCACGGCTCTGTGATACTTTTTGCTGAGAGTCTCACGCTTTTCTTTTTCTTCCTCGAAAGTCCTTTGAATCTCATTAATTTTCTGTAAACGTCTTCGGGGGGAGCTGTCGGCAACTTTGGATAAAGCCCCGTCTCATTATTCATTTTGTCGAAATCCATATTTTTATATACGCGAAATTTTTTTTATATCATGTAATGCATAAAACATAATGGCTCGTTTTCCTCAATTACAACAACCTCGTTCGAATTGTTCACGATGTTTATCATCACATCATCAATACTTTCGAGAATGACTTCATTTTGTATACTACATTGCTTCATTTTAAGGTTTTGCTTTAGTGCCGTTAAAACCATACCACTAGTCATCATTAATCCGAACCTTAATCTAATTGTTTTATTATCTTTCGGTCCGATGGTAAGTTTATGTTGGTTGAAAATTTCCCACGTTGCCGGTCGCACCTTTTGTGGAGGATGTTTTACATCCATTACCGGTGTCCAATAAATCGTCTTCGGTTGCCTTCGTAAGTTATACCATTTTTCCGGTTTGACACCAAATTTGTGAATTGGCATGTTTTTATGAACACGAATATATTTTTATAACAGTGCGCCGAGGATTGGAATATTACTAAATGGGCTGTTAGGTCCCAGGAGAAGGCCCCTCCCATCATACAATCCCCCTTCTTTCTTTAGGTAAAGACCATCACCAACATATTCTAGACCCGAACCGGTCGCAGGTCCTAAATAAAGTCCTTTCCCGTCTGTTTCTATTTGACAAACACAACCCCCTTTCTTGAGTTACAATCCGTTCCCAATCACCTTTTGTACTCCCGAACTAACCAAACCAGAAAGAGCGCCAACGCCTAATGCGGGAAGTACCGTCTTTGCTAACATAGGCAATGCACGCGCTGCCAAACCAGCAAGCACCCCAAGGAAGCCGCCCTCAACTTTCACATTATGCTTGAGTTGTGCTTTACTCATTTTGATGGTTATTCCTTTGCCACACACATTGGCCTTTGCTAATCACTTCACTTGTCTGTCTGTAAGTGCTAGGACATCTTCACCGTTTAAATCTTCGTGACCAAAACGGACACTGACAGGACAACCGCTTTGAAGGACCTCTCGTAATTTTTGTTTCTGCCCTTCTAAAACATTCATTTTTACATTTGTGTAGTGAGTACTCATTTTTTTTATATAGAATATTTATTTTTTTATTACACTTGTCTTATGTGAAACCTCATCGATAAATTTTCCCCTCTTAAATTAAGCAGCCTGCCATTTTGATCAGTGAGTGATGTTTCAAGACTGTATATTGTGTCTAATGTTACAGGAAGATACACCAAATTTACTGGTGTTTCCACTATTTTATGTCCGGGGGAGTCATTTGGAAAGAATGAATATATCGTATTTTGGGAAGCTCCATTAACGTAGCTTCCTGAGATTATATCAATATTGACAAGCAAGTTGTTAATACTAAGAATGTTAACTACATTTTCAGACTCCTGAAGCCCTGGTGTGTAAATGTCGTTGTTAAATCCTAACACGCTGGAAATGGAGTTGGGTTGTCTAAAATCTACTTGGTAATTATTATCTAAAATAAGGACAGACCTTGGTGTGTTTGTATTGGCAGAAATTGTAACGTAATAATCCTCATTAACACTATCATAGTGCCCACTCCGCCTCATCACTTGTTGAATTATGTCATTAATGTCACTGATGTCGTAGCTACCTTCTGGTACAAAAATTTCGAACCATGTCGTTCAACCATCGGGTGAGTATCTAAAATAATTATTCGTCGCATCAATATTAGGAAAAGAGTAGTACGTCTCGAGGTTTACGAGCTCCATTTCATAGTTTCTATTCTTATCAAGTTGAATCGGTGTATTGAACCTAGTTTTAAAACGTGTCTTGTTGCTATTCACAACAATCTGAAGTGAGCTTTTTGGCTCTGTATTTTCAGCTATGTTCTCAAGTATTGGTTCCATTTTGTTTATAACATATTTATTTTTTATAATATATTTTTTAACTCCGTTGCTTCTCAGGTATATAAAATATATCAAATCCACTTCTGTACTTACCATTCTGCCTGTTACTGGTCAGGTCGATAACTACGAACCCATGTGGTTTTTCCCATGCTACCTTACACAGTTTTCTAAATTCATCTTTCGACATGTCTTGGCTTACATGATCGTTATAGATATGGTTGATATTCTTAAGGTCTTGTGGGAACAAGCAGATACAATTTGCATTTTCTCTAATCGTTTGACGTGGTAACTTGAAGTAGTTTTGTGAAAGGTAGAAACAATCTACATTGCTGTGTCTTCCACGAATATAGTAAGACTCACATTTATTCTGTTTCTCTAGCAGCAAATCATCGAATACCATTAAATTCTTGTTTTCAGAACTTAAATCACGAGGGTCTGGGACGTCTTCAGCAGATTCGTAAAAGCTGCATTGTATGTCAGACTTGTCTTTCATCCCCTTAGACCATTCCTCAACAAGTGCTGAGGGTGACACATCTAACCTCATTACCTCATCACGCAGGTCAAGCAAGCGCATAATAGCTTCTTTTGGTAATTTCCCTTCAAAAGCTTTCTTGAGGATGCGGTATTCAGGTTGGAATAGACTCTTGCCAAATACTGCTAGCTTGTTATAGTCAAGCCAACCCGGTCTTAGTAAAAGATTGAGCAAAGGAGTGGTTTTACCACACCCCGATTTGCCTATAATTAATCCCCTAATGCTTTTTGGCAGAAGCAGGTGATTGAACCGTTTTGACACCATTTCGTTCCACGACAGATCTTTGACTTCCATTTCTTTTAAATATAGATAAAAAATCTTATATAAAAAATATGTATTGCGTGAAAAGAGTTACTGAAACAAGTGACGTACAAAACACCGTTTCTAAAAATGGGCGAAATATGAAACGGGGTAAATGTGTCGTGTGTGGAACTACAAAAACACAATTTGTACGAGGTACCAGAGGCGGATCGATGTTAAATAAAGCCATCAATAATTTACCGTTTGAAATGCATCTCCCAGGACATAATTTTACAGGACCGGGGACCAAGCTCGGTAAAAGGCTGAAACCAGACCTAACACCAAAGGAATGGAGTAAACCTGTAAACAGGGTTGATAATGCTGCATACCATCATGATGTGTGTTACTTGAAAAACAAGGACACTAAAACAAGAAATGGGGTATGCGACAAGAATATGTTAAATGAATTGGATGGTATTGTGACCCCCACATTTAGAGAGAGGCTGGATAGATCTATTGTAGACAAGATCATTGGCACTAAGATGAGGTTTGGAATGGGGGTGGGAGGGAAAAAAAGCAACAAGTTGAGCTCAAAGCATTAGCCGAAGAATTACACAGACCTGTGAGAAAAAAGTTTGAGAGGAGGAGGGTACGTGTTAATGGCATTGATGAAATTTGGGCCGCAGATTTAATAGACATGCAGGCATTCTCAAAACTTAATCGTGGCACTAAGTATCTCCTTGCTGTTATTGACATTTTCTCCAAATATGGTTGGTTAGTACCATTAAAAGATAAAACGGGGATATCGGTCGCAGCTGCACTGAAAAAGATACTCAAGGCGAGGAAACCGAAAAAGATGTGGGTGGATAAGGGCAAAGAGTTTTTACAATAAAGAAGTGCAGAGTTTGGTCGATTTATACTCCATCGAAAATGAGGAAAAATCGAGCGTGGTGGAGAGATGGATCAGAACGACGAAGGAAAAAATGTGGAAATACTTTTCCGCAAATTCCACGAGTGTATATATCCACGTACTCGACGAACTTGTTGATCAGTACAATAATACAACACATTCATCAACAAAACATACACCCATCGAAGCTAGCAAGAAGAAAAATGAATCCCGAGTGTGGATGAATCTATACCCCGACCATGATGAGCCTAGGAGAATTCACCCAAAGTTTTCTATTGGAGACACCGTACGGATAAGCAAGAAAAAGAAAACCTTTGAGAAGGGCTATAAACCGAAATGGACGGAAGAAGTATTCACGATAACGGCGGTACAACGCACGTCGCCCGTCACGTACAAGATCAGCGACGACCACGGAGAAGAAATCCGGGGCACCTTCTACGAACCCGAGTTGCAGAAGACGAGCCAAGAGATGTACAGGATAGAAAAGGTCGTCAAGAAGGGGAAAACAAAGTCGTTGGTCAAGTGGAAAGAGTCGTTCAATTTGTGGGTCAGCAATAAGGAGCTAGTTACATTATAACATTATTTTCTTTAAGTCATTTTTTTTCATATATTTTCATATACTTTAACTCATTTTTCTTGATTTTTTCCCCCCTGGGTAACCATGTTTAAACATACAATCGAATTTCAACCATTGTTGTGGTTGGATATGTGAAAATGTCCCAGAATCGGCAATTTCCTACTACTGGCATCACACACGGCAAATTTCATATCGCATAAGGAAAGAGAATATTTCCCAATGATATAATTAGGAGGACAGAAATATTTCCCCATAATCTCCATCAACCTGTATCATTTGAAAGCCCGTATGATGGGTTCAATCGTCTGTTGACAACATTTTACGCGAAAGTCGTGATATTGAGTACAAAGTATTGAATATTGAAACAAACGCGACATGTAAACAGCAGAGATTAAACACACAAGAAATATACAGTATGAACAAGTATAAACATTATTCTAGCCTATAAACTACTTATTGCTAAATGATTCATACCACAACATAAATAGGACTTGTCATCAATACCGATCAACCAATTAGACGTAATATTTCCCCATGATTTCCATCAACCTGCATCTTTTCATATGTAACGAGTTTGTCTGTCAGTAGACGACTTCCTGTACGAAAATCGTGATGGTGGGAAAAGGCTCTAGAATATCGAATCAACAGCAACATATTATCTATATAGGTTGGGGATGCATAGATATTGCTATCCAGACATGGAAAATTCGCCAATAAGGAAATTGAAATCATCATTTTTTGTCATACAGATTAGCGGAAAGCTATCCGTATTAGTTTTGTTGTAGGTATATACGATGGACGTGGTGAATTAATTTATTGCTATTTAAAGAAAGGACGCCATCAATTCGTCTGAAAGTGAAATTAAACGACTTTGCAAGGTCTTAGTGTTTTGATAAGCTCTTCAGTAAATCCAGCCTCTTTTGAAAACAAAAGTCAGCCACCAGAGAGATACTGTTTATTTCCCTTAGGTATACCAATAGACTGGGGGGATCTTACCGCCAAACTTGACGGAGATGTTGTCTACCAGAAACTCGATCATTTTTATGATTTCGCTGTGTATCGGCTCAGATAGTGATTGGGAACAGCCAGGTACATAATTATCGGCTCAGATAGTGATTGGGAACAGCCAGGTACATAATTATCGGCTCAGATGGTGACTGGGAACAGCCAGATACATAATTATCGGCTCAGATGGTGACTGGGAACAACCAGGTACATAATTATCGGCTCAGATAGTGATTGGGAACAGCCAGGTACATAATTATTGGCTCAGATAGTGATTGGGAACAGCCAGGTACATACTTAACGGCTCAGATAGTGATTGGGACAGCCAGGTACATAATTAACGGCTCATATAGTGATTGGGAACAGCCAGGTACATAATTATCGGCTTAGATAGTGATTGGGAACAGCCAGGTACATAATTATGAAATGAAGATTGAGTCCAGAGTTCACCATACTCGTGTACAGCCAGTCGTTACAGTAACAGGACTAGTTACATAAATAATAAAATAGAAGTTTGAGGAATTATTTCAATTATGTTAATGTCATTCATTGTTAGCAATTGCTAGTTATCTTCTTCCTAGTCTACTGCCAACTCAGTTTGATGTTTTTTCACGACTTTTTCCTCTCAGATTATTTTGTTTGCACTCAAAGACCGTTTGTATAAACGGATAGAAAGCAGTTTTTCAGTACGAGATCCTCAAGGCTTGTTGTCATGGTTTTGGGGACGCGTTCGGAGGTAAGTGGCCATGCTGGTTAACGTTACCTGTTTTGAATGAGGACATTGTATTTTTCCATGTGCACAAGATAACCGCAATACTTTATATCTCATATCTGTTATTTCATACGTGCTTGTATGAAGTCGAAATTAATTATTTTTTTTCTGTAAGTCTTTACAACATATATAAACGTATTTTTTTTATCCTTTTAAATTGATATTGACTACAAATCTTCAAATACAATTCTATTGAATTTTCAGACATTTTAGAACATATTCAGGGAAGACGACTTCCGCCGCCATGAGATTTTGTTTTCTGTCATGTCTCCTTATGGTATGTTGTTATAATAAAGTTCCAAGAGTTATTCGCATGTATGTTGTATATAGGCTACACGTGAATATAGGATGGAGGGGTGAGGTAAAGGTTATACATTTTACACGTGAATATAGGATGGAGGGGTGAGGTAAAGATTATACATTTTACACGTGAATATATGAAAGAGGCTTGAGGTCGAAATTATACATTTTACAAGTGAATATGTTAAGAAGGGGTAAGTAGAAATTTTACATTTTACACGTGAAGATGTAAAGGAGGCGTAAGATAGAAATTATACATTTTACACGTGAATATGTTCGGGAGACATGAGGTAGCGGTTATGCAATTTACACGTGACTGGGATATTAAGTCCATGTGCGCAAACGAAGTAATGTGTTGTAATCGTAATTGTAAATAAAATAAGAATGTACAATTCCGTCCATTTAGATATGTATATACATGGTATATAAAAGTTTAAGTGTGTCACGAACTTATGATGTGATGGTGTGAATGATATACGAGCATTCATGCGTGAGTGAATGCTGATATTTATTGTAGTGTTCGTTTACGTGCCGTTGTCCAGGTAGGTGATCTATTTTAGCTAAATCACGTTTAAAACCGGTCCGTGTACCTATTTGACGAGTCGTTCTTCACACAACATAATCATAAGTTCGTGACAATATCATATAGATTCACTCCTATTATTATTGTGACTTAGAATAGATTTTAACTGGAAACACTATTAAAGTTGCCAATCATTACAACTGATAAATAAGCAAAAAGAAACGAAATTTCAATCTGAAATTTCAACTGCCATGAATTTACTTTATATGATATTACATTTAGCTTCTCGACACGCCAGCGTTAATGTAAATGGGTTGTCAAATGTATTCTTGATGTATTGATATAGTCGGAACCCATTACCAAACAGTTACTGAATCTGTTGGTCGTTTACAGTCTGAGAGGTAATCCAATATAGAGTACATTGTAGATAATTTTGTTGTTTACTGTCGTTTACAGTCTGAGAGGTAATCCAATATAGAGTACATTGTAGATAATTTTGTTGTTTACTGTCGTTTACAGTCTGAGAGGTAATCCAATATAGAGTACATTGTAGATAATTTTGTTGTTTACTGTCGTTTACAGTCTGAGAGGTAATCCAATATAGAGTACATTGTAGATAATTTTGTTGTTTACTGTCGTTTACAGTCTGAGAGGTAATCCAATATAGAGTACATTGTAGATAATTTTGTTGTTTACTGTCGTTTACAGTCTGAGAGGTAATCCAATATAGAGTACATTGTAGATAATTTTGTTGTTTACTGTCGTTTACAGTCTGAGAGGTAATCCAATATAGAGTACATTGTAGATAATTTTGTTGTTTATTGTCGTTTACAGTCTGAGAGGTAATCCAATATAGAGTACATTGTAGATAATTTTGTTGTTTACTGTCGTTTACAGTCTGAGAGGTAATCCAATATAGAGTACATTGTAGATAATTTTGTTGTTTACTGTCGTTTACAGTCTGAGAGGTAATCCAATATAGAGTACATTGTAGATAATTTTGTTGTTTACTGTCGTTTACAGTCTGAGAGGTAATCCAATATAGAGTACATTGTAGATAATTTTGTTGTTTACTGTCGTTTACAGTCTGAGAGGTAATCCAATATAGAGTACATTGTAGATAATTTTGTTGTTTACTGTCGTTTACAGTCTGAGAGGTAATCCAATATAGAGTACATTGTAGATAATTTTGTTGTTTATTGTCGTTTACAGTCTGAGAGGTAATCCAATATAGAGTACATTGTAGATAATTTTGTTGTTTACTGTCGTTTACAGTCTGAGAGGTAATCCAATATAGAGTACATTGTAGATAATTTTGTTGTTTACTGTCGTTTACAGTCTGAGAGGTAATCCAATATAGAGTACATTGTAGATAATTTTGTTGTTTACTGTCACTTACAGTCTGGGTGAAATTCAAATTCAGAGTACATTGTAAATAATTCTGTTGCACACTGTCGTTTAAAGTCTTGAAGATAATCCAATATAGAGTGCGTTGTAGATAATTGAGTTATTTCATGTTGTTTAAGATCTGGGACATTGCTATGTGGATAGCTGTTTTCCTACAACTTATCTCTCCTGGATATCTACAAGGTACCTTCCGCAAAGAACTCGGGCAAGAATACGATGACGATTACTTCATTGGTGTCTTAATCACTCTTTTAGTTCTAGAACTGGTTTACGTCATCCTCCATATCCTATCTGTTATCGTCGTCATCTTAAATAAGAACAAGTCTTTTTCTAAATATGTAAGTATTTTGTTATACAGTGCTATATAAAAGGATGAAAGAACTATATAATGTAGTATAATGTATTGTTTGGCAACACTGCATTTAACTCCAAACTTGTGATAATGTTCAGTGATCCATAGTGCCATATACAATATTATCACTATGTCTGAAAGTACTTCGTATTATTCATCCAATGTTATTTATCTTATCAACCTTTTAAAAGACATCACTGTATTTATTTGTTTCTTAAGACCTTAAACTCTACCACACCTCATGCCAAACGTCAGTACTTTACAACACACAATACCAAATACAAGTACACTACATCACGTCATACCAAACCCATGCAATCTTTCACAAACCATGCCGAATTCAAGCACTCTGCAACACCTCATACCAAACCCAAATGCTCTACCAAAACACTATCCCAAATTCAAGAACTCTACAACACGTCATACCAAACCTCAGTACTCTACAACACACAATCAAAAATCCAAGTACTCTACAACACATCATACCAAACCCAAGCGCTGTACAACACACCATGCCAAACTTCAGTACCCCACAACACGTCATTCCAAACCTAAGTACTCTACAACTCACCAAGCTAAATTCAAGAACTCTACAACACGTCGTACCGAACTTCGGTACTCTACAACCCAGCATGCCAAATTCAAGTACTCTACAACACGCCAAACCGAACCTCTGTACGCTACAACACGCCATATAAAACCTAAGCACTCAACAATACACCATGCCAAATTCAAGTACTCTACCAAACACCATACCGAACTCCAGTACTCTATAACACACCATGGAAAATTCAAGTTCTCTACAACATACCATGGCAAATTCAAGTATTCTACAACACGTCATATCAAATCCATGTACTCTAAAACACACCATGCCAAATTGAAGTACTCTACAATACGCCGTACAGAACCTCAGTACCGTACAACACGACATACCCAACCACACCATGCCAAACTTCACTAATCCACAACACATCGTGCCAAATCCAAGTCCTCTACAAAACGTCCTATCGAACCTCCGTACTCTACAACACACCATGCCAAATTCAAGTACTCTACAACACATCATACCAAATCCAAATGCTCTACAAAACACTATGCCAAATTGAAGATCTCTGCAACACATCATACCAAACCCAAATGCTCTACAAAACACTATGCCAAATTGAAGAACTCTGCTACACGTCATACCAAACCCAAATGCTCTACAAAACACTATGCCAAATTCAAGAACTCTACAACATGTCATACCAAACCTCAGTACTCTACAACACACAATCAAAAATTCAAGTACTCTACAACACATCATACCAAACCCAAGCACTGTACAACACACCATGCCAAACTTCAATACCCCACAACACGTCATTCCAAACCTCAGTACTCTACAACACACCATGCTAAATTTAAGAACTCCACAACACGTAGTACCGAACCTAAGCACTCAGTAACACACATTGCCAAACTTCACTACTTCACATCACATCATGCCAAACTTCAGTAATCTACAACACATCATGCCAAATTCAGGAACTCTACAACACATCATGTCAAATTCAGGAACTCTACAAATCATTATACCAAACGTAAGCATTCTACAACACACCTCATCTCGAATTCAAGTACTCTACAATTTGTCATATAGAACTTCAGTACACTACAACACACCATGCAAAATGCAAGTACTCGTTAACACGTCGTACCAAACTTCTGTACTCTACAACACGTCATATCAAACCTAAGTACTGAACAACACACCATGAAAAATTCAAGTATTTTACAATACACCATGCCAAACCCAAGCACTCTACAACACATCATACCAAACCCAAATGCTCTACAAAAAACTATGCCAAATTTTAGTACTCCACAACACGTCATAACCAACCCAAGTACATTACAGCACCTCATGCCTAATTCAAGTACTCTACAACACGTCATACCAGACCTAAGCACTCAACCACACACCATGTCAAATTCAAGTATTCTACCAAATATCATACCGAGCTTCAGTACTATATAACACACCATGGAAAATTCAAGTTCTCTACAACATACCATGCTAAATTGAAGTACTCTACAGCACGTCGGACGGAACCTCAGTACCGTACAACACGCCATACCCAACCTAAGCACTTAGCAACACATCATGCCAAACTTCAGTAATCTACAACACATCATGCCAAATTCAGGAACTCTACAAATCATTATACCAAACGTAAGCATTCTACAACACACCTCATCCCGAATTCATGTACTCTACAATTTGTCATACAGAACTTCAGTACACTAAAACACACCATGCAAAATGCAAGTACTCTTCAACACGTCGTACCAAACTTCTGTACTCTACAACTCACCATGCCGAATTCAAGTACTCTACAACACGTCATACCAAACCCAAATACATTACAAAACACCAAACCAAGCCCAAATACTCTACAACACACGATGCCAAATTTAAGAAGTCTACAACACGTCATACCAAACCTAAGCACTCTACAACACACCATGAAAAATTAAAGTATTCTACAATATACCATGCCAATCCCAAGCACTCTACAACACATCATACCAAACCTAACCTAAATGCTCTACAAAACACTATGAAAAACTTTAGTACTCCACAACACGTCATAACCAACCCAAGTACATTACAACACTTCATGCCTAATTCAAGTACTCTACAACACGTCATACCAGACCTAAGCACTCTACCACACACCATGTCAAATTCAAGTATTCTACAATACACCATGCCAAATTCAACTACTCTACCAAACACCATACCGAACTTCAGTACTCTATAACACACCACGGAAAATTCAAGTTCTCTATAACATCCCATGCCAAATTCAAGTATATTACAACACGTCATAACAAATTCATGTACTCTAAAACACACCATGCCAAATTGAAGTACTCTACAGCACGTCGTACATAACCTCATTACCGTACAACACGTCATACCCAACCACACCATACCAAACTTCACTACTCCACATCACATCATGCCAAACTTCACTACTCCACATCACATCATGCCAAACTTCACTACTCCACATCACATCATGCCAAACTTCACTACTCCACAACACATCATGCCAAACTTCACTACTCCACAACACATCATGCCAAACTTCACTACTCCACATCACATCATGCCAAACTTAACTACTCCACAACACATCATGCCAAACTTCACTACTCCACATCACATCATGCCAAACTTCACTACTCCACAACACATCATGCCAAACTTCACTACTCCACAACACATCATGCCAAATTCAGGAACTCTACAAATCATCATACCAAACCTAAGCACTCAACAACCCAGCATGCCGAATCCAAGTACTCTACAACACGTCATACCACGTGTGTTATGATGTTCTATACCTTGTTCTCATTTGAGAACGTGACATTACTTACTTTGATTGACCAAGGTTTACATGGCGGTTACCGTCGATGAATCAGAAGATGCTTATTCTTCAGGTACACTTGGTCATATTCTCCTTGTACATTTTCAGGATTCTCCAGTGTAAATATTCCATATGTTCCTTATTTGCCCTAGTTTGATTTAATTTCTGTTTGTATTGTGATGTTGGTAATTTTGATTGTACACTTTTATGATGATGATATACTTATCTTTCCTTATTTCAGGTGGTGTGGCTATTGTTAGCGTTTATACTTATCTCCGACATTGTGATGACAGGACTGGCATCTGATTGGCTCAACAAGGTATTCAAAATAAAATGTTTATCCAGAAATTTTTTATATGTTTTGTTATTTACTCAGCTATCATGTACTGTTACAAACTTTGCGAAGTTTAACAGTCTTGACTCATGCAGGGGGTTACGGCTGAAATGAAGTCGTGAACTGACTACAAGTGTTCCACTTCATGTTGACTGGAACACGTCGAAAATAGAAAAGAAATTGATATAAAGTTGGAAAAAAATGGACTTTTGAAACAGATGATAATATTATATAAAAATACGTTAACTGTCCTGTTTTCTGATGTGTCAGTATGTTAACTGTCCTGTTGTTATCAACTACAATTGTTAACTGTCATTTTGTTGTGAACTCTCAGTATGTTAACTTTCCTGTTGTGGTAAACTTTCAGTATGTTAACTGTCCTGTTGTAGTAAACAGTGAATATGTTAACTGTCCTGTTGTAGTCAACTATCAGTATGTTAACTCTCCTGTTGCAGTTAACTTTAAGTATGTTAACTGTCCTGTTGTTTTAATGTATGTTAACTGTCCTGTTGTTTATAATTTGTTTTTCGCTTTTTCAGTCCTGTTGTAATAAAATTAACTGTCAGTATGTTAACTGTCCTGTTGTAGTTAACTGTCAGTATGTTAACTTTCCTCTTGTTGTAAACTGTCATTATGTTAACTGTCCTGTTGTTGGAAACTATTAGTATGTTCATTGTCCTATTATTGTAAACTGTCAGTTTGTGAATTGTCCTGTTCTGGTAAACTATCAGTATGTTAACTGTCCTGTTGTTGTAAACTGTCAGTATGTTAACTGTCCTGTTGTAATTAACTATCAGTATGTTAACTGTCCTGTTGTTGTTATCTATCAGTTTGTTAACCGTCCTGATGTGGTAAACTATCAGTATGTTAACTGTCCTGTTGTGGTAAACTATCAGTATGTTAACTGTCCTGTTGTTGTAAACTATCAGTATGTTAACTGTCCTGTTGTTGTATGCTGTCAGCATGTTAACTGTCCTGTTGTAATTAACTATCAGTATGTTAACTGTCATGTTGTTGTATACTATCGGTATGTTAACTGTCCTTTTGTTGTGAACTATCAGTATGTTAACTGTCCTGTTGTTGTAAACTATTAGTATGTTAACCGTCCTATTGTTGTAAACTATCAATATGTTAACTGTCCTGTTGTTGTAAACTGTCAGTATGTAAATTGTCCTGTTGTGGTGAACTATCAGTATGTTAACTGTCCTCTTGTATGTTAACTATCCTGTTGTTGTAAACTATCAATATATTAACTGTCCTATTGTTGTATACTATCAGTATGTTAACTGTCCTGTTGTTGTAAACTATCAGTATGTTAACTGTCCTGTTGTTGTAAACTCTCAGTATGTTAACTGTCCTGTTGTAGTTAACTATCAGTATGTTAACTGTCCTGTTGTAGTTAACTATCAGTATGTTAACTGTCCTGTTGTAGTAAACTATCAGTATGTTAACTGTCCTGTTGTGGTAAACTATCAGTATGTTAACTGTCCTGTTGTTGTAAACTATCAGTATGTTAACTGTCCTGTTGTGGTAAACTATCAGTATGATACCTGTCCTTTTGTGGTAAAATATCAGTATGTTAACTGTCCTGTTGTAATTTACTGTCAGTATTTGAAATGTCCTGTTTTAGTTAACTTTTATTGTGTTAACTGTCCTGTTGTGGTAAACTATCAGTATGTTAACTGTCCTTTTGTGGTAAACTATCAGTATATTAACTGTCCTTTTGTGGTAAACTATCAGTATGTTAAATGTCCTGTTGTTGTAGTGAACTGTCAGTATGTTAACTGTCCTGTTGTAATAAACTATCAGTATGTTAACTGTCCTGTTGTTGAAAACTGTCAGTATGTTAACTGTCCTGTTGTTGTAAACTATCAGTATGTCAACTGTCCTGTTGTTGAAAACTGTCAGTATGTTAAGTGTCCTGTTGTTGTTAACTATCAGTATGTCAACTGTCCTGTTGTAGTTAAACTGGTATGTTAACTGTCCTCTTGTTGTTAACTGTCAGTATGTGAATTGTCCTGTTGTTGTAAACTATTAGTATGTTAACTGTCCTATTGTTGTAAACTGTCAGTTTGTGAATTGTCCTGTTCTGGTAAACTATCAGTATGTTAACTGTCCTGTTGTTGTAAACCGTCAGTATATTAACTGTCCTGTCGTTGAAAACTATCAATAAGTTATCTGTCCTGTTGTGGTAAACTGTCAGTATGTTAACTGTCCTGTTGTTGTAAACTATCAATATGTTAACTGTCCTGTTGTTGTATACTGTCAGCATGTTAACTGTCCTGTTGTAATTAATATCAGTATGTTAACTGTCCTGTTGTTGTTAACTATCAGTATGTTAACTGTCCTTTTTGTTGTGACCTATCAGTATGTTAACTGTCCTGTTGTGGTAAACTATCAGTATGTTAACTGTCCTGTTGTTGTGAACTATCAGTATGTTAACTGTCCTGTTGTGGTAAACTATCAGTATGTTAACTGTCCTGTTGTTGTTAACTATCAGTATGTTAACCGTCCTGTTGTATTTAACTATCAGTATGTTAACTGTCCTGTTGTTGTAAACTATCAGTATGTTAACTGTCCTGTTGTTGTAAACTATCAGTATGTTAATTGTACTGTTGTTTAAACTGTCAGCATGTTAACTGTCCTGTTGTTGTAAACTATCAGTATGTTAATTGTACTGTTGTTTAAACTATCAGTATGTTAACTGTCCTGTTTAAGTTAACTGTCAGTATGTTAACTGTCCTGTTTTAGTTAACTGTCAGTATGTTAACTGTCCTGTTTGAGTGAACTGTCAGTATGTTAACTGTCCTGGTTTAATTAACTGTCAGTATGTTAACTGTCCTGTTGTTGTAAACTGTCATTATGTTAACTGTCCTGTTGTTGTAAAACTATCCTGTTGTTGGAGTATGTTAACTGTCCTTTTGTGGTAAACTATCAGTATGTTAACTGTCCTGTTGTTGTTAACTGTCAGTATGTTAACTGTCCTGTTTAAGTTAACTGTCAGTATGTTAACTGTCCTGTTTGAGTGAACTGTCAGTATGTTAACTGTCCTGTTGTTGTAAACTGTCAGTATGTTAACTGTCCTGTTTGATGTAATCAAACAGTATGTTAACTGTCCTGTTGTTGTAAACTATCAGTATGTTAACTGTCCTGTTGTTGTAAACTGTCAGTATGTTAACTGTCCTGTTGTTGTATACTATCAGTATATTAACTGTCCCGTTGTTTTATACTATCAGTATGTTAACTGTCCTGTTCTTGTAAACTATCAGTATGTTAACTGTCCTGTTGTAGTTAACTTTCAGTATGTTAACTGTCCTGTTGTAGTATGTTAACTGTCGTGTTGTAATTAACTATCAGTATGTTAACTGTCCTGTTGTTGTTATCTATCAGTATGTTAACTGTCCTTTTGTTGTGAACTATCAGTATGTTAACTGTCCTGTTGTTGTGAACTATCAGTATGTTAACTGGCCTGTTGTTGTTAACTTTCAGTATGTTAACTGTGCTGTTGTTGTAAACTATCAATATGTTAATTGTCCTATTGTTGTATACTATCAGTATGTTAACTGTCCTGTTGTTGTTAACTATCAGTATGTTAACTGTCCTGTTATTGTTAACTATCAGTATGTTAACTGTCCTGTTGTTGTAAACTATCAGTATGTTAACTGTCCCGTTGTTGTTAACTATCAGTATGTTAACTGTCCTCTTGTTGTAAACTGTCAGTATGTTAACTGTCCTGTTGTTGTAAACTGTCAGTATGTGAACTGTCCTGTTGTTGTAAACTATTCGTATGTTAACTGTCCTGTTGTTGTAAACTGTCAGTTTGTTAACTGTCCTGTTGCTGTATACTATCAGTATGTTAACTGGCCTTGTTGTCCTGTTAATTTCTATCACTATGTTCACTGTCCTGTTGCTGTATACTCTCAGTATGTTAACTGTCCTGTTGTAGTTAACTATCAGTATGTTAACTGTCCTGTTGTTGTTAACTATCAGTATGTTAACTGTCCTGTTGTAGTTAACTTTCAGTATGTTAACTGTCCTGTTGTTGTAAACTATCAGTATGTTAACTGTCCTGTTGTTGTAAACTATCAGTATGTTAACTGTCCTGTTGTTGTTAACTATCAGTATGTTAACTGTCCTGTTGTAGTTAACTTTCAGTATGTTAACTGTCCTGTTGTTGTAAACTATCAGTATGTTAACTGTCCTGTCGTTGAAAACTATCAATAAGTTATCTGTCCTGTTGTGGTAAACTGTCAGTATGTTAACTGTCCTGTTTGATGTAATCAAACAATATGTTAACTGTCCTGTTGTTGTAAACTATCATTATGTTAACTGTCCTGTTGTAGTTAACTGTCAGTATGTTAACTGTCCTGTTGTTGTATACTATCAGTATATTAACTGTCCCGTTGTTTTATACTATCAGTATGTTAACTGTCCTTTTGTGGTAAACTATCAGTATGTTAACTGTCCTGTTGTTGTTAACTGTCAGTATGTTAACTGTCCTGTTGTAGTTAACTGTCAGTATGTTAACTGTCCTGTTGTAGTTAACTATCAGTATGTTAACTGTCCTGTTGTAGTTAACAGTGAATATGTTAACTGTCCTGTTTAAGTTAACTATCAGTATGTTAACTGTCCTGTTGTAGTTAACTTTCAGTATGTTAACTGTCCTGTTGTTGTAAACTATCATTATGTTAACTGTCCTGTTGTAGTTAACTGTCAGTATGTTAACTTTCCTCTTGTTGTAAACTGTCATTATGTTAACTGTCCTGTTGTTGGAAAACTGTCTATCAGTATGTTAACTGTCCTGTTGTTGTTAACTATCAGTATGTTAACTGTCCTGTTTGAGTGAATTGTCAGTATGTTAACTGTCTTGGTTTAGTTAACTGTCAGTATGTTAACTGTCCTGGTTTAGTTAACTGTCAGTATGTTAACTGTCCTGTTGTTGTTAACTGTCAGTATGTTAACTGTCCTGTTGTTGTAAACTATCAGTATGTTAACTGTCCTGTTGTTGTATACTATCAGTATGTTAACTGTCCTTTTTGTTGTGACCTATCAGTATGTTAATTGTCCTGTTGTAGTTAACAGTGAATATGTTAACTGTCCTGTTGTTGTTAACTATCAGTATGTTAACTGTCCTGTTGTAGTTAACTTTCAGTATGTTAACTGTCCTGTTGTTGTAAACTATCAATATGTTAACTGTCCTGTTGTTGTATACTATCAGTATGTTAACTGTCCTGTTTGAGTGAACTATCAGTATGTTAACTGTCCTGGTTTAGTTAACTGTCAGTATGTTAACTGTCCTGTTGTAGTTAACTGTCAGTATGTTAACTGTCCTGTTGTTGTAAACTATCATTATGTTAACTGTCCTGTTGTAGTTAACTGTGAACTATCAGTATGTTAACTGTCCTGTTCTTATGAACTATCAGTATGTTAACTGTCCTGTTGTAGTTAACTTTCAGTATGTTAACTGTCCTGTTGTTGTAAACTATCAGTATGTTAACTGTCCTGTTGTTGTAAACTGTCAGCATGTTAACTGTCCTGTTGTTGTTAACTATCAGTATGTTAACTGTCCTGTTGTTGTAAACTCTCAGTATGTTAACTGTCCTGTTGTAGTTAATTATCAGTATGTTAAGTCTCCTGTTGTTGTAAACTATCAGTATGTTAACTGGCCTGTTGTTGTTAACTTTCAGTATGTTAACTGTCCTGTTGTTGTAAACTATCAGTATGTTAACTGTCCTGTTGTTGTAAACTATCAGTATGTTAACTGTCCTGTTGTTGTTAACTTTCAGTATGTTAACTGTCCTGTTGTTGTAAACTATCAATATGTTAACTGTCCTATTGTTGTATACTATCGGTATGTTAACTGTCCTTTTGTTGTGAACTATTAGTATGTTAACTGTTCTGTTGTTGTGAACTATTAGTATGTTAACTGTCCTGTTGTAGTAAACTATCAGTATGTTAACTCTCCTGTTGTAGTAAAATATCAGTATGTTAACTGTCCTGTTGTAATTAACTATCAGTATGTTAACTGTCCTGTTGTTGTTAACTATCAGTATGTTAACTGTCCTGTTGTTGTAACTTTCAGTATGTTAACTGTCCTGTTGTTGTAAACTATCAGTATGTTAACTGTCCTGTTGTTGTAAACTATCAGTATGTTAACTGTCCTGTTGTTGTTAACTATCAGTATGTTAACTGTCCTTTTTGTTGTGACCTATCAGTATGTTAACTGGCCTGTTGTTGTTAACTTTCAGTATGTTAACTGTCCTGTTGTAGTTGACAGTGAATATGTTAACTGTCCTGTTTAAGTTAACTGTCAGTATGTTAAATGTCCTGTTTAAGTTAACTGTCAGTATGTTAACTGTCCTGTTTGAGTGAACTGTCAGTATGTTAACTGTCCTGGTTTAGTTAACTGTCAGTATGTTAACTGTCCTGTTGTAGTTAACTGTCAGTATGTTAACTGTCCTGTTGTAGTTAACTATCAGTATGTTAACTGTCCTGTTGTAGTTAACTATCAGTATGTTAACTGTCCTGTTGTTGTTAACTGTCAGTATGTTAACTGTCCTGTTTAAGTTAACTGTCAGTATGTTAACTGTCCTGTTTGAGTGAACTGTCAGTATGTTAACTGTCCTGGTTTAGTTAACTGTCAGTATGTTAACTGTCCTGTTGTAGTTAACTGTCAGTATGTTAACTGTCCTGTTGTTGTATACTATCAGTATGTTAACTGTCCTGTTGTTGTAAACTGTCAGTATGTTAACTGACCTGTTTGATGTAATCAAACAGTATGTTAACTGTCCTGTTGTTGTAAACTATCAGTATGTTAACTGTCCTGTTGTGGTAAACTATCAGTATGTTAACTGTCCTGTTGTTGTGAACTATCAGTATGTTAACTGGCCTGTTGTTGTTAACTTTCAGTATGTTAACTGTCCTGTTGTTGTAAACTATCAATATGTTAACTGTCCTGTTGTTGTAAACTATCAGTATGTTAACTGTCCTGTTGTTGTAAACTATCAGTATGTTAACTGTCCTGTTGTAGTTAACTATCAGTATGTTAACTGTCCTGTTGTTGTAAACTGTCAGTATGTTAACTGTCCTCTTGTTGTAAACTCTCAGTATGTTAACTGTCCTGTTGTTGTAAACTATCAGTATGTTAACTGTCCTGTTGTTGTAAACTATCAATATGTTAACTGTCCTATTGTTGTATACTATCAGTATGTTAACTGTCCTGTTGTTGTATACTATCAGTATGTTAACTGTCCTGTTGTTGTAAACTGTCAGTATGTTAACTGTCCTGTGTTAACTGTCCTGTTGTTGTAAACTCAGTATTGTCTGTCCTGTTGTTGTTAATTTTAACTGTTCTGTTATGGTAAACTGTCAGTATGTTAACTGGCCTGTTGTTGTTAACTTTCAGTATGTTAACTGTCCTGTTGTTGTAAACTATCAGTATGTTAACTGTCCTGTTGTTGTAAACTATCAGTATGTTAACTGTCCTGTTGTTGTAAACTGTCAGTATGTTAACTGTCCTGTTGTTGTAAACTATCAGTATGTTAACTGTCCTGTTGTTGTAAACTATCAGTATGTTAACTGTCCTGTTGTTGTATACTATCGGTATGTTAACTGTCCTTTTGTTGAGAACTATTAGTATGTTAACTGTCCTGTTGTTGTAAACTATCAGTATGTTAACTGTCCTGTTGTGGTAAACTGTCAGTATGTTAACTGTCCTGTTGTTGTAAACTATCAGTATGTTAACTGTCCTGTTGTGGTAAACTATCAGTATGTTAACTGTCCTGTTGTTGTGAACTATCAGTATATTAACTGTCCAGTCGTTGAAAACTATGAATAAGTTATCTGTCCTGTTGTGGTAAACTGTATACTATCAGTATGTTAACTGTCCTGTTGTTTTATACTATCGGTATGTTAACTGTCCTGTTGTTGTTAACTATCAGTATGTTAACTGTCCTGTTGTAGTTAACTTTCAGTATGTTAACTGTCCTGTTGACTGGCCTGTTGTTGTTAACTTTCAGTATGTTAACTGTCCTGTTGTAGTTAACTGTCAGTATGTTAACTGTCCTGTTGTAGTTAACTGTCAGTATGTTAACTGTCCTGTTGTAGTTAACTATCAGTATGTTAACTGTCCTGTTGTAGTTAACTGTCAGTATGTTAACTGTCCTGTTGTAGTTAACTGTCAGTATGTTAACTGTCCTGTTGTAGTTAACTGTCAGTATGTTAACTGTCCTGTTGTAGTTAACTGTCAGTATGTTAACTGTCCTGTTGTTTTATACTATCAGTATGTTAACTGTCCTGTTCTTGTGAACTATCAGTATGTTAACTGTCCTGTTGTAGTTAACTGTCAGTATGTTAACTGTCCTGTTGTTGTAAACTGTCAGTATGTTAACTGTCCTGTTGTTTTAAACTATCGGTATGTTAACTGTCCTGTTGTTGTTAACTATCAGTATGTTAACTGTCCTGTTGTTGTTATCTATCAGTTTGTTAACTGTCCTGTTGTAGTTAACTATCAGTATGTTAACTGTCCTGTTGTAGTAAACTATCAGTATGTTAACTGTCCTGGTTTAGTTAACTTTCAGTATGTTAACTGTCCTATTGTTGTATACTATCAGTATGTTAACTGTCCTGTTGTTGTAAACTATCAGTATGTTAACTGTCCTGTTGTGGTAAACTATCAGTATGTTAACTGTCCTGTTGTTGTTAACTATCAGTATGTTAACTGTCCTTTTGTTAACTGTAAACTGTATGTTAACTGTCTGTTTGTATATTAACTGTCCTGTAGTTGAAAACTATCAATAAGATATCTGTCCTGTTGTGGTAAACTATCAGTATGTTAACTGTCCTGTTGTGGTAAACTATCAGTATGTTAACTGTCCTGTTGTTGTGAACTATCAGTATGTTAACTGTCCTGTTGTTGTAAACTATCAGTATGTTAACTGTCCTGTTTAAGTTAACTGTCAGTATGTTAACTGTTCTGTTGTTTAAACTGTCAGCATGTTAACTGTCCTGTTGTAATTAACTATCAGTATGTTAACTGTCCTGTTGTTGTAAACTGTCAGTATGTTAACTGTCCTGTTGTTGTAAACTATCAGTATATTAACTGTCCTGTCGTTGAAAACTATCAATAAGTTATCTGTCCTGTTGTGGTAAACTGTCAGTATGTTAACTGTCCTGTTTGATGTAATCAAACAGTATGTTAACTGTCCTGTTGTTGTAAACTATCAGTATGTTAACTGTCCTGTTGTGGTAAACTATCAGTATGTTAACTGTCCTGTTGTAATTAACTATCTGTATGTTAACTGTCCTGTTGTCGTTATCTATCAGTTTGTTAACTGTCCTGATGTGGTAAACTATCAGTATGTTAACTGTCCTGTTCTGGTAAACTATCAGTATGTTAACTGTCCTGTTGTAGTTAACTGTCAGTATGTTAACTGTCCTGTTGTAGTTAATAGTGAATATGTTAACTGTCCTGTTTAAGTTAACTGTCAGTATGTTAACTGTCCTGTTTTAGTTAACTGTCAGTATGTTAACTGTCCTGTTGTAGTTAACTGTCAGTATGTTAACTGTCCTGTTGTAGTTAACTGTCAGTATGTTAACTGTCCTGTTGTAGTTAACTATCAGTATGTTAACTGTCCTGTTGTAGTTAACAGTATGTTAACTGTCCTGTTGTAGTTAACTGTCAGTATGTTAACTGTCCTGTTTGAGTGAACTATCAGTATGTTAACTGTCCTGGTTTAGTTAACTGTCAGTATGTTAACTGTCCTGTTGTAGTTAACTGTCAGTATGTTAACTCTCCTCTTGTTCTAAACTGTCTTTATGTTAACTGTCCTGTTGTTGTAAATTGTCAGTATGTTAACTGTCCTGTTGTTGTATACTATCAGTATATTAACTGTCCCGTTGTTTTATACTATCAGTATGTTAACTGTCCTGTTGTTGTAAACTATCAGTATGTTAACTGTCCTGTTGTGGTAAACTGTCAGTATGTTAACTGTCCTGTTTGATGTAATAAAACAGTATGTTAACTGTCCTGTTGTTGTAAACTATAAGTATGTTAACTGTCCTGTTGTTGTGAACTATCAGTATGTTAACTTTCAGTATGTTAACTGTCCTGTTGTTGTAAACTATCAATATGTTAACTGTCCTGTTGTTGTAAACTATCAGTATGTTAACTGTCCTGTTGTTGTTATCTATCAGTTTCTTAACCGTCCTAATGTGGTAAATTATCAGTATTTTAACTGTCTTGTTGTGGTAAACTAACATTATGTTAACTGTCCTGTTGTCGTATACTATTGGTATATTAACTGTCCTTTTGTTGTGAACTATTAGTATGTTAACTGTCCTGTTGTTGTAAACTGTAATTATGTTAACTGTCCTGTTGTTTAACTATAAACTGTCCTGTTGTATCAGTATGTTAACTGTCCTTGTAAGTTGTAGTGTAACTGTCAGTTGTGTATGTTAACTGTCCTGTTGTTGTTATCTATCAGTTTGTTAACTGTCCTTTTGTTGTGAACTATTAGTATGTTAGCTGTTCTGTTGTTGTGAACTATTTGTATGTTAACTGTCCTGTTGTAGTTAACTATCAGTATGTTTGTTAACTGTCCTGTTGTAGTAAACTATCAGTATGTTAACTCTTCTGTTGTAATTAACTATCAGTATGTTAACTGTCCTGTTGTTGTAACTATTATGTTAACTGTCTATTGTTGTAAACTGTCAGTAACTGTCCTGTTGTTGTAAACTATCAGTATGTTAACTGTCCTGTTGTTGTAAACTATCAGTATGTTAACTGTCCTGTTGTGGTAAACTATCAGTATGTTAACTGTCCTGTTGTTGTAAACTATCAGTATGTTAACTGTCCTGTTGTTGTGAACTATCAGTATGTTAACTGGCCTGTTGTTGTTAACTTTCAGTATGTTAACTGTCCTGTTGTTGTAAACTATCAATTCCATTCTGACAATATCCTAAAACGACATAAGGCTGATCTTAACAAGTTTCCGCAGTACTCACTCGTGAATCTTGGTTGTACACAATTGAGGTAACAACCAAAAACTGGAGATTTTATTGCTATTTACGAAGAACAGTGAACTGATGATGGCATCAAATCATCTATGACGTCATAACTTGTCGCCCAATCTTTCATTCATGACATTATTTATGACATTACTGCTCGGCCACGTTTTCATGATGGCTTCATCTAAACAGCAGTGTTGAGAAATTATTTACTTTAAACAATTCAACTATATGAAAAGTTAAAAATGTTCAACATAAGCAGAGAATTGTGAGGACATTTGAACTAATTTGATTGGTTGAAGACAGGCATCATTACATTTTTGGACGCCCCTTGTGTAATACAAACTCGAGATATGATTGTGGTACCGCCTTGTATTTAAAATCGGGATGTGATTATGGCGCCGCCTTGTGTTATTTAAAATCGGGATGTGATTATGGCACGGAGTGGAATGTTTGATGTGTTATGTTTCATGTATTGTTGAAAATAAAAAAATTATACAAAAAAAAAAAAAAAAGATTATGGCGCCGCCTTGTGATTTTTTGCGCGGATTCTGAATTTTCAATATATATTGCAGGTTAACTAGATCACTAGTTCAATGTCAGTGAGTGGGGTAGGGGGTCCAATACATACAACAGTACAACAGAACAATAGAAGGATGCGGTAGTATGGGGGTGCGGAGGATGCGGTAGTGTGGGGGTGCGGATGATGCGGTAGTGTGGGGGTGCGGAGGATGCGGTAGTGTGGGGGTGCGGAGGATGCGGTAGTGTGGGGGTGCGGAGGATGCTGTAGTGTGGGGATGCGGAAAATGCTGTAGTGTAGTGTGGGGATACGGAGGATGCGGTAGTGTGGGGATGCGGAGGATGCGGTAGTGTGGGGGTGCGGAGAATGCGGTAGTGTAGTGTGAGGATACGGAGGATGCGGTAGTGTGGGGAAATGGAGGATGCGGAGGATGTGGAGGATACGGTAGTGTTAGGGTGCGGAGGATGCGGTAGTGTGGGGGTGCGGAGGATGCAGTGGGTACGGAGGATGCGGTAGTGTGGGGGTGCGGAGGGTGTGGAGGATGCTGTAGTGTGGGGATGCAGAGGATGCGGTAGTGTGGGGATGCGGAGGATGCAGTGGGTACGAAGGATGCGGTAGTGTGAGGGTGCGGAGGATGCGGTAGTGTGGGGATGCGGAGAATGCTGTAGTGTATTGTGGGGATACGGAGGATGCGGTAGTGTGGGGATGCGGAGGATGCGGTACTGTGGGGGTGCGGAGGATGCGGAAGTGTAGTGTGAGGATACGGAGGGTGCGGTAGTGTGGGGAAATGGAGGATGCGGAGGGTGTGGAGGATACGGTAGTGTTAGGGTGCGGAGGATGCGGTAGTGTGGGGGTGCGGAGGATTCAGTGGGTACGGAGGATGCGGTAGTGTGGGGGTGCGGAGGATGCGATAGTGTGGGGATGCGGAGGATGCGGTAGCGTGGGGGTGCGGAGGATGCGGTAATGTGAGGGTGCGGAGGATGCGGTAGTGTAGTATGAGGATACGGAGGATGCGGTAGTGTGGGGAAATGGAGGATGCGGAGGGTGTGGAGGATGCTGTAGTGTAGGGGTGCGGAGGATGCGGTAGTGTGGGGGTGCGGAGGATGCGGTAGTGTTGGGATGCGGAGGATGTAGTGGGTACGGAGGATGCGGTAGTGTGAGGGTGTGGAGGATGCGGTAGTGTGGGGATGCGGAGAATGCTGTAGTGTAGTGTGAGGATACGGAGGATGCGGTAGTGTGGGGATGCGGAGGACGCGGTAGTGTGGGGGTGCGGAGGATGCGGTGGTGTAGTGTGAGGATACGGAGGGTGCGGTAGTGTGGGGAAATGGAGGATGCGGAGGGTGTGAAGGATACGGTAGTGTGGGGGTGCGGAGAATGCAGTGGGTTCGGAGGATGCGGTAGTTTTAGGGGTGCGGGGAATGCGAAGGGTGTGGAGGATGCTGTAGTGTGGGGATGCGGAGGATGTAGTGGGTACGAAATATGCTGTAGTGTTAGGGTGCGGAGGATGCCGTAATGTGGGGATGCGGAGAATGCTGTAGTGTAGTGTGGGGATCCGGAGGATGCGGTAGTGTGGGGATGCGAAGGATGCGGTAGTGTGGGGGTGCGGAGGATGCGGTGGTGTAGTGTAAGGATACGGAGGATGCGGTAGTGTGGGGAAATGGAGGATGCGGAGGGTGTGAAGGATACGGTAGTGTGGGGGTGCGGAGAATGCGGTGGGTACGGAGGATGCGGTAGTTTTAGGGATGCGGGGGATGCGAAGGGTGTGGAGGATGCTGTAGTGTGGGGATGCGGAGGATGTAGTGGGTACGAAAGATGCTGTAGTGTTAGGGTGCGGAGGATGCCGTAATGTGGGGATGCGGAGAATGCTGTAGTGTAGTGTGGGGATCCGGAGGATGCGGTAGTGTGGGGATGCGGAGGATGCGGTAGTGTGGGGGTGCGGAGGATGTGGAAGTGTAGTGTGAGGATACGGAGGATGCGGTAGTGTGGGGAAATGGAGGATGCGGAGGGTGTGGAGGATACGGTAGTGTTAGGGTGCGGAGGATGCGGTAGTATGGGGGTGCGGATGATTCAGTGGGTATGGAGGATGCGGTAGTGTGGGGGTGCGGAGGATGCGGTAGTGTGGGGGTGCGGAGGATGCGGAGGGTGTGGAGGATGCTGTAGTGTGGGGGTGCGGAGGATGCGGTAGTTTGGGGGTGCGGAGGATGCGGTAGTATGGGGGTGCGGAGGATGCGGTAGTGTGGGGGTGCGGAAGATGCGGTAGTTTGGGGGTGCGGAGGATGCGGTAGTATGGGGGTGCGGGGGATGCGGTAGTGTAGGGGTGCGGAGGATGCGGTAGTGTGGGGGGTGCGGAGGATGCTGTAGTGTGGGGTGCGGAGGATGCGGTATTGTGGGGGTGCGGAGGATGCGGTAATGTGGGGATGCGGAGGATGCAGGGGGTACGGAGGATGCGGTAGTGTGAGGGTGTGGAGGTTGCGGTAGTGTGGGGATGCGGAGAATGCTGTAGTGTAGTGTGGGGATACGGTGGATGCGGTAGTGTGGGGATGCGGAGGATGCGGTAGTGTGGGGGTGCGGAGGATGCGGTGGTGTAGTGTGAGGATACGGAGGATGCGGTAGTGTGGTGAAATGGAGGATGCGGAGGGTGTGGAGGATACGGTAGTGTGGGGGTGCGGAGGATGCAATGGGTACGGAGGATGCTGTAGTGTAGTGTGAGGATACGGAAGATACGGTAGTGTTGGGGTGCGGAGGATGCAGTGGGCGAGGATGATGCGGTAGTATGGGGATGAGGGGTGCAGAGGATGCGGTAGTGTGGGGTGCGAAGGATGCAGTAGTGTGGGGGTGCAGTAGTGTGGGTATGTGGTAGTGTGTTGGTGTGGGGTTACGGAGTTGTGGAGGATGTGGGGGGGGGGTGCAAAGGATTCGGTAGTGTTGGGGTGCGATAGTGTAGGAGTGCGGTAGTGTAGGGGTGCGGTAGTGAGGGGTGCGGAGGATGCGGTAGTGTAGGGGTGCGGGTGTGAGGTAGTGTGGGGATGCGGGGTGCGGTAGTATGGGGGTTATAGCCTCAATAGATTGTTTTCTGGCACTGTTCATATAGTGCACGGTAGGGACCTTTGAAAATAATGCGAAACTTTATCGTGTACGTTAAGATTTCGCCTTTATAATCCAATGAGCCTTATATAACTACGCACAAGATCACATTACAAACTCAAACAAAATTTAATAAAGATGTGCAAAATTTTGACATCGGTAGATGGTCTGTTCAAAAAGAGCATTATAACCGTCAAGCGACCAAGCACACACGCTAGCACATTTGAAGTGAAACACCTATACTACCTGGGGCGCCGTTTTGCTTTATTCGCTATTTTCTGGTATGAAATTCATACAAAACAATCAGCCCCGCTATCTCTGCTATCAAAACAATTTCGAAAATCAACAGCCACCAATCTTACCATCTATTCCCTTTGTATATAAAAAAAATATTTCTTGATTCAGAAAAAAAAACATAGATATTTTCTTTTTTCTGATATCAAACATTCGCTTGGTTGACGTCAAGACATCGGGTCGATTTTCTGATATGAAAATATCAAAGAAAGGAAAACATTATCGTCGTCCCATCGTGTAATAATGGTTGTATAGGTCTCCTGATCATAAATTTTCTGATATAAAAAAAATCGATGTTTTGATATAAGAAAATAAGACATATTTTTTCTGATATTACACTATGTTTGATGTCATCAGAAATGCTTGATATCAAAATGCACATTTGAAGTTATCAGAAAGTAGAATTCTTGATATCAAAACTCCGATTTTTTCAATTTTAAATATTTTTTGATATCTCACAAAAGTACATAATATTAAAACGGCGTCTTGGAATTCTGTGATTAATCAATTTACAACTACTTACCATATTGTTCTGTCCAGGTTAGGGCAGGTTAGGGACTTTTCTGTTTTGTACTGGAAGCTCGCGTGTGAAAAAGTAGTCCATAACTTATCTACCTACGTACTATTCACATTATTAAAATTTATTTTTTATGTTAATCACATGGTTGTCTTTGCAAGTCTCGTGTTATTTCAGACACAAGTTCTTCAATTTAAAGGACTGACCAGATGATAGTTGTATAATGTATTATAAGAAAGTTTACTGTCATTACTGAAATGCATTTCTGGGCGTTGATGTACCACACACACTACAGCAGTATGAGTATTTAGCAACTGGCCGAAACCGTAGTTGACGATTAAGCTTTTTTTTTGTTTAGTTTTTTTAGCTTGTTTATTTTTTCCTTACTATTATCATCATCATTTTGCAATTAGCATTCATTTTCTGTCAAATGCCTTTCATCGGAAACCACCGTTTTATTCCACACAATCCGTCGTTTATACTCCTAATAATGAAGGACATTTTGAACAGTTCCTGGATGGACTTTTTGTGGCAGATTTGTCTTGATCGGTCTGATTGCGGAATGAGTTTATCACTATGGAAAATTAATTACCTTCCTTCCTTAAATGATCAACTGGTTCACTCCCTCACGATCCCAACGCAGTCTTAAAACACTCCTGCATGACGTCATCGCTAGCAGAGAAATACGAGTTATCTCGCTTCCAACCAACAAAGCCATTCGTATTGATACCGCAGTTAAAACACATAATAAAAAAAATAGGTTTTTGTGTATGTGTATATATAGAGTAACACGGATGATATTCATATCAAATGGTGATTGATGTTCTCCCGTACAACATATCATGTACACATGCTTTATGTATATATGTACATATATATACATATTCATTGCGTCAAAATGAAAGTAAAACAGTTAGTACGTAGCTCTTCTCTTCCGAATTCCTTGGACTTTGTCATTAGGAAAACAAGGTTCTAAATCAGCTATACAAACGAACGGAAAACGAAAGTTCAGGAGATGGCATTCACTCATAATTTGTCTGTGTGTATTCTCGGACTGTTGGTGTTTTCTGCCGAACTCGTTCATTCTGTTGGTAGGAGTGATTACATCGCTCGGTTCTTTGTTCCAGGTAGTTCTTGGATGGTAAGCACAGCGTACATATCCTGAACATCAACTCCCAATGTCTATCTCTCATTGATTTATTTTCTTCTGTTTTGTGTGTGTACATGTGTGTTCTAGTTAAATGCACTGATGTAGTCATGTAATAAAAAAATCACTCCGAATATGTCAAATTTCGCATCTGTAAATAAACAGTGTGGTAAATTGATAGCGCACAATGTATTACGAATTTAAAAAAAAGGTCGGAAAAGTCTTCGGTTTTGGACGTTCTTCCGATGTCAAAAATGTTTGATTACTTGATATACGTGCTCTCTCTCTATATATATATCAATTGTACCACTTGAACAAAATACATCAAGAAGAGTTACTTCCCTTTGTACAGTTTGGCTTATTATTTGATTCTCATACTGCCGAGTATCTATCTTTTATCATCCCCTAAATAGGCAATGGATCGCACACACTCATAAACACTAGCAGGCCAACCCTGTTTCTTTTATTTGATAGGCCTACCCCAACAAAATAATATAAAATGCACACTTACCTCAAAAATAGATAGATAGATGTTTTCTTAAATTAGTCTTCAGGCATGGAAAAAAACATGAGTTTGAAATTATTACGATACAGATACTTTAACAATTTTTTTATACTGTATATATTTTGATGAAATTTATTAGGATGGTTTAACGGCCATTGAAGACCAGTCGCCATCATACTACTACAATCCATGCTATTCATTCAACATTGGGTCATCAAAAACATCCCAACATGGCTGTCACCAGGTGGCTGTGTGCCAGTTCAACTCACAGAATCATCCGTTTGTAGACGTTGGACACCAGGAACAAGCTGTTTTCGGATATGGTGATGATAAACAAGTATTATACATCAACTACAGTAATCTGTGTCTGTTATACCAGTACAGCTGTGCGAATGTGCCTAGTAACCCGTGTCTGTTAAACCTGTACAGCTGTGATAGTGTACCCAGTAACCTATGTCTGTTATATATGTACAGCCGTGAGAATGTGCCCAGTAACATGTGTCTGTTATACCTATACAACTGTGAAAATGTGCCAAGCAACCTGTGTTTGTCATACCTGTACAGCTGTGAGAGTGTGCCTAGTAACCTGTGTCTGTTATACCTGTACAGCTGTGATAGTGTATCCAGTAACCTGTGTCTGTTATATATGTACAGCTGTGAGAATGTGCCTAGTAACATGTGTCTGTTATACCTGTGATAATGTGTCTAGTAACCTACGTCTGTTAAATCTGTACAGCTGGGAGAATGTACCTAGTAGCCTGTGTCTGTTTTATCTGTAAAGCTGTGAAAATATGCCTAGTAATCTGTATCTCTTATACCTGTACAGCTATGAGAATGTGCCTAGTAACCTGTGTCTGTTATGCCTGTACAGCTGTGAGAGTGCGCCTAGCAACCGGTGTCTGTTATACCTGTACAGCTGTGACAAAATACCTAGTAACCTGTGTCTGTTATGCCTGTACAGCTGTGAGAGTGTGCCTAGCAACCTGTGTCTGTTATACCTGTACAGCTGTGAGAGTGTGCCTAGTAACCCGTGTCCGTTATACTTGAACAGGTGTGAGAATGTGCCTAGCAACCGGTGTCTGTTATACCTGTACAGCTGTGACAAAATACCTAGTAACCTGTGTCTGTTATACCTGTACAGCTGTGAGAATGTGCCTAGTAATCTGTGTCAGTTAAACCTGTACAGCTGTGATAGTGTACCCAGTAACCTGTGTGTGTTATATATGTACAGCTGTGAGAATGTGCCTAGTAACATTTGTCTGTTATACCTATACAGCTGTGAGAATGTGCCAAGTAACCTGTGTCTGTCATATCTGTACAGCTGTGAGAGTGTGCCTAGTAACCTGTGTCTGTTATACCTCTCCAGCTGTGAGAATATGCCTAGTAACCTGTGTCTGTTATACCTCTCCAGCTGTGAGAATATGCCTAGTAACCTGTGTCTATTATACCTGTACAGCTGTGAGAATATGCCTAGTAACCTGTGTCTGTTATACCTGTACAGCTGTGAGAATATGCCTAGTAACCTGTGTCTGTTAAACCTGTACAGCTGTGATAGTGTACCCAGTAACCTGTGTGTGTTATATCTGTACAGCTGTGAGAGTGTGCCTAGTAACCTGTGTCTGTTATACCTCTCCAGCTATGAGAATAGGCCTAGTAACCTGTGTCTGTTATACCTCTCCAGCTGTGAGAATATGCCTAGTAACTTCTGTCTATTATACCAGTACAGCTGTGAGAATATGCCTAGTAACCTGTGTTTGTTATACCTGTACAGCTGTGAGAATATGCCTAGTAACCTTTTGTCTGTTATACCTGTATAGCTGTGAGAATGTGCCTAGTAACCTATGTGTGTCATACCTGTACAGCTGTGAGAATGTGCCTAGTAGCCTGTATCTGTTATATCTGTACAGCCTTGAGAATGTGTCTAGTAAGCTGTGTTTGTTATATCTGTACAACTGTGAGGATGAGCTTAGCATCCTGTGTCTGTTATACCAGTACAGCTGTGCGAATGTGCCTAGTAACCTGTGTCTGTTAAACCTGTACAGCTGTGATAGTGTACCCAGTAACCTGTGTCTGTTATATATGTACAGCCGTGAGAATGTGCCCAGTAACATGTGTCTGTTATACCTATACAACTGTGAAAATGTGCCAAGTAACCTGTGTTTGTCATACCTGTACAGCTGTGAGAGTGTGCCTAGTAACCTGTGTCTGTTATACCTGTACAGCTGTGATAGTGTATCCAGTAACCTGTGTGTGTTATATATGTACAGCTGTGAGAATGTGCCTAGTAACATGTGTCTGTTATACCAATACAGCTGTGATAATGTGTCTAGTAACCTACGTCTGTTAAATCTGTACAGCTGGGAGAATGTACCTAGTAGCCTGTGTCTGTTTTATCTGTAAAGCTGTGAAAATATGCCTAGTAATCTGTATCTCTTATACCTGTACAGCTATGAGAATGTGCCTAGTAACCTGTGTCTGTTATGCCTGTACAGCTGTGAGAGTGCGCCTAGCAACCGGTGTCTGTTATACCTGTACAGCTGTGACAAAATACCTAGTAACCTGTGTCTGTTATGCCTGTACAGCTGTGAGAGTGTGCCTAGCAACCTGTGTCTGTTATACCTGTACAGCTGTGAGAGTGTGCCTAGTAACCCGTGTCCGTTATACTTGAACAGGTGTGAGAATGTGCCTAGTAATCTGTGTCTGTTATACCTGTACAGGTGTGAGGATGAGCTTAGCAACCTGTGTCTGTTATACCTGTACAGCAATGAGAATGTGCCTAGTAATCTGTGTCAGTTAAACCTGTACAGCTGTGATAGTGTACCCAGTAACCTGTGTGTGTTATATATGTACAGCTGTGAGAATGTGCCTAGTGACATGTGTCTGTTATACCAATACAGCTGTGAGAATGTGCCAAGTAACCTGTGTCTGTAATACCTGTACAGCTGTGAGAGTGTGCCTAGTAACCTGTGTCTGTTATACCTGTCCAGCTATGAGAATATGCCTAGTAACCTGTCTGTTATACCTGTACAGCTGTGAGAATGTGCCTAGTAACCTGTGTCTGTCATACCTGTACAGCTGTGAGAATGTGCCTAGTAGCCTGTGTCTGTTATATCTGTACAGCTGTGAAAATATGCCTAGTAACCTTTTGTCTGTTATACCTGTACAGCTGGGAGAATGTGCCTAATAACTTACGATTGTTAAATCTGTACAGCTGTGAGAATGTAGCTAGTATCCTGTGTATGTTATAACTGTACAGCTGTGAGGATGTGTCTAGTAACCAGTGTCTGTTATACCTGTAAAGCTGTGAGAATGTGCCTAGTAACATGTGTCTGTCATACCTGTTGAGCTGTGAGAATGTGCCTAGTAACCTATGTCTGTTATACCTGAACAGCTGTGAGAATGTGCCTAGTAACCTATGTCTGTTAAATCTGTACAGTTGTGAGAATGTACCTAGTAACCTGTGTCTGTCATGAGTTATATTTGTGTGTGACTGTGATTATGGATGTCCCTAGTTACCTATATCTGTTATAACTGTGTGTGACTGTGATTGAGGATGTCCCCAGTTACCTGTATCTGTTATATCTGTATGTGACTGATATTGAGGATGTCAATAGTTATCTATATCTGTTATATCTGTATTTGACTGTAATTGAGGATGTCCCTAGTTACCTATATCAGTTATATCTGTGTGATTGTGATTAAGGATATCCCTAGTTACCTATATCAGTTATATCCGTGTGATTGTGATTAAGGATGCCCCTAGCTACCTGTATCTGTTATATCTGTGTAACTATGATTGAAGATGTCCATAGTTACCTGTATCTGCTACATTTGTGTGACTCTGGTTAAGGATAACCCTACTGTATTTGTTATACCTGTGTGACTTTGAATGAAGATGTCCATAGTTACCTATATCTTTTATATCTGTTTGTGACTGTGATTAAGGTTGTCCCTCGTTACATATATCTGTTAATTCTGTGTGACTGTGATTGAGGATGTCTCTAATTACCAAGACGTCTGATATCAGTATGTGACTGTGATGGAGGGTGTCTCAAGTTACCTATATCTGTTATATCTGTGTGTGACAGTAATTAAGGATGTCCCTAGTTACCTTGATCAATTATATCTGTGTGACTGTGATTGAGGATGTCCTTAGTTACCTGTATCTGCTATATATGTGTGTGACTGTGATAGGGGATGTCCCTAGTTACCTATATCTGTTATATATGTGCTTGACTGTGATTAAGGATGTCCCTAGTAACATATATCTGTTATATCTGTGTGTGACTGTGATTGTGGATGTCCCTAGTTACCTATATCTGTTATATTTGTATGATTGTAATTGAGGATGTCCCAATTAATCTGTTTCTGTTAGATCTGTGTGTGACTGTGATTGAGGATGTCATTAGTTACCTATATCTGTTATATCTGTGTGATTGTGATTGAGGATGTCCCTAGTTACCTATATCTGTTATATATGTGTGACTGTGATTAAGGATGTCAGTAGTTACCAAGATCTGTTTTATCTGTGTATGACTGTGATTTTGGATGTCCCTACTTACCTATATCTTTTATATCTGTGTGACAGTGATTGAGGATGTCCCTAGTTACCTATATCTGTTAATTCTGTGTGATTGTCTTTGAGGATGTCCCTAATTACCTAGAAGTCTGATATTAGTATGTGACTGTGATGGAGGGTGTCTATAGTTACCTATATCTGATATATCTATGCGATTGTGATTGAGGATGTCCCTTGTTAACTGTATCTGTTATATCTGCGTGTGAATGTGATTAAGGATGTCCCCAGTTACCTATTTCTGTACATTCTGTGTGACTGTGATTAAGCATGTCCCTAGTTAACTGTATCAATTATATCTGTGTGACTGTAATTGAGGATGTCCCTAGTTACCTGTATCTGTTATATCTGTGTGTGACTCTGATAGAGGATGTCCCTAGTTACCTATATCTGTTATATATGTGTCTGGCTGTGATTGAGGATGTCCCTAGTTACCTATATCAGTTAAATCTGTGTGATTGTGATTAAGAATATCCCTAGTTACCTATATTTGTTGTATCTGTGTGTGACTGTGATTGAGTATATCCCTAGTTACCTATATCTGTGATATCCTTGTGTGACTGTGATTGTGGATGTCCCTAGTTACCTATATCTGTTAATTCTGTGTGATTGTGATTGAGGATGTCCCTAATTACCTAAACGTCTGATATCAGTATGTGACTGTGATGGAGGGTGTCTATAGTTACCTATATCTGTTATATCTATGAGATTGTGATTGAGGATGTCCCTTGTTAACTGTATCTGTTATATCTGCGTGTGACTGTGATTAAGGATGTCCATAGTTACCTGTATATGTTATATCTGTGTGTGACTCTGATAGAGGATGTCCCTAGTTACCTGTATATGTTATATCTGTGTGTGACTCTGATAGAGGATGTCCCTAGTTACCTGTATATGTTATATCTGTGTGTGACTCTGATAGAGGATGTCCCTAGTTACCTTTAACTGTTATATCTGTGTGACTGTGATTAAGGATGTCCCTAGTTACCTAGATCTGTTTTATCTGTGTATGACTGTGATTGTTGATGTCCCTAGTTACCTAGATCTTGCATATCTGTTTGTGTTTGTGATTAAGGATGTCCCTTGTTACATATATCTGCTAATTCTGTGTGATTGTGATTGAGGATGTCCCTAATTACCTAGATGTATGATATCAGTATGTGACTGTGATGGAGGGTGTCTATAGTTACCTATATCTGTTATATCTATGAGATTGTGATTGAGGATGTCCCTTGTTAACTGTATCTGTTATATCTGCGTGTGACTGTGACTAAGGATGTCCCCAGTTACCTTTATCTGTTACATCTGCATGTGACTGTGATTAAGGATGTCCATAGTTACCTCTATCAATTATATCTGTGTGACTGTGATTGAGAATGTCCCTAGTTACCTGTATCTGTTATATCTGTGTGTGACTCTGATTGAGGATGTCCCTACTTACCTATATCTGTTATATCTATGTGTTATTGTGATTAAGGATGTCCGTAGTTACCTATATCTGTTGTATTTGTGTGATTGTGATTGAGGATGTCCCTAGTTACCTATATCTGTTATATCTGTGTGACTGTGATTAAGGATGTCCCTAGTTACCTAGATCTGTTTTATCTTTGTATGACTGTGATTGTGGATGTCCCTAGTTACCTATATCTGTTATATCTGTGTGTTATTGTGATTAAGGATGTCCGTAGTTACCTATATCTGTTGTATATGTGTTTGACTGTGATTGAGGATTTCCCTAGTAACATATATCGGTTATATCTTTGTGTGACTGTGATTGTGGATGTCCCTAGTTACCTATATCTTTTATATCTGTGTGACTGTGATTGAGGATGTCCCTAGTTACCCATATCTGTTAATTCTGTGTGATTGTGATTGAGGATGTCCCTAATTACCTAGACGTCTGATATCAGTATGTGACTGTGATGGAAGGTGTCTATAGTTACCTATATCTAATATTTCTATGCGATTGTGATTGAGGATGTCCCTTGTTAACTGTATCTGTTATATCTGCGTGTGACTGTGATTAAGGATGTCCCCCGTTACCTATTTCTGTACATTCTGTGTGACTGTGATTAAGGATGTCCCTAGTTACCTCTATCAATTATATCTGTGTGGCTGTGATTGAGGATGTCCCTAGTTACCTGTATCTGTTATATCTGTGTGTGACTCTGATAGAGGATGTCCCTAGTTACCTTTATCTGTTATATATGTTTCTGACTGTGATTGAGGATGTCCCTAGTTACCTATATCAGTTAAATCTGTGTGATTGTGATTAAGAATATCCCTAGTTACCTATACTTGTTGTATCTGTGTGTGTGATTGTGATTGAGGATGTCCCTAGTTACCTATATCTGTGATATCCGTGTGTGACTGTGATTGTGGATGTCCCTAGCTACCTGTATCTGTTATATCTGTGTAACTATGATTGAAGATGTCCATAGTTACCTGAATCTGTTACATTTGTGTGACTCTGGTTAAGGATATCCCTAGTTACCTGTATTTGTTATATTTGTGTGACTGTGGCTAAGGATGTCCCTAATAACCTTTGTCTGTTACATCTGTGTGACTATGATTGAGGATGTCCCTAGTTACCTGTATCTGTTATATCTGTGTGACTATGATTGAAGATGTCCATAGTTACCTGTATCTGTTACATCTATGTATGACTGTGATTGTGGATGTCCCTAGTTACCTAGATCTGTTATATCTGTGTATGACTGTGATTGTTGATGTCCCTTGGTACCTATATCTGTTATATCTGTGTGACTATGATTGAGGATGTCCCTAGTTACCTGTATCTGTTATAACTGTGTGACTATTATTGAAGATGTCCATAGTTACCTGTATCTGTTACATCTATGTATGACTGTGATTGTGGATGTCCCTAGTTACCTGTATCTGTTATATATGTGTGTGACTATGATTGAAGATGTCCCTAGTTATCTACATCTGTTATATCTGTTTGTGACTGTAATTTAGGATGTCCCTAGTTACCTGTATTTGTTATATTTGTGTGACTGTGATTGAGGATGTCCCTAGTTACCTGTATCTGTTATATCTGTGTGATTGTGATTGAGGATGTCCCTAGTTACCTGTATCTGTTATATCTGTGTGACTGTGGCTAAGGATGTCCCTAATAACCTTTGTCTGTTACATCTGAGTGATTGTAATTGAGGATGTCCCTAGTTACCTGTATCTGTTATATATGTGTGTGACTATGATTGAGGATGTCCCTAGTTATCTACATCTGTTATATCTGTTTTTGACTGTAATTTAGGATGTCCCTAGTTACCTGTATTTGTTATATCTGTATGTGACTGTGATTGAGGATGTCCCTTGGTACCCATATCTGTTATATCTGTGTGACTATGATTGAGGATGTCCCTAGTTACCTGTATCTGTTATATCTGTGTGACTATGATTGAAGATGTCCATAGTTACCTGTATCTGTTACATCTGTGTATGACTGTGATTGTGGATGTCCTTAGTTACCTATACCTGTCATATCTGTGTTTGACTGTGATGTAGGGTTTACATGTATGTGACTGTGATTGATGTTGCCCTAGTTACCTATACCTGTTATATCTGTGTGACTATGATTGAGAATGTCCCTAGTTACATGTATGTGGCTGTTTATAAGAATGTCATTTTTGTCTTCAGTTTTCGGTATTTGTTTGATCTTTTTAAGTATTGGAATTTCCCTTGTTACGAATTTCTTTTTGATCTTCACGAGTTGGAGGAATTCCTTTGTTACTAGTTTGTTTTTTATGTTTGTGATTTTGAGAATTTCATTTTTTACATGTATGTTTTGATCATTGTGATTTTGAGAATTTCACTGTTTACATGTATGTTTTTGATCATTGTGATTTTGAGAATTTCATTTTTTACATGTATGTTTTTGATCATTGTGATTTTGAGAATTTCACTGTTTACATGTATGTTTTTGATCATTGTGATTTTGAGAATTTCACTGTTTACATGTATGTTTTACAATCTTGTATATTTGACTTCTGTATTACAGTTACTAACAGGAAGAGTTGTGCGTATGTTTACTGTAGTAACAGTGGTGAAAGTGTCCTGATCCTGAACGGAAGACGACGATACACCTGTGTTTAATCTCTTCTCTCCCTGTGCTTGTTACAATGGGTGTAGACATGATATCAGTGTCGGTGCTATCTTCTGTGTGGTTTTTATCTGCCTTGTTGCTACATATTTGGTTGTAGGTGAGTTATTTTAACTTATCTGAAGTTAAGTTTTAATCTGATATACAGGGTCTATTGATAAAAACGTAATATTTGTGTATATTATAGAGTTTATTATTGTGTGTGGTAGATTGCCACGTCCTACTGTTTATAATAAGCTACGTTGGTTACAGGAATGTTATACAGACAAGCTGTACACAGGGCTATGGGACTCCAGCTTCTTCCTAATCTTACTTTTTGGACGTCACTTCCGGGTCTCATCAAGGATGGGTACTTATTTTTTGTCAGTCCCTGTTGGACGTCAGCTACCAGAGATGTTGGATACGAGCAACTCTTGTCAGACCGATAATTATTAACGGATTGGTACACAGGATTTGGTCCAAGAAATACGCGGACAGTTGCGGTGTTGATTAGGGGGCTATGAAGGACGATGTATGCTATCACTTGGGATCAAATTTTCCTATCAAATCTTTCTAATCTACCGTTGATCATGAGGTAAATAGTTTTCAGTCAATGCTACACGTAGTTATTCTAGAGAATCCCAGTCACTAGTCTAGGGCTGTTCCGTGTCGTTACCAACGAAAACTATAGCATAAGAAGGTTAAGGAGTCTCCAACTCCACTTCTGAGTTACGGGTTCGTTGCCTACGTGGGTCAAGCACTGACCACAGGTCAATGCATTTTCGCTGAGAACTCCAGCTTTCCTCTGACTTCCAAACCTGGCATGTCCTTAGATTTGATATACGGAAGGGAAAAGAAGGAAAAAGTTCAGATATATAAAGAGAGATCCAACAATAATGAGCACCATGATCCGTGTGGGATGTCTTGTAAAGATGTGTCTAGTTTTATAAAAGATATCTTCCTACGTCATCCTGGTTTGATCAGGACTACATTTTACACATGGAAGTCCAGTACCATCCTTAAACATCGTCCTCAAAATGGATTTGTACCTAACGAGGTCTTTTGTTTTAAGGGATGTCTGAACTGAACATATACCTGATAATGTCAGGGATATGTACTTACTAATATCTGATAACGTCATGTATATCTACGTGTACTTACTGATATCTGATATTGTCATGGATATCTACATGTACCTACTGATACGTGATAACGTCATGGATATCTTCATGTACCTACTGATATCTGATAACGGCATGGATATCTACATGTACCTACTGATATCTGATAACGTCAAGGGTATCTACATGCACCTACTGATATCTAATAATGATAGGGATATCTACATGCACCTACTGATATCTGATAACGTCATGGATATCTACATGTACCTACTGATATCTGATAGCGTCATGGATATCTACATGTACCAACTGATATCTGATAACGTCAGGGATATCTACATGTACCTACATATATCTGATAACGTCATGGATATCTACCTGTACCTACTGATATCTGATAACGTCATGGATATCTACCTGTACCAACTGATATCTGATAACGTCATGGATATCTACATTTACCTACTGATATATGATAACTTCAGGGGTATCTACATGCACCTACTGATATCTAATAATGGTAGGGATATCTACATGCACCTACTGATATCTGATAACGTCAGGGATATCTACATGTGCCTACTGATATCTGATAATGTAAGGGATATCTACATGTACCTACAGATAACGTCAGGGAAATCTACATGTACAAACTGATAACGTCATGGATATCTACATGTACCCACTGATATTTGATAACGTCATGGATATCTACATGTACCTACTGATATTTGATAATATCAGAGATATCTACATGTACCTACTGATAACGTCAGGGAAATCTACATGTACCTACTGATATCTAATAATGGTAGGGATATCTACATGCACCTACTGATATCTGATAACGTCAGAGATATCTACATGTGCCTACTGATATCTGATAATGTAAGGGATATCTACATGTACCTACAGATAACGTCAGGGAAATCTACATGTACAAACTGATAACGTCATGGATATCTACATTTACCTACTGATATATGATAACGTCAGGGGTATCTACATGCACCTACTGATATCTAATAATGATAGGGATATCTACATGTACCTACTGATATCTGATAATGTAAGGGATATCTACATGTACCTACAGATAACGTCAGGGAAATCTACATGTACAAACTGATAACGTCATGGATATCTACATGTACCTACTGATATCTGATAACGTCATGGATATCTACATGTACCTACTGATATCTGATAACGTAAGGGATATCTACATGTACCTACTGATATCTGATAACGTAAGGGATATCTACATATACCTACAGATAACGTCAGGGAAATCTACATGTACAAACTTATAACGTCATGGATATCTACATGTACCTACTGATATCTGATAACGTCAGGGGTATCTACATGCACCTACTGATATCTAATAAAGATAGGGATATCTACATGCACCTACTGATATCTGATAACGTCATGGGTATCTACATGTACCAACTGATATCTGATAACGTAAGGGATATCTACATGTACCTACTGATATCTGATAACGTCATGGATATCTACCTGTACCTACTGATATCTGATAACGTCATGGATATCTACATGTACCTACTGATATCTGATAACGTCAGGGATATCTACCTGTACCTACTGATATCTGATAATGTAAGGGATATCTACATGTACCTACAGATAACGTCAGGGAAATCAACATGTACAAACTGATAACGTCATGGATATCTACATGAACCTACTGATATTTGATAACGTCATGGATATCTACATGTACCTACTGATATCTGATAACGTCATGAATATATACATGTACCTACTGATATCTGATAACGTACGGGATATCTACCTGTACCTACTGATATCTGATAATGTAAGGGATATCTACATGTACCTACAGATAACGTCAGGGAAATCTACATGTACAAACTGATAACGTCATGGATATCTACATGTACCTACTGATATCTGATAACGTCAGGGATATCTACATATGCCTATTGATATCTGATAATGTAAGGGATATCTAAATGTACCTACAGATAACGTCAGGGCAATCTACATGTACAAACTGATAACGTCATGGATATCTACATGTACCTACTGATATCTGATAACGTCAGGGGTATCTACATGCACCTACTGATGTCAAATAATGATAGGGATATCTACATGCACCTACTGATATCTGATAACGTCATGGATATGAACATGTACCTACTGATATCTGATAACGTCATTGATATCTACATGTACCAACTGATATCTGATAACGTCATTGATATCTACAGGTTCCTACTGATATCTGATTACGTCAGGGATATTTACCGATTTATATTTTAATACATCATGGTTATCTACATACTGATAACCGATATTGTTAGGGATATCTATCAACTAGTATATAATAACAATTTGGATTTTCATAGAAAAAATATCTGATCACTTCAGGAACATGTCTAGAATTTTTTAGTTAATCACTTTAAAAATGTCGATGTACACATGCACTTTCAGTAAATTGTTATTCATCAGATATCTACCTATATAATTATTGTTAATTGAGAGATATCTAGTTAAATTGATATCCTGTTATTTTCATTCGTCTAATATTTCACTAAATATTTAGTTTTTAATATCTCTGAAATATCCTTGTACATTCGGTTAGTATTGTTTTTCCTTGTAAATGACTCCTTTGTATTAGATAACTACCTACCTTCTAGTGACGTCATCGTTGTATACTCCAGCAGACGTACAGTTGCATACTAGGGCCCCGTTATACTGATTTACTGGGAGTATGGTCGTTATCTGATCCTGTGAAGGTACAGCACCGGCGGGACGTGTATAGGCAAATGTAGACTTCATTGTCTGATTTCTAACACTGATTACGGAAACAATATACTAATTTAAAATGAACAGTGCATGTTTGGATTTCGGTCTCAATATTAATGTGTAATGTTTCAGCCGCTAGACATATATACATATGTACAAATGCATATGTAATTGTTCCCTGGTTTTATGGTTCTTCCAGCAAATGCTGCGTGCGAAAACAGAAACTTAACGGTAATTAGAAACATTGATATATGAAATTTTAAAGTAAATGTTGTTCAGACCAAAAATTAATTTCTAGAACTCATGAAAAATTGACTGGGCACGAAAACGTAATGGCATAACGAGTACAAACCAGTTTGGTCGTAAAGAGGAAGCTGGTTCGAGGAAAACAAAGTCCTGGTCGGACGGTTTCATAACATAAGAGCGTCGCGGTTGTTAAAAACTACGTAGGTGACATTGCGTGCATGTTCGGTCTTATAGAACAATAGCAACACGCTGGTCGTGTTAAAACGTTTCTGGACAGTCATATGTCGGTCACGCGAAACTCACAAAGAAGATGGTTCCAGGTTGGTAGGAATAATCCCTTCGCTTCTGGATACCCGTGTTATATCCTTACCTCTCGAAATCCGTACTAAGAAATGTCTTTAACAGTTATCACTGACATTTAAATCTCAACCCTAGTAATCCTGACATTTAGATCTCAACCCTAGTAATCCTGACATTAAGATCTCAACCCTAGTAATCCTGACATTAAGATCTCAACCCTAGTAATCCTGACATTTAGATCTCAACCCTAGTAATCCTGACATTAAGATCTCAACCCTAGTAATCCTGACATTAAGATCTCAACCCTAGTAATCCTGACATTTAGATCTCAACCCTAGTAATCCTGACATTTAGATCTCATTCCTAGTAATCCTGACATTTACATCTCAACCCTAGTAATCCTGACATTTAGATCTCAACCCTAGTAATCCTGACATTTACATCTCAACCCTAGTAATCCTGACATTTAGATCTCAACCCGATATCTTCCGACAAAACCCTGACATTTAGATATCTAAAGGCATAACCCTGACATTTAGATGTCTACAGAAATAACCCTGACTATTATATATCCACAGACATAACAATGACATTTAGATGTCTACAGACATGAAACTGACATTCAGATATCTACAGACATAACCATGACATTAACATATCTTCATACATAACCCTGACATTTAGGTACTTACAGACATAGCCCTGACATTTAAATATCTATAGACATAACCCTGACATTTAGATATCTACATACATAACTCTGACATTTAGATATCTACATACAACATCTTGACATTTGATTATCTAAAGACATAACCCTTGCATTTAGATATATACATACAAAGTCTGACATTTAGATATCTGCATACATAACCCTGACATTTAGATATCTACATACATTACCCTGACATTTAGATATCTACATACATAACCCTGACATTTCGATATTTATGTACATAACCCTCGCATTTAGATATTTATGTACAAAACCTGACATTTAGATATCTACATACATTACCCTGACATTTAGATATCTATAGATATAACTCTGACATTTAGATATCTACATACATAACCCTGACATTTAGATATCTACATACATAACCCTGACATTTAGATATTTATAGATATAACTCTGACATTTAGATATCTACATACATTACCCTGACATTTAGATATCTACATACATTACATTTAGATATCTACATACATAACCCTGACAATTAGATATCTACATATATAACCCTTAAATTTAGATATCTATAGACATCGTCTTGACATTTGATTATCTAAAGACATAACCCTTGCATTTAGATATATACATACAAAGTCTGACATTTAGATATCTGCATACATAACCCTGACATTTAGATATCTACATACATTACCCTGACATTTAGATATCTACATACATAACCCTGACATTTCGATATTTATGTACATAACCCTCGCATTTAGATATTTATGTACAAAACCTGACATTTAGATATCTACATACATTACCCTGACATTTAGATATCTATAGATATAACTCTGACATTTAGATATCTACATACATAACCCTGACATTTAGATATCTACATACATAACCCTTAAATTTAGATATCTATAGACATCGTCTTGACATTTGATTATCTAAAGACATAACCCTTGCATTTAGATATATACATACAAAGTCTGACATTTAGATATCTGCATACATAACCCTGACATTTAGATATCTACATACATTACCCTGACATTTAGATATCTACTTACATAACCCTGACATTTCGATATTTATGTACATAACCCTGGCATTTAGATATTTATGTAGAAAACCTGACATTTAGATATCTACATACATTACCCTGACATTTAGATATCTATAGATATAACTCTGACATTTAGATATCTACATACATTACCCTGACATTTAGATATCTACATACATAACCCTGACATTTAGATATCTACATACATAACCCTGACATTTAGATATCTACATACATTACCCTGACATTTAGATATCTACAAACATAACCCTGACATTCAGATATCTACATACATAACCCTGACATTTAGATATTTACATACATAATACTGACATTTAGATATCTACATACATAACCCTGACATTTAGATATCTACATACATAACCCCTACATTTAGATATCTACATACATAACCCCGACATTTAGATATCTACATACATTACCCTGACGTTTAGATATCTACAGACATAACCCTGGCATTTAGATATCTACATACATAACCCTGACATTTAGATATCTACATACATAACACCGACATTTAGATATCTACATACAAAACTCTGACATTTAGATATCTATAGACATAACCCTGGCATTTAGATATCTACATTCATAACCCTGGCATTTAGATATCTATAGACATAATTCTGACATTCAGATATCTACACAGATAACCCTGAATTTTTTTATCGCAACGCTTGTAACATAATTAAAAGAATATTGCCAATTAATATCAAGAATTAAATTTGATGGTCTATCAATCTTGTATTTAATCATTCGTGTTAAACTGACCCTAGATTTTACTTCACTCAACCAGTTGTACTCTGCCTGGATGGTACTTGACTGGAGTATTATTCCTAAATGTTTGACTCACAATGAGGAATAGTTATAGCCGTACCCAGTCAGCCCCTATAACATCCCAGCTCCCAATTAAAGCTGTAACAAACCATCTTCTAGTAATATATGTAACATCACAGCCCCAATTATATCTGTAACATCACAGCACTTTGTTATATCTGTAACTAACCAGCCCCTTGTTATATCTGTAACCTCAAAATCCCTAGTTATATCTGTAACATCACAACACCTAGATATATCTGTAACAAACCAGCACCTATTTGCATTTGTAACCAACCAGCAACTAGTTATATCTGTAACATCACAGCCCCTAGTTATATATGTAACATCACAACACCTAGATATATCTGTAACCAGCAAGCCCCTAAATATAGCTGTAACATCACAGCACCTAGTTATATCTGTAACATCACAGCCCCTAGTTATATCTGTATCACCACAGCTCCAATTATACCTGTAACCAACCAGTCCCTAGTTATACCTGTACCATCATAGCCCCTTGTTATACATGTAACATCACAATCCCTTGGTATATCTGTAACATCACATCCCCTAACTATATCTGTAAATTCACAACCCCTAGTTATAGATGTAACATCACATTCCCTAGTTATAGCTGTAACATCACATCCCCTAGTTATATCTGTAACATCACAGGCCCTAGTTATATCTATAACATTACAGCCCCTAGTTATAATTGTAACCAGTCAGCCCCTAGTTGTATCTGTAACATCACAGACCTTTGTTATATCTGTAACTAACCAGCCCCTAGTTATATCTGTAACATTAAAGCCCCTAGTTATAGCTGTACCTAGCCAGCCAATAGTCAAATATGTAACATCCCAGCTCCCAATTAAAGCTGTAACAAACCATCTTCTAGTAATATATGTAACATCACAGCCCCAATTATATCTGTAACATCACAGCACTTTGTTATATCTGTAACTAACCAGCCCCTTGTTATATCTGTAACCTCAAAATCCCTAGTTATATCTGTAACATCACAACACCTAGATATATCTGTAACAAACCAGCACCTATTTGTATATGTAACCAACCAGCACCTAGTTATATCTGTAACATCACAGCCCCTAGTTATATATGTAACATCACAACACCTAGATATATCTGTAACCAGCAAGCCCCTAAATATAGCTGTAACATCACAGCCCCTAGTTATATCTGTATCACCACAGCTCCAATTATACCTGTAACCAACCAGTCCCTAGTTATATCTGTAACATTACAGCCCCAATTTTATCTGTAATATCACAGCACCTTGTTATATCTCTAACTAAACAGCCGCTAGTTATATCTATAACCTCACAGTCTCTAGTTATATCTGTTGCATCATAACCCCTTAGTATAGCTGTAACCATTCAGCCCCTAGTTATAGCTGTAACATCACATCCCCTAGTTATATCTATATCACCACAGACTCATTTATAGCTGTAACCAACCAGCCCCTAGTAATACCTGTACCATCATAGCCCCTTGTTATACATGTAACATCACAATCCCTTGGTATATCTGTAACATCACATCCCCTAACTATATCTGTAAATTCACAACCCCTAGATATAGATGTAACATCACATTCCCTAGTTATATCTGTAACATCACAGTCCCTAGTTATATCTGTAACATCACAGCCCTTAGTTATAGCTGTAACATCACACCCCCTAGATATATATGTAACATCACAGCCCCTAGTTATAGCTGTAACATCACATCCCCTAGATATATATGTAACATCACAGTCCCTAGTAATAGCTGTAACATCACAGCCAGTAGTTATAGCTGTAACACCACAGACCTTTGTTATATCTGTAACATCACAATCCCTAGGTATATCGTTAACATCACAGCCCCTAGTTATATCTGTAACATCACATCCCCTAGTTATATATGTAACATCACATCCCCTAGTTATATCTGTACCATCACAGCCCCTAGTAATAGCTGTAACATCACAGCCAGTAGTTATAGCTGTAACATCACAGACCCTTGTTAAATCTGTAACATCACAATCCCTATGTATATCTTTAACATCATAGCAGCTTAATATAACTTTAACCAACAAGTCCCTATTTATATCTGTATCATCAAAGCCCTTTATTATATCTGTAATCATTCAGCCCCTAGTTATAGCTGTAACATCACAGGCCCTAGTTATATCTATATCACCACATTCCATTCATAGTTGTAACCAACCAGCCCCTAGTAATACCTGTACCATCATAGCCCCTAGTTATATATGTAACATCACAATCCCTTGATATATCTCTAACGTCACATCCCCTAACTATATTACCACATTCCATTCATAGTTGTAACCAGCCAGCCCCTAGTAATACCTGTACCATCACAGCCCCTAGTTATAGCTGTAACATCACATCCTCTAGTTATATCTGTAACATCACAGGCCCTAGTTATATCTATAACATAACAGCCCCTAGTTATAATTGTAACCAGTCAGCCCCTAGTTATATCTGTAACATCACATCCCCTAATTATAGCTGTAACCAACCAGACCCTAGTTATATCTGTAACATCACATCCCCTAATTATAGCTGTAACCAACCAGACCCTAGTTATATCTGTAACATTATAGCCCCAATTATATCTGTAACATCAAAGCACCATTTTATATCTATAACTTCAAAGTCTCTAGGTATATCTGTAACATCACATCCCCTAGTTATATCTGTAACACCGAAGCCGCTAGTTATATCTGTAACCAACAAGCCCCTAATTTTAACAAACCAGCCCCTAGTTATAGCTGTATCATCACAACCCCTTGTTATATCTGTGACATCACAACACCGATTTTTATCTGTAACATCGCAGCTCTTTGTTTTATCTGTAACATCACAAAACCTAGTTATATCTGTAACTAACCATCCCCTAGTTATATCTATATCCTCACAGTCCCTAGCTATATCTGTAACAACACATCTCCTAGTTATATATGTATCACCACAGCCCCAATTATAGCTGTAACCGACCAGCCCCTAGTTATATCTGTAACATCACAACACCTTATTATATCTGTAACTAACCATTCCCTAGTTATATCTGAACAACACATCCCCTAGTTATATATATATCACCACAGCCCCAATTATAGCTGTAACCGACCAGCCCCTTGTTATAAAAGTAACCAACCATCCCCTAGTTATATCTGTAACATCACAACACCTTGTTATATCTGTAACTAAGCATCCCCTAGTTATATCTATATCCTCACAGTCCCTAGTTATATCTGTAACATCACAGTCCCTAGTTATATCTCTAACATAACAGCATCTAAGTATAACTGTAACCAACAAGCCCCTATTTATAGCTGTAACATCATAGCACCTAGGTATATCTGTAACATCACAGCCCCTAGTTATATCTGTAACATCACATCCCTTTGTTATATCTATGACATTACAGCCCCTAGTTATATCTGTATCACCACTGCCGTAATTAAAGCCGTTACTAACCAGCCCCTAGTTATATCTGTAACATCACAGCCCTTTGTTATAGATGTAACATCACCGTCCCTAGTAATAGCTGTAACTAACAAGCCCCTAGTTATAGCTGTAACATCACAGCCTCTAGTTATGTCTGTAACTTCATAGCACCTAGTTATATCGGTAACATCACAGCCCTTTGTTATATCTGTGACATTACAGCCCCTAATTATATCTGTATCACCACAGCCCTAATTATAGCTGTAACTAACCAGCCCCTGGTTATATCTGTAACAACACAGTCCTTTGTTATATCTGTGACATCACAGCCCCTAGTAATATCTGTATCACCACAGCCCAAAATATAGCTGTAACCAACAAGCCCTAGTTATATCTGTAACATCACAACACCTTGTTATATCTGTAACTAACCATCCCCTAGTTATATATATATCCTCACAGTCCCTAGTTATATTTGTAACATCACAGCCCCTAGTTATATCTGTAACATCACAGACCCTAGTTATAGCTGTAACATCACAGCCCCTAGTTATAGCTGTAACATAACAGCCCCTAGTTATAGCTGTAACATAACAGCCCTTAGTCATAGCTGTAACATCACAGACCCTAGTTATAGCTGTAACATCACAGCCCCTAGTTATAGCTGTAACATAACAGCCCTTAGTCATAGCTGTAACATCACAGACCCTAGTTATAGCTGTAACATCACAGCCCCTAGTTATAGCTGTAACATAACAGCCCCTAGTTATAGCTGTAACATAACAGCCCTTAGTCATAGCTGTAACATCACAGACCCTAGTTATAGCTGTAACATCACAGCCCCTAGTTATAGCTGTAACATAACAGCCCCTAGTTATAGCTGTAATATAACAGCCCTTAGTCATAGCTGTAACATCACAGACCCTAGTTATAGCTGTAACATCACAGCCCCTAGTTATAGCTGTAACCAACAAGGCCCATAAAATAAATATAGATGGTTTATTCGGAATACCTTCAATATAGATAGTTCGGTATACCGTAAATATATGAATTTTGTTCGGTATACCGTAAATATATGAATTTTGTTCGGTATACCGTACATATGGATATTTCAGTATACCGTAAATATAGATAGTTCGGTATACCGTAAATATAGATAGTTCGGTATACCGTACGCGTATATAATTTGTTCGGTATACCGTACGTGTATATAATTTGTTCGGTATATCGTACAAATAGTAAGATTGTTTAGAATACTGTACAAATGTTCAGACATTACGCTATACCATACTTCTCTGAAGACATTTCGGTATAACGCACGTGTATGTTAATATCTCGGTATAACCTACATGGATGTAAATATCTCGGTATAACGCACGTGTATGAAAATATCTCGGTATAACGTACATGGATGTGAATATCTCCGTATAACGTACATGGATGCAAATATCTCGGTATAACGCACGTGTATGTCAATATTTCGGTTTCTACCATAACGTGCGTATGTTACCTCACGCCCAGACTATTCATTAAACTCCATATCCATTGTTTATTCATACGCATAATACACACGTGTATTATTGGTGACAGCCAAATCTATTGGACGAGGCATTGACATTTGACCCAACAATGATCTGTGACCCCGAACAACTTTCGCCACGTGCGATTGTTTTTATCGTCTGCTGTCCATCATCAACATGGCTGACAGTGACGATCTATCACTCTTGCCGGCGGTCAAGGTCGGTGACGCGGTAAAACTGTGTGGAGGGGGAAAGGGGATATAATTTGGAAATGCAGTATTTTTTGTTTTCCAGCCTTTGATATTAGGTTGGAGACGGGCAATGTCATTTCGGAATCAAGATACAGGTTTGACATTTCCCCAGGCCCTATCGTCACTGTCTCAACTAGGTCTACCGCTGAACACCGCCCAATTTTCAACAATATCTCAGTATGAAATGATCTTCAACTTAAATGTACAGCTGATCTCCAAGGATGTCAATATCGAGACCCCCTAGAAACACCCCAAAGAGCATTAGAAACTCAGCCCCAAAATTTTAATCGTGTCTGCATTCACATTTTCCCGCGAAGAAGCACTACTCTTATCTGCAATAAAATCTAGTTCCTAATTATTTTTTTTAAAGATTAACAATTTGAGTAATTTTGTAACGTGCTTCAATGAACTAATATTACGGGATGTTTCCAAACAAGATTACTGAATAAATAAGTCTTTTGCATCAAAAATAGCGATTTTGTCTCTTTTTGCATATCAATGAGCCAATCAGACAACATACGATGTATTCTTCCGCGAAAGTGCCCAGTCAATGAGGGCGAAGCAGTGTCGTACACAATAGATATATGTTTACGTTAAAAGGTTATGGTAGAAAGAAGTTCTACAACTTGTAGCACTTGATTATCATCGTTATCAAACTCTCGTTAGATAATGTTCAAATTCAGAAAAGACACTCGGCAAAGCCTCGTGTCTTTTCAAAATTTGAAAATTAACTAACTCGAGTTAGATAATGATGATAATCAACTGCCACTCGTTGTAGAATCTCTGTATAACGTAACTGTATGTAAATATTTCGGTGTAACGTAACTGTATGTAAATATTTCGGTATAACGTAAGTGTATGTAAATATTTCGGTATAACGTAAGTGTATGTAAGTATTTCGGTATAACGTAACTGCATGTAAGTATTTCGGTATAACGTAACTGTATGTAAATATTTCGGTATAACGTAAGTGTATGTAAATATTTCGGTATAACATAAGTGTATGTAAATATTTCTGTATAACGTAAGTGTATGTAAGTATTTCGGTATAACGTAACTGTATGTAAGTATTTCGGAATGACGTAACTGTCTGTAAATATTTCGGTATAACGTAAGTGTATGCAAATATTTCGGTATAACGTAAGTGTATGTAAGTATTTCGGTATAACGTAACTGTATGTAAGTATTTCGGTATAACGTAACTGTATGTAAATGTCTCGGTATAACGTAAGTGTATGTAAATATTTCGGTATAACGTAATTGTATGTAAGTATTTCGGTATAACGTAACTGTATGTAAGTATTTCGGTATAACGTAAGTGTATGTAAATATTTCGGTATAACGTAAGTGTATGTAAGTATTTCGGTATAACGTAAGTGTATGTAAATATTTCTGTATAACGTAACTGTATGTAAGTATTTCGGTATAACGTAACTGTATGTAAATATTTCGGTGTAACGTAAGTGTATGTAAATGTTTCGGTATAACGTAAGTGTATGTAAATATTTCGGTATAACGTAACTGTATGTAAGTATTTCGGTATAACGTAACTGTATGTAAATAATTCGGTGTAACGTAACTGTATGTAAATATTTCGGTATAACGTAAGTGTACGTAAATATTTCGGTTTATCGCACGTGTACGCAGATTCATCAGTATAATATTGAATAATAGTTAGGTATTCGGTACATATTTGGATAATTTTGCTACAATATACATCGGTAGATAGTACGATATAACACACGTGTATGTAGATAATTCAGTATACTATATAAACATGTGAACAGTTTTACAAAGGGGAAGCTTAGTTATCACACTGTCGGTTTCTACCCGCAGTTTTCTGGTAACAGGGCGAGGAAGCATTGGTGGTCCTGAATTATGTATGGTATGAATTGACACAGGCAAGTAATTGATTTGATTCCATCTGTGAAAGCCTGTTGTTTAAACCTCTGCGTCGAAAAGAACAATGAAATCACAAGTTCCATGACAAGGTAGACTAAACTAATTAGATGTCTTGGATGGTCTTGTTCTAGTCTTTGAACTTCCGGCAAATCACATTAAAACCGAGAAAAACAATGTGTACAAAATCATGACTTTCTGTTTTAATTTTGCGGGTAATTTGACTTTGGTGTGGAGGTTTTGTTCTGGCTTATCTTGCTATTATTACTGAGTCATAAGTGAGAAATGTCCAACACGTATTAATTATACACAGTTTGCTATCAATTATACACACCGATAAGGCAATAACTCCTCTCTCAACATCTTATTATCTCACCTCGCTTTGATTCTCCGCACCTTGATTTGTAAAATAGGAAATTATCACAGTAGTGTTTGCCGCTTCGTGTCCCAGGAGACCGTAATAAAAACTCCTTAGATATTTGTTGTATAAATCGCAGACGAAGAACTCAAGTACTGTTTACATGTAGGTTGTTATTAAAAGACATCAAAACAAAACAGCTTTAATTGTCACAGATTTTTGTTCTTTCTGAATCCGAAAATGAATGTATTGACGTAGATTAACTCACTCGTGTAACATACACGTCATTACGACACAAAGAAAACTACAATGGAGATATAAGTTGCCCGGATTCCTCCGACCGAGAAACCTTAGTTTCTCTACAAACATGGCGGAACTCGGCCTCACGATACAGATTCTTCAATAGGTCGTGCAATGATTAATAACACAGTGAATTTTCTATATTTTAGAATACAATTTTGGTTTTCGTCAAATGAAATATTCAAATTGTTATTGAGGACACTAACAAATGTTGATATGGTTTCCTTTCATTCGGTGCACATTTACAACCAAATATAAAAAGTACACTTACGAAGGCATATAAAAATTAAGAATACATCGCAAATAGAAAACGTATATCTCTTACAGTACACAATCATCATCATCATCATCATTGTCATCATCATCATCATCATCATCATCATCATCATCATCATCATCATCATCATCGTCGTCGTCGTCGTCGATGCCGTCGTGGTCATTATCATCATCATTATCATCATCGTCATCATCGTCATCATTATCATCATCATCGTCATCATCATCGCGTCGTCATCATCATTGCATCGTCATCATCATTATCGTCATCATCATGAAAATAGTACAAAACTGATTAATTAAATATTCATTATTTTCCCTTGTATATGTGATGTAAATGTGATATTGTATATATACTACAGAGTACACTGTTTTATGTAGATGTGAATACATTAGACCTGATAAATACCATAAATACATATTAAATTGATTTCAATTGAAGACGTATCGCATTCTTTCCCTCCCATCTTATTTTCTGTGATAAGTGGTTGCGCATCGTTAGCGTATGTATTCCTAGGAAGAGCAGATGATTTAAGAGATAAAAGTTAGTTTCTATAGATAATGTATGTATATTTAATGAAATATGACTCGGTTTTAAGGTGATATGAGCCAGTTTCTATAAGATAAATGTACTTTGACGCCTGTCTGATGAAATATTTTCGAGAGAAAAGAGTCATTATCTATAAGACAGTAGACTATAATTCAAGTTTAAGGAGATACAATCGTAAGAGTTGATTCCTATCGGATGATAATTATAGCTTTTCCAGGGTGACCTTACATCAGATGGCCTTAGAATAGCAAAATGTAAACACTCTAATCTTCATTAACAGTGCATTGTATTTTCTATTACAGAACATATACGGTAAGGTACACAGGGCTCGTTCTGATTAATTTATAATACTTTAGCTGGAGAGCGATCATCACTACAGGAATAACATGTTACGATTCCCTGAAGGAGCCTCCAAAATAATCAAAACTGAAAACAAACTGAGAAAAGATCATAAAATCTGTTTGTAACAATCTTCAAAGCAACGAAAAGTCCGTAACAAAAATAACTAAAGAACAACGAAATGTTTAATTTGATTTAAATCAGACAGTCGATCTAGTTTATAGGTTACTGAAGAAGGCGTCTGTGTGAAATATGCATGTCCTATACACAACCAACATATAAAGAAATACAAAAAATTACCAGCTCAGATATACCTATTCCGTCCATATGTCGTTTTAGGCTAAGAAACGTAACGCGAAATGTAATGCGATTCCGCAATATACATAGTTTTTGGTAGGTCCCGGGGTCCTAGGTAGCCATTCAACTGATCGTTACAGAGAATTTTGTGATTTCCTGACATGGTATCTTCTCATTTCATGTTGTGGACGTTCTTTGTGCTGTTTGTCTCTATCTTTTTTAAACAGACCTACACATACGACATGAGAAACACCATACTCATATTTTCACCTTGTAAAACAATATGTAGTATTATTATTTATCACAATTATTCGAAAATAGTTCGATTAGTTCACAGTAAACGCAGAGAAACTTCGTCACACACAAAACGTTTGACAGAAGACAAACGGGATCGACATCTCGCCCAAAATACTTGACATAAATCACCAGAAAACAATTGTACTGTGTCCCTTTGCTGTTTGATTTGTTTTTGTTTCCATATGATGCTGATTTTAATGAAAAGTGTATCGATACAGATCACTAAGACCTTGCAAAGTTGTTTAATTTCACTTTCAGATATATTGATGGCGTCTTGTCTTTAAATAACAAGAAAATGATTGTCCACATCATTCGTATAAATCCACCAAATTGGAAATCAAGGACACGACTAACACTTCTACATCAGCTGCTTATCACGATCTTTTATATATATACATGATCTTTATTTATTTCACAACAATTGCGAAGCAAGTTTTTCCAACTTATGTTAGACAGGAGACACAGGAAAACGATATCACATCGAAATGTTAGACAGGAGTCACAGGAAAACGATATCACATCGACAACGTTAGACAGTAGACACAGGAAACCGATATTACATCGAAATGTTAGACATTAGTCACTGGAAAACGTTATCTCATCAACACGGTTCCACAGGAGTCACAGGAAAACGATATCACATCGAAATGTTAGACAGGAGTCACAGGAAAACGATATCAAATCGAAATGTTAGACAGGAGTCACAAGAAAACGATATCATATCGAAATGTTACACAGGAGTCACAGGAAAACGATATCATATCGAAATGTTAGACAGGAGACACAGGAAAACGATATCACATCGAAATGTTAGACAGGAGACACAGGAAAACGATATCACATCGAAATGTTAGACAGGAGTCACAAGAAAACGATATCATATCGAAATGTTACACAGGAGTCACAGGAAAACGATATCATATCGAAATGTTACACAGGAGTCACAGGAAAACGATATCACATCGAAATGTTAGACAGGAGACACAGGAAAACGATATCACATCGAAAACGTTAGACAGGAGACACAGGAAAACGATATCACATCGAAATGTTAGACAGGAGTCAAATGAAAACGATATCACATCGAAAACAGGAGTCACAGGAAACCGATATTACAACGAAATGTTAGACAGGAGTCACAGGAAAACGATATCACACGAAATGTTAGACAGGAATCACAGAAAACGATATCATATCGACAACGTTAGACAGGAGACAAAGGAAAACGATATCAAATCGACAACGTGAGACAGGAGACATAGGAAAACGATATCACATCGAAATGTAAGACAGGAGACACAGGAAAACGATATCACATCGAAATGTTAGACAGGAGACACAGGAAAACGATATCACATCGAAATGTTAGACAGGAGACACAGGAAAACGATATTACATCGAAATGTAAGACAGGAGACACAGGAAAACGATATCACATCGAAATGTTAGACAGGAGTCACAGGAAAACGATATCATATCGACAACGTTAGACAGGAGACACAGGAAAACGATATCAAATCGAAATGTTAGACAGGAGTCACAGGAAAACGATATCACATCGAAATGTTAGACAGGAGTCACAGGAAAACGATATCACATCGAAATGTTAGACAGGAGTCACAGGAAAACGATATCACACGAAATGTTAGACAGAAGAAACAGAAACAAAACACCGATATTATATCGAAACGTTAGACAGGAGTCACAGGAAAACGATATCATATCGACAACGTTAGACAGGAGACGCAGGAAAACAATATTACATCGAAATGTAAGACAGGAGACACAGGAAAACGATATCACATCGCAATGTTAGACTGGACATACAGGAAAACGATATCACTTCGAAATGTTAGACAGGAGCAGGGAACACGATATTACATCGAAATGTAAGACAGGAGACACAGGAAAACGATATCATATCGACAACGTTAGACAGGAGACACAGGAAAACGATATTACATCGAAATATTAGACTGGAGACACAGGAAAACGATATCACATCGAAATGTTAGACAGGAGACACAGGAAAACAATATCACATCGAAATGTTAGACAGGAGACACAGGAAAACGATATTACATCGAAATGTTAGACAGGAGTCACAGGAAAACGATATCACATCGAAATATTAGACAGGAGTCACAGGAAAACGATATCACATCGAAATGTTAGACAGGAGTCACAGGAAAACGATATCATATCGACAACGTGAGAGAGGAGACACAGGAAAACGATATTACATCGAAATGTTTGACAAGAGACACAGGAAAACGATATCACATCGAAATGTTAGACAGGAGTCACAGGAAAATGATACCACATCGATAGCGTTAGACAGGAGACACAGGAAAACGATATCACATCGAAATGTTAGACAGGAGTCACAGGAAAACGATATCATATCGAAATATTAGACAGGAGACACAGGAAAACGATATTACATCGAAATGTAGGACAGGAGACACAGGAAAACGATATCACATCGAAATGTTAGACAGGAGACACAGGAAAACGATATTACATCGAAATGTAGGACAGGAGTCACAGGAAAACGATATCAAATCGAAATGTTAGACAGGAAACACAGGAAAACGATATCACATCGAAATGTTACACAGGAGTCACAGGAAAACGATATCAAATCGAAATGTTAGACAGGAAACACAGGAAAACGATATCACATCGAAATGTTACACAGGAGTCACAGGAAAACGATATCATATCGAAATGTTAGACAGGAGACACAGGAAAATGATATCATATCGAAATATTAGACAGGAGACACAGGAAAACGATATTACATCGAAATGTTAGACAGGAGACACAGGAAAACGATATCACATCGAAATGTTTGACAAGAGACACAGGAAAACGATATCACATCGAAGTGTTAGACAGGAGTCACAGGAAAATGATATCACATCGAAATGTTAGACAGGAGACACAGGAAAACGATATTACATCGAAATGTTAGACAGGAGACACAGGAAAACGATATCACATCGAAATATTAGACAGGAGACACAGGAAAACGATATTACATCGAAATGTAGGACAGGAGACACAGGAAAATGATATTGCATCGAAATGTTAGACAGGCGACACAGGAAAACGATATCATATCGACAACGTTAGACAGGAGACACAGGAAAACGATATTACATCGAAATGTAAGACAGGAGACACAGGAAAACGATATCACATCGAAATGTTAGACAGGAGACACAGGAAAACGATATCACATCGAAATGTTAGACAGGAGACACAGGAAAACGATATCACATCGAAATATTAGACAGGAGACACAGGAAAACGATATCATATCGACAACGTTAGACAGGAGACACAGGAAAACGATATAACATCGAAATGTTAGACAGGAGTCACAGGAAAACGATATCATATCGCAATGTTAGACAGGACACACAGGAAAACGATATCACTTCGAAATGTTAGACAGGACACACAGGAAAACGATGTCACTTCGAAATGTTAGACAGGAGACACAGAAAAACGATATCACATCGAAATGTTAGACAGGAGACACAGGAAAACGATATTACATCGAAATGTAAGACAGGAGACACAGGAAAACGATATCACATCGAAATGTTAGACAGGAGTCACAGGAAAACGATATCATATCGAAATATTAGACAGGAGACACAGGAAAACGATATTACATCGAAATGTTAGACAGGAGACACAGGAAAACGATATCACATCGACAATGTTAGACAGGAGACACAGGAAAACGATATCAAATCGAAATGTTACACATGAGACACAGGAAAACGATATCTCATCGAAATGTTAGACAGGAGACACAGGAAAACGATATCTCATCGACAACGTTAGACTGGAGACACAGGAAAACGATACCAAATCGAAATGTTCCACATGAGACACAGGAAAACGTTATCTCATCGAAATGTAAGACAGGAGACACAGGAAAACGATATCACATCGAAATATTAGACAGGAGACACAAGAAAACGATATCACATCGAAATGGAAGACAGGAGTCACAGGAAAACGACATCACATCGACAACGTTAGACAGGAGTCGCAGGAAAACGATACCATATCGACAACTTTAGACAGGAGACAGAGAAAAACGATATCAAATCGAAAAGTTAGACAGGAGTCACAGGAAAACGATATCATATCGACAACGTTAGACAGGAGACACAGGAAAACGATATTACATCGAAATGTTAGACAGGAGACACAGGAAAACGATATCACATCGAAATGTTAGACAGGAGACACAGGAAAACGATATCACATCGAAATGTTAGACAGGAGACACAGAAAAACGATATTACAGAGAAATTTTAGACAGGAGACACAGAAAAACGATATTACAGAGAAATTTTAGACAGGAGTCACAGGAAAACGATATCACATCGAAATGTTAGACAAGACACACAGAGAAACGATATCAACTCGACAACGTTAGACAGGAGACACAGGAAAACGATATTACATCGAAATGTAAGACAGGAGACACAGGAAAACGATATCATATCGAAATGTTAGACAGGCGACACAGGAAAACGATATCACATCGAAATGTTAGACAGGAGACACAGGAAAACGATATGATATCAACAACGTTAAACTGGAGTCACAGGAAAACGATATCATATCGAAATGTTAGACAGGCGACACAGGAAAACGATATCACATCGAAATGTTAGACAGGAGACACAGGAAAACGATATTACATCGAAATGTAGGACAGGAGTCACAGGAAAACGATATCACATCGAAATGTTTGACAAGAGACACAGGAAAACGATATCACATCGAAGTGTTAGACAGGAGTCACAGGAAAATGATATCACATCGAAATGTTAGACAGGAGACACAGGAAAACGATATCACATCGAAATGTTAGACAGGAGTCACAGGAAAACGATATCACATCGAAATGTTAGACAGGAGACACAGGAAAACGATATCATATCGAAATGTTAGACAGGCGACACAGGAAAACGATATCACATCGAAATGTTAGACAGGAGACACAGGAAAACGATATCATATCGACAACGTTAGACAGGAGACACAGGAAAACGATATTACATCGAAATGTAGGACAGGAGACACAGGAAAATGATATTGCATCGAAATGTTAGACAGGCGACACAGGAAAACGATATCATATCGACAACGTTAGACAGGAAACACAGGAATATGATATCACATCGACAACGTTAGACAGGAGACAGAGTAAAAAAATATCAAATCGACAACGTTAGACAGGAGACACAGGAAAACGATATTACATCGAAATGTAAGACAGGAGACACAGGAAAACGATATCACATCGAAATGTTAGACAGGAGACACAGGAAAACGATATCACATCGAAATGTTAGACAGGAGACACAGGAAAACGATATCACATCGAAATGTTAGACAGGAGTCACAGGAAAACGATATCACATCGACAATGTTAGACAGGAGACACAGGAAAACGATATCAAATCGACAACGTTAGACAGGAGACACAGGAAAACGATATCACATCGAAATGTAAGACAGGAGTCACAGGAAAACGATATCACATCGAAATGTTAGACAGGAGTCACAGGAAAACGATATCACATCGAAATGTTAGACAGGAGACACAGGAAAACGATATCATATCGAAATGTTAGACAGGAGTCACAGGAAAACGATATCACATCGAAATGTTAGACAGGAGTCACAGGAAAACGATATCACATCGAAATGTTAGACAGGAGACACAGGAAAACGATATCACATCGAAATATTAGACAGGAGACACAGGAAAACGATATCACATCGAAATGTTAGACAGGAGACACAGGAAAACGATATCACATCGAAATGTTAGACAGGAGACACAGGAAAACGATATCACATCGAAATGTTAGACAGGAGACACAGGAAAACGATATCATATCGACAACGTTAGACAGGAAACACAGGAAAACGATATCATATCGACAACGTTAGACAGGAGACACAGGAAAACGATATTACATCGAAATGTAAGACAGGAGACACAGGAAAATGGTATTACATCGAAATGTAAGACTGTAGACACAGGAAACCGATATTACATCGAAATGTTAGACAGGAAACACAAGAAAACGATATCACATCGAAATGTTAGACAGGAGACACAGGAAAACGATATCACATCGAAATGTTAGACAGGAGACACAGGAAAACGATATCAAATCGAAATGTTAGACAGGAGACACAGGAAAACGATATCACATCGAAATGAGACAGGAAAACGATATCACATCCAAATGTTAGAACACAGGAAAACGATATCATATCGAAATGTTAGACAGGAGTCACAGGAACGATATTATATCACAACGTTAAACTGGAGTCACAAGAAAGTGATATTAGATCGAAATGTTAGACAGGAGACACAAGAAAACGATATCACATCGAAATGTTAGACAGAAGTCGCAGGAAAACGATACCATATCGACAACGTTAGAAAGGCGACACAGGAAAACGATATCATATCGAAATGTTTGACAAGAGACACAGGAAAACGATATTACATCGAAACGTTAAACTGGAGTCACAGGAAAATGATATTACATCGAAATGTTAGACAGGAGACACAGGAAAACGATATCACATCGACAACGTTAGACAGGAGACACAGGAAAACGATATCACATCGAAATGTTAGACAGGAGACACAGGAAAACGATATCACATCGAAATGTTAGACAGGAGACACAGGAAAACGATATCACATCGAAATGTTAGACAGGAGACACAGGAAAACGATATTACATCGAAATGTTAGACAGGAGTCACAGGAAAACGATATCACATCGATATGTTAGACAGAAGAAACAATAACAAAACACGATAGTAGATCGAAAACGTTAAACAGGAGTCAGAGGAAAACGAGATCACATCGAAATGTGAGACAGGCGACACAGGAAAACGATATCACATCGAAATGTTAGACACGAGACACAGGAAAACGATATCACATCGAAATGTTAGACAGGAGACACAGGAAAACGATACCACATCGAAATGCTAGACAGGAGACACAGGAAAACGATATCACATCGAAATGTTAGACAGGAGTCACAGGAAAACGATATCACATCGAAATGTTAGACAGGAGACACAGGAAAACGATATCACATCGAAAACGTTAGACAGGAGTCACAGGAAAACGATATCACATCGACAACGTTAGACAGGAGACACAGGAAAACGATATCACATCGACAACGTTAGACAGGAGACACAGGAAAACGATATCACATCGAAATGTTAGACAGGAGTCACAGGAAAACGATATCACATCGAAATGTTAGATAGGAGTCACAGGATAACGATATCACATCGATATGTTAGACAGGAGATACAGGAAAACGATATCACATCGAAATGTTAGACAGGAGTCACAGGAAAACGATATCACATCGAAATGTTAGACAGGAGACACAGAAAAACGATATTACATAGAAATTTTAGACAGTAGACACAGGAAAACGATATCATATCGACAACTTTAGACAGGAGTCACAGGAAAACGATATTACATCGCAATGTTAGACAGGACACACAGGAAAACGATATCACTTCGAAATGTTAGACAGGAGACACAGGAAAACGATATCACATCGAAATGTTAGACAGGAGACACAGGAAAACGATATCACATCGAAATGTTAGACAGGAGACACAGGAAAACGATATCACATCGAAATGTTAGACAGGAGACACAGGAAAACGATATCACATCGACAACGTTAGACAGGAGACACAGGAAAACGATATCACATCGAATTGTTAGACAGAAGAAACAAAAACAAAACACGATATTATATCGAAAACGTTAAACAGGAGTCACAGGAAAACGATATCACATCGACAACGTTAGACAGGAGTCACAGGAAAACGATATCACATCGAAATGTTAGACAGGAGACACAGGAAAACGATATCACATCGAAATGTTAGACAGGAGATTTAGGAAAACAATATCACATCGAAATGTTAGACAGGAGACAGAGAAAAACGATATCAAATCGAAAAGTTAGACAGGAGTCACAGGAAAACGATATCATATCGACAACGTTAGACAGGAGACACAGGAAAACGATATCATATCGACAACGTTAGACAGGAGACACAGGAAAACGATATCACATCGAAATGTTAGACAGGAGACACAGGAAAACGATATCACATCGAAATGTTAGACAGGAGACACAGGAAAACGATATCAAATCGACAACGTTTGACAGGAGACACAGGAAAAAGATATTACATCGAAATGTTAGACAGGAGTCACAGGAAAACGATATCATATCGACAACGTGAGAGAGGAGACACAGGAAAACGATATCACATCGAAATGTTAGACGGGAGTCACTGGAAAAAGATCTCACATCGAAACGTTAGACAGGAGTCACAGGAAAACGATATCACATCGAAATGTTAGACAGGAGAAACAGGAAAACGATATCACATCGAAATGTAAGACAGGAGACACAGGAAAACGATATCACACGAAATGTTAGACAGTAGACACAGGAAACCGATATTATATCGAAACGATAGACAGGAGTCACAAGACAACAATATCACATTGAAATATTAGACAGGAGTCACAGGAAAACGATATCACATCGAAAACGTTAGACAGGAGCCACAGGAAAACGATATCACATCGAAATCTGAGACTAGAGTCACAAAAAAAAAACTATATCACATCGAAATGTTAGATAGGAGTCACAGGAAAACGATATCACATCGAAATGTTAGACAGGAGACACAGGAAAACGATATCACATCGAAATGTTAGACAGGAGATACAGGAAAACGATATTAAATCGAAATGTTAAACAGGAGACACAGGAAAACGATATCAAATCGAAATGTTACACAGGAGACACAGGAAAACGATATCTCATCGAATTGTTAGACAGAAGAAACAAAAACAAAACACGATATTATATCGAAACGATAGACAGGAGTCACAGGAAAACGATATCACATCGAAAACGTTAGACAGGAGACACAGGAAAACGATATCACATCGAAAACGTTAGACAGGAGTCACAGGAAAACGATATCACATCGACAACGTTAGACAGGAGACACAGGAAAACGATATCACATCGAAATGTTAGACAGGAGACACAGGAAAACGATATCACATCGAAATGTTAGACAGGAGACACAGGAAAACGATATTACATCGAAATGTTAGACAGGAGACACAGGAAAACGATATCACATCGAAATGTTAGACAGGAGACGCAGGAAAACAATAATACATCGAAATGTAAGACAGGAGACACAGGAAAACGATATCACATCGCAATGTTAGACTGGACATACCGGAAAACGATATCACATCGAAATGTTAGACAGGAGACACAGGAAAACGATATTACATCGGAATGTTAGACAGGATTTACAGTAAAACGATATCACATCAACACCGTTACACAGTAGTCACAGGAAAACGATATTACACGAAATGTTAGACAGTAGACACAGGAAACCGATATTACATCGAAATGTTAGACAGGAGTCACAGGAAAACGATATCACATCGAAATGTTAGACAGGAGTCACAGGAAAACGATATCACATCGAAAACGTTAGACAGTAGTCACTGGAAAACGATATCAAATCGTACAACGTTAAGAAGGAGACACAGGGAAACGATATCACATCGACAACGTTAGACAGGAGACACAGGAAAACGATATCACATCGAAATGTTAGACAGGAGACACAGGAAAACGATATTGCATCGAAATGTTAGACAGGAGACACAGGAAAATGATATCATATCGAAATGTTAGACAGGAGACACAGGAAAACGATATTACATCGAAATGTTAGACAGGAGACACAGGAAAACGATATCACATCGAAATGTTAGACAGGAGACACAGGAAAACGATATCACATCGAAATGTTAGACAGGAGACACAGGAAACCGATATCACATCGAAACGTTAGACAGGATTTACAGGAAAACGATATCACATCGAAATCTTAGACAGGAGACACAGGAAAACGATATCACATCGAAATGTTAGACAGGAGTCACAGGAAAACGATATCACATCGAAATGTGAGACAGGAGACACAGGAAAACGATATCACATCGAAATGTTAGACAGGAGACACAGGAAAACATAAAACGATATCACATCGAGGAAAACGATATAGACAGGTTAGACAGGAGTCACAGGAAACCGATATTGCAACGAAATGTTAGACATTAGTCACTGGAAAACGATATCACATCGAAATGTTAGACAGGAGACACAAGAAAACGATATCACATCGACAACGTTAGACAGGAGTCGCAGGAAAACGATACCATATCGAGAACTTTAGACAGGAGACAGAGGAAAACGATATCACATCGAAATGTTAGACAGGAGACACAGGAAAACGATATCACATCGAAAACGTTAGACAGGAGACACAGGAAAACGATATCACATCGACAACGTTAGACAGGAGTCACAGGAAAACGATATCACATCGAAATGTTAGACAGGAGACACAGGAAAACGATATCACATCGACAATGTTAGACAGGAGACACAGGAAAACGATATCACATCGAAATGTTAGACAGGAGACACAGGAAAACGATATCACATCGAAATGTTAGACAGGAGTCACAGGAAAACGATATCACATCGAAATGTTAGACAGGAGACACAGGAAAACGATATCACATCGAAATGTTAGACAGGAGTCACAGGAAAACGGTATCACATCGAAATGTTAGACAGGACTCACAAGAAAACGATATCACATCGCCAACGTTAGACAGGAGACACAGGAAAACGATATCACATCGTAAACGTTAGACAGGGGTCACAGGAAAACGATATCACATCGAAATCTTAGACAGGATTTACGGGAAAACGATATCACATCGAAATGTTAGACAGGAGTCACAAGAAAACGATATCACATCGAAACGATAGACAGGAGTCACAGGAAAACGATATCACATTGAAATATTAGACAGGAGTCACAGGAAAACGATATCACATCGTCAACATGAGACAGGAGACACAGGAAAACGATATCACATCGAAATGTTAGACAGGAGACACAGGAAAACGATATCACATCGAAATGTTAGACAGGAGACACATGGAAAACGATATCACGTCGACAACGTTAGACAGGAGACAAAGTAAAACGATATCACATCGAAATATTTGACAGAAGAAACAAAACCAAAACACGGTATTTAATCAGAACGTTAGACAGGAGTCACAGGAAAACGATATCACATCGAAATGTTAGACAGGAGACACAGGAAAACGATATCACATCGAAATGTCAGACAGGAGACACAAAAAGAAAACGATATTACATAGAAATTTTAGACAGGAGTCACAGGAAAACGATATCACATCGAAATGTTAGACAGGAGACACAGGAAAACGATATCAAATCGAAATGTTACACAGAAGACACAGGAAAACGACATCACATCGACAACGTTAGAAAGGACTGACAAGAAAACGATATCACATCGAAATGTTAGTCAGAAGAAACAGGGAAACAAAATCACATCGAAATGTTAGACAGGATACACAGGAAAGCGATATCACATCGAAATCTTAGACAGGATTTACGGGAAAACGATATCACATCGAAATGTTAGACAGGAGTCACAAGAAAACAGTATCACATCGACAACTTAGACAGTAGTCACAGGAAAATGATATTACATCGGAATGTTAGACAGGAGACACAGGAAAATGATATTACATCGAAATGTAAGACAGGAGACACAGGAAAACGGTATCACATCGAAATGTTAGACAAGAGTCACAGGAAAATGATATCATATCGACAATGTCAGAAAGGAGACAGAGTAAAAAATATCAAATCGACAACGTTAGACAGGAGACACAGGAAAACGATATTACATCGAAATGTTAGACAGGAGTCACAGGAAAACGATATCATATCGAAATGTTAGACAGGAGTCACAGGAAAACGATATTACATCGAAATGTAAGACAGGAGACACAGGAAAACGATATCACATCGAAATGTTAGACAGGAGTCAGAGGAAAACGATATCATATCGAAATATTAGACAGGAGACACAGGAAAACGATATTACATCGAAATGTAGGACAGGAGACACAAGAAAACGATATCACATCGAAATGTTAGACAGGAGACACATGAAAACGATATTACATCGAAATGTAAGACAGGAGACACAGGAAAACGATATCATATCGACAACGTTAGACAGGAGACACAGGAAAACGATATCATATCGACAACATTAGACAGAATAAACGAAAACAAAACATGTTTTTTGATCAGAACGTTAGACAGGAGTCACAGGAAAACGATATCACATCGAAATGTTAGACAGGAGTCACAGGAAAACGATATCACATCGACAACGTTAGACAGGAGTCACAGGAAAACGATATCACATCGAAATGTTAGACAGGAGACACAGGAAAACGATATCACATCGAAATGTTAGACAGGAGTCACAGGAAAACGATATCACATCGAAATGTGAGACAGGAGACACAGGAAAACGATATCACATCGAAATGTTAGACAGGAGACACAGGAAAACGATATCACATCGAAATGTTAGACAGGAGTCACAGGAAAACGATATCACATCGAAATGTTAGACAGGAGACACAGGAAAACGATATTACATCGAAATGTTAGACAGGAGACACAGGAAAACGATATCACATCGATATGTTAGACAGGAGACACCGAAAACGATATCACATCGAAATGTTAGACAGGAGACACAGGAAAACGATATCATATCGACAACGTTAGACAGGAAACACAGGAAAATGATATCACATCGACAACGTTAGACAGGAAACACAGGAAAATGATATCACATCGACAACGTTAGACAGGAGACACAGGAAAACGATATTACATCGAAATGTAAGACAGGAGACACAGGAAAACGATATCACATCGACAACGTTAGACAGTAGACACAGGAAACCGATATCACATCGAAATGTTAGATAGGAGTCACAGGATAACGATATCACATCGAAATGTTAGACAGGAGACACAGGAAAACGATATCATATCGACAACGTTAGACAGGAGACACAGGAAAACGATATCACATCGAAATGTTAGACAGGAGACACAGGAAAACGATATCAACTCGACAACGTTAGACAGGAGACAAAGTAAAACGATATCACATCGAAATATTAGACAGGAGAAACAAAACCAAAACACGGTATTTTATCAGAACGTTAGACAGGAGTCACAGGAAAACGATATCATATCGAAATGTTAGACAGGAGACACAGGAAAACGATATCACATCGAAAACGTTAGACAGGAGTCACAGGAAAACGATATCATATCGAAATGTTAGACAGGCGACACAGGAAAACGATATCACATCGAAAACGTTAGACAGGAGTCACAGGAAAACGATGTCATATCAAGAACGTTAGACAGGAGTCACAGGAAAACGATATCATATCGACAACGTCAGACAAGAGTCACAAGAAAACGATATCATATCGAAATGTTAGACAGGAGACGCAGGAAAACAATATTACATCGAAATGAGGAAAACGATATCACATCGAAATTTAGACAGGAGACACACGATATCACATCGAAAACGTTAGACAGGATATTATATCATCGAAATGTTAGACAGGAGACACAGGGAAACAAAATCACATCGAAATGTTAGACAGGATACACAGGAAAGCGATATCACATCGAAATCTTAGACAGGATTTACGGGAAAACGATATCACATCGAAATGTTAGACAGGAGTCACAGGAAAACGATATCACATCGACAACGTTAGACAGGAGACACAGGAAAACGATATCACATCGACAACGTTAGACAGGAGACACAGGAAAACGATATCATATCGACCGATATAACACCCACACCCATAGACCGATAACATATGCAAAGGATATTACACCCACAACCATGGACGAAAGATATAGGCAAACTATATTGCACACACACCCATGTACCGATGACATGTGCAAAGGATATTACACCCACACCCATGGACCGATGACATAGGCAAACTATATTACACACACACTCATGTACCAATGACATGTGCAAAGGATATTACACCCACACCCATGGACCGATGACATAGGCAAACGATATTACACCCACACCCATGGACCGAAGATATAGGCAAACGATATTACACCCACACCCATGGACCGATAACAGGCAAAGGTTATTACACCCACACCCATGGACCGAAAATATAGGCAAACTATATTACACACACACTCATGTACCGATGACATGTGCAAATTACACCCACACCCATGGACCGAAGATATCAGCAAAGAATATTACACCCATACCCATTGACCGAAGATATAGACAAACTATATTACACCCACACCCATGGACCGAGGATATAGGCAAACGATATTACACCCACACCCATGGACCGATGACATAGGCAAACGATATTACACCCACACCCATGGACCGATGACGTAGGCAAACGATATTACACCCACACCCATGGACCGATGACATAGGCAAACGATATTACACCCACACCCATGGACCGATGACATAGGCAAACTATATTACACACACACTCATGTACCGATGACATGTGCAAAGGATATTACACCCACACTCAGGGACCGAAGATATAGGCAAAGGATATTACACCTACACCCATGGACCGAAGATAAAGGGAATCCATATTACACCCACACCCATGGACCGATAACATATGCAAAGGATAATACACCCACACCCATGGACCGAAGATATAGGCAAACGATATTACACCCACACCCATGGACCGATGACATAGGCAAACTATATTACACACACACACTCATGTACCGATGACATGTGCAAAGGATATTACATCCACACCCATGGACCGAAGACATAGGGAAACGATATAACACCCACACCCATAGACCGATAACATATGCAAATTATATTACACCCACATCCATGGACCATAGATATAGGCAAACTATATTACACCCACACACATGGACAGTTGACATAGGCAAACGATATTACACCCACAGGCATAGATCGATGACATAGGCAAACGATATTACACCCACACCCATGGACCGATGAAATAGGCTAAGAATATAACACCCACACCCACGGACCGATGACATAGGCAAACGATATTACACCCACACCCATGGACCGATGACGTAGGCAAACAATATTACACCCACACCCATGGACCGATGACATAGGCAAACGATATTACACCCACACCCATGGACCGATGACATAGGCAAACTATATTACACACACACTCATGTACCGATCACATGTGCAAAGTATATTACACCCACACTCAGGGACCGAAGATATAGGCAAAGGATATTACACCTACACCCATGGACCGAAGATATAGGGAATCGATATTACACCCACACCCATGGACCGATAACATATGCAAAGGATAATACACCCACACCCATGGACCGAAGATATAGGCAAACGATATTACACCCACACCCATGGACCGATGACATAGGCAAACTATATTACACACACACACTCATGTACCGATGACATGTGCAAAGGATATTACATCCACATCCATGGACCGAAGACATAGGGAAACGATATAACACCCACACCCATAGACCGATAACATATGCAAAGGATATTACACCCACATCCATGGACCATAGATATAGGCAAACTATATTACACCCACACACATGGACAGTTGATATAGGCAAACGATATTACACCCACAGGCATAGACCGATGACATAGGCAAACGATATTACACCCACACCCATGGACCGAGGATATAGGAAAACTATATTACACCCACACCCATGGACCGATGACATGTGCAAACGATATTAAACCCACACCCATGGACCGAAGATATACGCAAAGGATATTACACCCATACCCATGGACCGATGACATAGGCAAACAATATTACACCCACACCCATGGACCGATGACATAGGCAAACGATATTACACACACACTCATATACCGATGACATGTGCAAAGGATATTACACCCACACCCATGGACCGAAGATATAGGCAAAGGATATTACACCTACACCCATGGACCGAAAATATAGAGAAACGATATTACACCCACACCCATGGACCGATAACATATTCAAAGGATATTACACCCACACCCATGGACCGAAGATATAGGCAAACGATATTACACCCACACCCATTGACCGATGACATAGACAAACTATATTACACACACACCCATGGACAGTTGACATAGGCAAACGATATTACAACCACATCCATGGACCGATGACATCCGCAAACGATATTACACAAATACACATGGACCGATGACGTAGGCAAACGATATTAAACCCACACCCATGGACCAATGACATAGGCAAACGATATTGCACCCACACCTATGGACCGATCACATAGGCTAAGAATATAACACCCACACATATGGACCGACGACATAGGCAAACGATATTACACCCACACTCATGGACCGAAGATATAGGCAAAGGATATTACACCCACATCCAGGGACCGAAGATATAAGCAAAAAATATTACACCCACATCCATGGACCGATGACGTAGGAAAACGATATTACACCCACACCCATGGACCGATGACGTAGGCAAACTATATTACACACACACTCATGTACCGATGACATGTGCAAAGGATATTACACCCACACCAATGGACCGAAGATATAGGCAAAGGATATTACACCTACACCCATGGACCGAAGATATAGGGAATCGATATTACACCCACACCCATGGACCGATAACATATGCAAAGGATAATACCCCCACACCCATGGACCGAAGATATAGGCAAACGATATTACACCCACACCCATGGACCGAGGATATAGGAAAACTATATTACACCCACACCCATGGACCGATGACATGTGCAAAGGATATTACACCCACAACAATGGATCGATGAAATAGGCTAAGAATATAACACCCACACCCACGGACCGATGACATAGGCAAACGATATTACACCCACACCCATAGACAGATGAAATAGGCCAGGAATATAACACCCACACCCATGGACCGATGACGTAGGCAAACGATATTACACCCACACCCATGGACCGAAGATATAGGCAAACTATATTACACCCACACCAATGTATCGATGACATGTACAAAGGATATTACACCCACACCAAAGGATCGAAGATATAGGCAAAGGATATTACACCCACACCCATAGACCGAAGATATAGGCAAACGATATTACACCCACACCCACGGACTGATGATATAGGCATACGATATTACACCCACACCCATGGACCGATGACATAGACAAAGGATATTACACCCACACTCAAAGACCGAAGATATAGGCAAAGGATATTAAACCCTCACCCATGGACCGAAGATATATGGAAACGATATTACACCCACACCCATGGACCGATAACATCTGCAAAGGATATTACACCCACACCCATGGACCGATAACATGTGCAAAGGATATTACACCCACACCCATGGACCGAAGATATCAGCAAAGAATATTACACCCACACCCATGGACCGAAAATATAGGCAAACGATATTACACCCACACCAATGGACCGATAACATGTGCAAAGGATATTACACCCACACCCATGGACCGAAGATATAGACATACTATATTACACCCACACCCATGTATCGTTGACATGTGCAAAGGATATTGCACCCACACCCATGGATCGAAGATATAGGCAAAGGATATTACACCCATGAACCGAAGATATAGGCAAAGCATATTACACCCACACCCATGGACTGATGATATAGGCAAACGATATTACACCCACACCCATGGACGGATGACATAGGAAAACGATATTACACCCACACCCATGGACCGAAGATATAGGCAAAGGAAATTACACCCATGGACCGATGACATAGGCAAACGATATTACACCCACACCCATCGACCGATGACATAGGCAAACGATATTACACCCACACCCATGGACAGACGACATAGGCAAACGATATTACACCCACAATCATGGATCGAAGATATAGGCAAACTATATTACACCCACACCCATGTATCGATGACATGTGCAAAGGTTGTTACACCCACACCCATGGACCGAAGATATAGGCAAAGGATTTTACACCCATGGACCGGAGATATAGGCAAAGGATATTACACCCACACCCACGTACCGATGACTTCTAAAGAATATTACACCTACACCCATGGACAGTTGACATAGGCAAACGATATTATACCCACACCCATGAACCGATGACATAGGCAAACGTTATTACACTCACACCCATGGACCGATCACATATGCAAACGATATTACACCCACAACCGTGGACCGATAACATGTGCAAAGGATTTTACATCCACACCCATGGACCGACGATATAGGCAAACTATATTACACCCACACCCATGGACAGTTGACGTAGGCAAACGATATTACACCCACACCCATGGACAGTTGACATAGGCAAACGATATTATACCCACACTCATGGACAGATGACATAGGCAAAAGATATTACACCCCCACCCATGGACCGATGACATAGGCAAACCATATTACACCCACAACCATGAACCGACGACATAGGCAAAGGATATTACACCCACACCCACGTACCGATGACTTGTAAAGAATATTGCACCTACACCCATGGACAGTTGACATAGGCAAACTATATTACACCCACACCCATATACCGATGACTTGTAAAGAATATTACACCCACACCCATGGACAGTTGACATAGGCAAACGATATTACACCCACACACATGGACCGATGACATAGGCAAACGATATTCCACCCACATCCATGGACCGATTACATAGGCAAACGATATTACACCCACATCCATGGAACGAAGATATAAGCAAAGAATATTACACCCACACCCATGGACCGAAGATATAGGCAAACGATATTCCACCCACACCCATGGACCGATGACATAGGCAAACGATATTACACCCACACCTATGGACCGATCACATAGGCTAAGAATATAACACCCACACCTATGGACCGATCAAATAGGCTAGGAATATAACACCCACACCCATGGCCCGAAGATATAGACAAATTATGTTACACCCACACCCATGTATCGATGACTTGTAAAGAATATTACACCTACACCCATGGACATTTGACATAGGCAAACGATATTACACCCACATCCATGGACCAAAAATATAAGCAAAGAATATTACACCCACACCCATGGACTGAAGATATAGGCAAACTATATTACATCCACACCCATGTTCCGAAGATATAGGCAATGGATATTACACCCATGGACCGAAGGTATAGGCAAAGGATACACCCATGGACCGATGACATAGGCAAACGATATTACACCCACACCCATGGACCGATGACATAGGCAAACGATATTACACCCACAACCATAGACCGATGACATAGGCAAACGATATTACACCCACACCCATGGACCGATGACATAGGCAAACGATATTACACCCACACCCATGGACCGAAGATTTAAGCAAAGAATATTACACCAACATCCATGGACCGAAAATATAGGCAAGATATTACACCCACACCCATGGACCGAAGATATAGGAAAACGATATTACACCCACACCCATGGATCGATGACATACGAAAAGGATATTACACCCTAACCCATGGAATGTGACATACGAAAAAGATATTACACCCACACCCATGGACCGAAAATATAGGCAAACTATATGACACCCATTGACCGATGACATAGGTAAACGATATTACACCCACGCCCATTGACCGATGACATAGGCAAACGATATTACATCCACACCCATGGACCGATGACATAGGCAAACGATATTACACCCACACCCATGGACCGATCACATAGGCTAAGAATATAACACCCACACCCATGGACCGACGACATAGGCAAACGATATTACACCCACACCCATGGACCGAAGATATAGACATACTATATTACACCCACACCCATGTATCGATGACATGTGCAAAGGATATTACACCCACACCCATGGACCGAAGATATAGGCAAAGGATATTACACCCATGGACCGAATATGTAGGCAAAGGATATTACACCCACACCCATGAACCTAAGATATAGGGAAACGATATTACACCCACACCCATGAACAGATAACATGTGCAAAGGATATTACACCCACACCCATGGACCGAAGATATAGGCAAAGGATATTACACCCATGGACCGAATATGTAGGCAAAGGATATTACACCCACACCCATGAACCTAAGATATAGGGAAACGATATTACACCCACACCCATGAACAGATAACATGTGCAAAGGATATTACACCCACACCCACGGACTGATGATATAGGCAAACGATATTACACCCACACCCATGGACGGATGACATAGGCAAAGGATATTACACCCACACCCATGGACCGATGACATAAGCAAACGATATTACACCCTCACCCATGGCCCGACGACATAGGCAAAGGATATTACACCCACACCCATGTATCGATGACATGTGCAAAGGATATTACACCCACACCCATGGACGGATGACATAGGCAAACGATATTATACCCCCACACCCATGGACCGATGACATAAGGAAACGATATTACACCCACACCCATGGACCGATGACATAGGCAAACGATATTATACCCCCACACCCATGGACCGATGACATAGGAAAACGATATTACACCCACACCCATGGACCAATGACATAGAAAAACGATTCAACATCGAAAGAATATCTTTACTCACGCCAAAAATTCTTGGACTAAAGATCGATGAAAAATAACCTATAAAATATTGAAATGTCGACTTCATCCTTATCAAAACTCAAACCTGATGACAGAAAGGCAAATATATCAAAACGAAATATTTCTACAGAGACCGCTGTCAAAGTACAGAGAGAATGTGTTCCGGAAATGTAAGCGTATTGTGTCTCTTCGGCCACCCCCGCTATGTAAATATTGGTTAATCCGAGTTAGTAATGCCCGATTACTAAATGAGAACAAGATTAACAATGACGTAACCAGCAGGCTCGTTGACGAGCATCGAAACGCCCAACTTTATATCTCACAAAGGATATTAAGGATATTGAATATCATTCACGAAAAATCGTGATTTTTGAACCAGTCCTTGAATATCATTAAATTGTGATATGTCAACAACTTATGTGTTGCTATCTAGGAAATGGAACTTCATACTATGAATATTCATCGCGTTTATCAGACGACTTCATCGGTTGCTATCCTTTTGAGTTTCGTTGAAAACATCGATGACCATCGGAAAGTTTAATGGTTGTTACGATGATCCTATTGAAAAAAAAATCCTTTTTCCTTGTGCAATGGAGAAGACACGTCTCTTTTCGTTTTTTTAAAGTCTGCTACAAACTCCTGAGTCATCATTACATTCACGTATCGCTGATGTAATAATTACATCATACATTTATAGTAAATAGTGGCTCAACTCTGTTACAGGGAATTTAATCATTTATAAACATTTATTGTAAATTTTACAGAAGACATCAAAAGACGTAAAAATCTATGATATCATCATATAAACATCCCATAATAGCAATTATTATATCAGATAAATTTAAGTGTTTCTTTTTTTAGCATCTAAGAAAAATTAAAGTTCAAAATAAAGTCGATTCTTTCAAAATTGCTGATAAGATACAGAATAAAATAATGTAGTAAATACAATACCATTAACATACAAATAGTTAACACAATACCATTAACATACAAATAGTTAACACAATACCATTAACATACCAATAGTTAACACAATACCATTAACATACAAATAGTTAACACAATACCATTAACATACAAATAGTTAACACAATACCATTAACATACAAATAGTTAACACAATACCATTAACATACCAATAGTTAACACAATACCATTAACATACCAATAGTTAACACAATAACATTAAAACACAAATAGTTAACACAATACCATTAACATACAAATAGTTAACACAATACCATTAACATACAAATAGTTAACACAATACCATTAACATACAAATAGTTAACACAATACCATTAACATACAAATAGTTAACACAATACCATTAACATACAAATAGTTAACACAATACCATTAACATACAAATAGTTAACACAATACCATTAACATACAAATAGTTAACACAATACCATTAACATACAAATAGTTAACACAATACCATTAACATACAAATAGTTAACACAATACCATTAACATACAAATAGTTAACACAATACCATTAACATACAAATAGTTAACACAATACCATTAACATACAAATAGTTAACACAATACCATTAACATACAAATAGTTAACACAATACCATTAACATACCAATAGTTAACACAATACCATTAACATACAAACATAGTTAACACAATACCATTAACATACAAATAGTTAACACAATACCATTAACATACAAATAGTTAACACAATACCATTAACATACAAATAGTTAACACAATACCATTAACATACAAATAGTTAACACAATACCATTAACATACAAATAGTTAACACAATACCATTAACATACCAATAGTTAACACAATACCATTAACATACCAATAGTTAACACAATACCATTAACATACAAATAGTTAACACAATACCATTAACATACAAATAGTTAACACAATACCATTAACATACAAATAGTTAACACAATACCATTAACATACCAATAGTTAACACAATACCATTAACATACAAATAGTTAACACAATAACATTAAAATACAAATAGTTAACACAATACCATTAACATACAAATAGTTAACACAATACCATTAACATACCAATAGTTAACACAATACCATTAACATACAAATAGTTAACACAATACCATTAACATACCAATAGTTAACACAATACCATTAACATACAAATAGTTAACACAATACCATTAACATACAAATAGTTAACACAATACCATTAACATACCAATAGTTAACACAATACCATTAACATACAAATAGTTAACACAATAACATTAAAATACAAATAGTTAACACAATACCATTAACATACAAATAGTTAACACAATACCATTAACATACCAATAGTTAACACAATACCATTAACATACAAATAGTTAACACAATACCATTAACATACCAATAGTTAACACAATACCATTAACATACAAATAGTTAACACAATACCATTAACATACAAATAGTTAACACAATACCATTAACATACAAATAGTTAACACAATACCATTAACATACCAATAGTTAACACAATAACATTAAAATACAAATAGTTAACACAATACCATTAACATACAAATAGTTAACACAATACCATTAACATACCAATAGTTAACACAATAACATTAAAATACAAATAGTTAACACAATACCATTAACATACAAATAGTTAACACAATATCATTAAAATACAAATAGTAAACACAATACCATTAAAATATAAATAATTGCCACAATACCATTCACATACAAATAGTTAACACAATAACATTAAAATACAAATAGTTAACACAATACCATTAACATACAAATAGTTAACACAATATCATTAAAATACAAATAGTAAACACAATACCATTAAAATATAAATAATTGCCACAATACCATTAACATACCAATAGTTAACACAAGAACATTAAAATATAAATAGTTAACACAATACCATTAACATACAAATAGTTGACAAAAGAACATTAAAATACAAATAGTTGACACACTATCATGAACATACAAATAGTTGACACACTATCATTAACATACAAATAGTTAACACAATACCATTACCATACAAATAGTTAACGCAATATCATTAAAATACAAATAGTAAACACAATACCATTAAAATATAAATAATTGCCACAATACCATTAACATACCAATTAGTTAACACAAGAACATTAACATATAAATAGTTAACACAATACCATTAACATACAAATAGTCGACAAAAGAACATTAAAATACAAATAGTTGACACACTATCATGAACATACAAATAGTTGACACACTATCATTAACATACAAATAGTTAACACAATACCATCAGAATATAAATAGTTTACATATTAACATACAAAAAGTAAACACAATACCATTAGAATATTAATAGTTTACACATTATCATTAACATACAAGTAGTTAACAAAATACCATTAACATAAAAATAGTATTACAGTACCAATACAATGTAAATAGATTGCACATAAACATACAAATAGTTAACACAATACCGTTAGAATATAAATAGTTTACACATTAACATTCAAACAGTTAACGCATTATCATTCCCTAACACATTATCATTAACATATAAATGGCTAATACAATATCATTAAAATATTAACAGTTTACACATAAATATACAAATAGTTAACACAATACCATTAAAATATAAATAGTTAACACAATACCATTAAAATATAAATATGTTACACAGTAACATACAAATAGTTAACACAATACCATTTACATACAAATAGTAAACACAATACCATTAAAATATAAATAATTGCCACAATACCATTAACATACAAATAGTCGACAAAAGAACATTAAAATACAAATAGTTGACACACTATCATGAACATACAAATAGTTGACACACTATCATTAACATACAAATAGTTAACACAATACCATCAGAATATAAATAGTTTACATATTAACATACAAAAAGTAAACACAATAGCATTAGAATATTAATAGTTTACACATTGTCATTAACATACAAGTACTTAACAAAATACCATTAACATAAAAATAGTATTACAGTACCATTACAATATAAATAGATTGCACATAAACATACAAATAGTTAACACAATACCGTTAGAATATAAATAGTTTACACATTAACATTCAAACAGTTAACACATTATCATTCCCTAACACATTATCATTAACATATAAATGGCTAATACAATATCATTAAAATATTAACAGTTTACACATAAATATACAAATAGTTAACACAATACCGTTAAAATATAAATAGTTAACACAATACCATTAAAATATAAATATGTTACACAGTAACATACAAATAGTTACACAATACCATTTACATACAAATAGTTAACACATTATCATGAACATACAAAAAGTTAACACATTATCATGAACATACTAAAAGTAAAAACAATACAATTTACATACAAATAGTTAACACAATACCATTTACATACAAATAGTTAACACAATACCATTTACATACAAATAGTTAACACATTATCATGAACATACAAATAGTTAACACATTATAATTAACATACAAATAGTTAACACATTAACATTTAAATAGTTTACACAACACCATTAACATAAAAAAAACAATACGGTTAATATAGCCAATACAGCATAGACATGAAAGTTATGGTTTTGTTGGTATAATGTGCCTATCTGAAATAATTTGGCTTCTAAATAGTTATACACAGTTAACACCCAAACGTCCCTAAAATATCTAACAACATACCAAAAGCAATATCGTCAGATGTGTAAACTGAACATCAAATTTTATGTCCTTAGATAGTAAACAGAATGTCATATTTTATATCTTATATAGTATACACAATGCCAAATGTCATGTCTTAGAACACGAAACAAAATGCCATTTCCTCAGACACGAAACAAATATAAAGTTCTATGTCTTGAAAAGTCAACTAATTTGTGTTGAAAAAAGTTAACATTTTAAATGTCGTGTAAAGAAAGAAGTAAACACGTGTCAAATTTTATGTCTTGAAATAGTAAATTAAATAAATAAAAGATCATAGAATGTAAACAAATTGTGAAATGCCGGATCTAAATATAGATCATAAACGAAACAAACGTCCCTGAAACTCATGTTAAATATCTTTCTTTATCTTAAAATTACAATTCACTTGTCAAATCAAATCATAACGAATATACGTGGGAAATACATGATTGTTAAAAAGATAAATTTGTGTATCATCATAAGATATTCATTCACATTCGAAACAGAATAAGTGATTATCTAATAATCACATAACTGTATCTTTTAGTACTCTAAATTTATTCTTATATTATTTTACAATAACATTAGGAAATGTACTTAATTGCCAAATAAAAGTTGTGAGAAACAATGGTTATCAAATTAGCAAAATAAAGTCTAACAAAATTCGTTTACATGGCTTAGACAAGGCTCTTAAAATACTATATATCCGTTAAGTTCGTGTGATTAGTGAATGGAAAAAATTAAAAATTCAAACTAAAAACATGTCATTTTACTTATTTTCCCTGGACTTTATCTCTGTAACGTAATAAACAACATTTGGCAGTCATTTGTAATTAAGGTTATTGGTGACAACACGTAGATGTGACTACTGTTGGTGCCAATTTCGTGTTTAATTACTTACGTACACAGAGGAAAACAAAACCCTAAATGATAAAAAATGTCAAAATCTAAATGGCAATGTGTATTAGTCTCGTGCCACTATTCGAATGGAAACGTGACATAAAGGTTACGGCAAACCTCGTGGAATATAAATCCACCAGCAGTTTCTACCAAGTGCAATCTCGAAAATTGTTCAGAAATTACACAAGTGAATAGTACCCTTTAAATACAGATTTAATAAGAAACAGAATATCACACAATGCTTTAAACTGCAGTATACTTAACCATGGAACGTCTGTCAGATTGCATTTATTGTCAATATGAATGCAATCTGGGTGACAGATAAATAAAATGACGTCCGTTTTGATTATTGATCTGGGTGCCAGATAAATAATCATGACGTCCTTTCCGTTAGGACGTCATGATTATTTATCTGGCACCCAGATTGCATTCATATTGACAATAAATGCAATCTGACAGACGTTCAATGGTCATATTTACATTTATGTCATTTTTTTTTATTTCTATAAATAATTGAAATTTCCCGCCCAATCGTTAGTGTTGCGATGTTGATGGAAGTGCGAGGAAAAACAACTGTAAAACAATGACAGATTGATAAAACAATAAAGTTTGAAACTTTATTAGCTGACGAAATGAATATGTTTAACACTTTCAACAATAACTATTTAATATCTTCACTACGCAGGTGTAAACCATAAGCCTACAGTGCCGGTCCATTCATTCAGAAAAAAATGGCGGTGTCACGTCACTTCGAGTTAAAAGTGAACGAACAGCCTGAAAGTGATGAGCCGGCGAAGAAACTTGGTGTAGCCGTATTGGTTTGGACATTTACATTCATGTTTTGTCTGAGTGAGTTTAAAGGAAGAGGATTATCGCTTGCAGAAAGGGACTCCGATGAAACACATGCTACGGTTTGTGAGGAAACTGCTTGTGGGGATCTCGAAACTGGAAGTGTTAGGGTAGACAACGATGCACTGAGTGACTTTTTCTGTTTTGTCGAAACTGTGCGGTTATAGGACCGAAGCGAACTTTCAGATTTATGGGAGCTCATGAACATGATATGTCTAGCCTGAAATCCTTGATCATTCAGGTATTGTATCGCCATCTTGTTTTCGATACTATTTGTATTTAGCTACCACAGAAAAATATTATTGCGCACTCTCTGAACTGCATCTACAATACTGTGAATGCAGTCCAGATTAATATAGACATAATGGGTGACCACAGAGCAAAATGTAAATATAGTCGTTTCGTCCCTCTAGGACTCTTCAGTGATGTTACATCATACAGCTGTTTCGTCGCTCTAGAACTCGTCGGTTATGTAACATCATACAGCTGTTTCACCCTTCTAGGACTCGTCAGTGATGCTACATCATACAGCTGTTTCGTCCTTCTAGAACTCGTCAGGGATGCTACATCGTACCGCTGTTTCATCCTTCTAGGACTCGTCAGTGATGCTACATAATACAGCTGTTTCGTCCCTTTTGGGCTCGTCAGTGATGCTATATCATACAGCTGTTTCGTTCTTCTAGATGCGTCAGTGATGCTATATCATACAGCTGTTTCGTCCTTCTAGTATGCGTCAGTGATGCTACATCGTACAGCTGTTTTCTCCTTCTTTAACTTATCAGTGATTCTAAAAAAGAAATAATCAGACTTGACCATACAAAGTAGCAGCATTATTTTATGAAGATATTATAAGAAAAGGCTGCAGAGTTTAGTTAAATTGAAATTCGATTTAAGTAATAAAACAAAGACAATATATAGATGAATGAATTATTTACACGGAGAATATTGAAAAGGTACTGGGAGAATAAAACTATGGGTTACGGAACGATAATCATAATCTGTTACATCGAGGCTCGCCATGAAAACAGTACAAGTCGTTTCATTTCTGTGAATTGTTTTATGATAACGAAATCACAACACAGCCAAATGAGCAATATATCTCGTCCTTTCTCAAGGAGGAGTATTTCTCAAAGGTTTTTGACAGCGACAACATGCCCATAGCAAAATTAACTCTTAACACATTGTTTAGAGATGACGTAGAATAAGAAGACCAATCATTGAGAAATATTTTACATTTGTACTTGTGTATTCGATGCTTGTTAGTGTGCTTGATGGTTCCGTTATTGAACCTGGTTATTGTTTGGGAACATGGCATTGCTTACTTAGACTGTCCAAGATTATCGTGTTGCCTGATGTCTTCGATGAAGATGACGCCGTTTACAGTTCTGAAACACATGGTCTTATTGCATTAGATAAATAGAATTTTTACTTTTAATTAAAATACCGATGACATATTTACATTCCGCAAACAGTGTTTATATGCAAAGCACTAGAACTTATCGGAATTTTACTGAAAAAAGGTAAAAATTCTAGTTATACCAGGACATAACATTAGCGATAATATTCAAACAAACGTTAAATTGAAGTAATTAAGATTCGTGATATGCTGTGTAAAATAACGTGGATTGATAATTTGTGACCGTGATTACTACTGACACTTATTCATCAAGTTTTCTTATTTGACATTAGGAGATAACTTTAGTAACAACTAAATATTACATTCAAATGGTTAAACTTTGTTCTTGATATGATATTGAAAGTATCACTTTCATCTGGCTTTTATGTTATTCCAACATGAAAGAATGAAGGCATGATGAATGGAATCAATTATAAGATCACCGGGTACTGATTGATGTTTTAACAAACACAATAATGGAGTATGATCAGGCTATGCGTGATATGCGCGGGTAACAAATGCTGTTGCTCTGTCATAATCCTCAGCCAATCTGCATCTCAGATATTGAACAATATAACTATTTGATATGACAAGACGTACACTGAGAGCGGTTCTGAGATCTCCTCAACAGGCCCTGTCGCTCCCATCACTTCAGTTATTTATTTATGAATGCCTTCACCGAGCCAATTTCGTATCTGTGGTAGACAATGCCAAATTCAAACGGTAATGCCGATTCTGTGATTTCCCAGTTGTTATCCTTAGAATACGGAATGGCTGTTTGTCAGCTCTCTGTGGCCGTCCTCTGGAACCGACCCAGCCATGTAGACCGTACCAATCTCCCTCCTATGTTCGTGCGTTCAAGCTTCAGCGAACACGCACATTGGATTTTATACCCTGTTCAGTCTGGCGTAACATAACGCGGTTTCATGGAGTGGAACGCTTTGTTCTTTTACGCTTTTAAATCCTACTCGCGTCAATACTGTGATGAAATATTCAGATGTGAAACCAATCTTTCTGCCAGTTTAGTTCTTCTATAAATCAGGCAGACGACACACAATACATACATTAGTTGGCAGGCTATATATTAGTGTGTATTACATATTTATATGTCATCGTATCTGACATTGGATCTCTTATTGTTGTCGCATAGAAATAGAATTTATTTATCTAATCAGTCCGTAAAAATGGTTTCTACTCTGCGCGTGCTGGTTTGTTGTGCGTTACAGCTACACATGTATCCAACTTCTCCAGGTGTAACAACATCCGCAGCGATATCAGGACGTGACAAGCTACATATTCAACAGTAATGAGCCTAGTGTAATATGTTCAAAATATCATGTTTAATAGAAATGCTTGTAAAACGAAGAAATATTCTATAAATTTGCACAAAAAAACGCACCGGTTTAATGTCATTAAGCATTAACATACGTGATGATTGGGAATATGTATATGAAATGCATTATTTAAGATGTGATGCTGAGCAAAATATGCCTCCGTCCATTAACGTTGCTGAGTCAGACACAAATGTCTTCCTGTTACGCGGTATCATGGTTAGGTTTCATGATGTTGGAATAGAAGGGATTAGGAGCGAAGTTTTCCAGTTAGGAGACAGAAAAGTAACTCTTTGGAAACAAATGATTTGTAAAAAAAAAAAAAAAAAACCAAAATTTGAATGATACTGTAACTCATTGTCGAGAAAACTGCAGTAGTTGAGTAAGAAATATTTCACAGAGACCATTGAAAAAAAAAAAAAAAAAACAGTTTCAATCTCTGGTGACGTCATCTCAATGTGATTTGAAATTAGAGAAAAGGCAAATAAAGGTTTTCTATGGTTGAAAGTACATGATAAATGGTTTATTGTGTCCTTGACCCAAAATCCAAACATTGATCTCCGACCATGGAAAACAAAATATACTTGTCGTTAATTAAAGGATATTGTTAGATCAAATGAAATTGTGCACATTTCCAAATATCACATTAGTGTCTACATACAGTTTTTCATTTCTAAATATCACATCAGTGTCTAGAGGCAAATGATCATTTCTAAATATCATTGCATCCGTGTCTACAGGTAAATTTTCATTTCTAAATATCACATCATTGTCTACAGGCAGATTTTCATTTCTAAATGTCATTGCATCCGTGTCTACAGGCAGATTTTCATTTCTAAATATCATTACATCAGTGTCTATAGGCATATTTTCATTTCTAAATATCATATCAGTGTCTACACGAAGATTTTACCAATAAAAATCATTGCATCAGTTTCTAAAGGCAAATTTTCATTTCTAAATATCATAACATTAGTGTCTACAGGCAGATCTCCATTTCTAAATATCATTAGATCAGTGTCTATAGGTTGATTTTCATTTCTAAATATCATATCAATGTCTACAGGCAGATTTTTATTTCTAAATATCATAACAGCAGTGTCAACGTGCAGATTTTCATTTCTAAATATCAGTACTTCAGTGTCTAAAGGCAGATCTTCATTTCTAAATATCATTACAGCAGTTTCTATAAGCAGATTTTCATTTCTAAATATCATATCAGTGTCTACTGGCAGATTTTCATTTCTAAATATAAGATCATTGTCTACAGGCAGATTTTCATTTCTAAATGCCATTACATCAATGTCTACAGGCAGTTTTTCATTTCTCAATATCATTACATCAGTATCTATCAGCAGATTTTCAATTTTCAATATCACATCAGGATCTACAGGCAGAAGTTTATTTCTGAATATCATTACAGCAGTGTCTATAAGCAGATTTTCATTTCTAAATATCATATCAGTGTCTACAAGCAGATTTTCACTCCTAAATATTATTACATCAGTGTCTACAAGCAGATTTTCATCCTAAATATCATTACATCAGTGTCTTTATACAGATTTTCATTTCTAAATATCATATCAGTGTCTAGAGGCAGATTTTCATTTCTAACTATCATTACATCAGTGACTATCAGTAGATTTTCATTTCTAGATATCATATCAGTGTCTAAAGGCAGATTTTCATTTCTAAATATCATTACATCAGTGTCTACAGGCAGATTTCTAAATATCACATCAGTGTCTACAGGCAGGTTTTCATTTCTCAATATCATTACATCGGTATCTATCAGCGAATTTTCAATTATCTATATCACATCAGTGTCTAAAGGCAGATTTTCATTTCTAAATATCATTACATCAGTGACTATCAGCAGATTTTCATTTCTAAATATCATTACATCAGTGTCTATAAGCAGATTTTCATTTCTAAATATCATATCAGTGTCTATAAGCAGATTTTCAATTCTCAATATCACATCAGGATCTACAGGCAGAAGTTTATTTCTAAATATCATTACAGCAGTGTCTATAAGCAGATTTTCATTTCTAAATATCATATCAGTGTCTACAGGCAGATTTTCATTTCTAAATATCATTGCATCAGTGTCGTTCAGCAGATTTTAATTTCTAAATATCATATCAGTGTCTACAGGCAGGTTTTCATTTCTAAATATAGCATCAGTGTCTACAGGCAGATTTTCATTTCTAAATATCACATCAGTGTCTAAAGGCAGATTTTCATTTCTAAATATCATTACATCAGTGACTATCAGCAGATTTTCATTTCTAGATATCATATCAGTGTCTACAGGCAGATTTTCATTTCTAAATATCATATCAGTGTCTACAGGCAGATTTTCATTTCTAGATATCACATCAGTGTGTAGAAGCAGATTTTCATTTCTAAATATCATGACGTCAGTGTCTACAGGCAGGTTTTCATTTCTAAATATAACATCAGTGTCTAGAGGCAGTTTTTCATTTCTAAATATCATTACATCAGTGTCTATAGACAAATTTTCATTTCTAAATATCATATCAGTGTCTACAAGGAGATTTTCTCTTTTAAATATCATATAAATCAGTGTCTACAGGCAGATTTTCATTTCTAAATATCATATCAGTGTCTACAAGCAGATTTTCACTCCTAAATATTATTACATCAGTGTCTACAAGCAGATTTTCATCTCTAAATATCATTAGTGTCTATCAGTGTCTATCAGTCTACAGGCAGATTTTCAGATTTTCATTTCTAAATAACACATTAGTTTCTACAGGCAGATTTTCTTTTCTAAATATCATTACATCAGTGTCTATCAGCAGATATTTCATCATTATCATTTCTATTTTCATTTCATATCATCAGTGTCTATCTAAATATCATTATATCAGTGTCTATAGGGAGATTTTAATTTCTAAATATCATATCATTGTCTACAGGCAGATTTTCATTTCTAAATATCATTACAGCAGTGTCTACAGGCAGATTTTCATTTCTAAATATTATTACATCAGTGTCTACAGCCAGATTTTCTTTGTTAAATATCATATCAGTGTCTAGAGGCAGATTTTCATTTCTAAATATCATCACATCAATGACTATCAGCAGATTGTCATTTCTAAATATCATATCAGTGTCTAAACGCAGATTTTCATTTCTAAATATCCTTACATCAGTGTCTATAAGGAGATTTTCATTTTTAAATATCACATCAGTGTCTATAGGCAGATTTTCATTTCAAAATATCATTGCATCAGTGTCTATCAAGCAGATTTTCATTTCTAAATATCAATTTTCATTTCATAACATCAGTGTCTAAAGGCAGATTTTCATTTCTAAATATCATTACATCAGTGTCTATAAGCAGATTTTCATTTCTAAATATCATATCAGTGTCTAAAGGCAGATCTTCATTTCTAAATATCATTACAGCAGTGTCATCAGTGAGATTTTTGCATTTCTAGATGTCATTACCACATTGTCTACAGGCAGATTTTCATTTCTAAATATCATATCAGTGTCTAAAGGCAGATTTTCATTTCTAAATATCATTACATCAGTGTCTATAAGCAGATTTTCATTTCTAAATATCATATCAGTGTCTACAGGCAGATTTTCATTTCTAAATATCATTGCATCAGTGTCTACAGGCAGATTTTCATTTCTAAATATCATTACATCAGTGTCTACAGGCAGATTTTTACTACTAAATATCATTACAGCACTGTCTATCAGCAGATTGTAATTTCTAAATATTATATCATTGTCTACTGGCAGATTTTCATTTTTAAATATCATTTTTCATTTCTAAATATCTATCAGTGTCAGGCAGTTTTCATTTCTAGATGTCATTACAGCAGTGTCTATAGGCAGATTGTCATTTCTAGATATCATTACATCAGTGACTATCAGCAGATTGTCATTTCTAAATATCATTACATCAGTGTCTACAGGCAGATTTTCATTTCTAAATATCATATCAGTGTCTACAGGCAGATTTTCACTTCTAAATATCATTACATCAGTGTCTACTGGCAGATTTTCATTTCTAAATATCAGATCATTGTCTACAGGCAGATTTTCATTTCTAAATATCATTACATCAGTGTCTACAGGCAGATTTTCATTTCTAAATATCATATCAGTGTCTACAAGCAGATCTTCATTTCTAAATATCACATGATGATTTACAAGCAGATTTTCATTTCTAAATATCATTATATCAGTGTCTACAGGCAGATTTTCATTTCTCGATAACATTACATCATTGTCTATTGGCAGATTTTAATTTCTTGATATCATTACATCAGTGTCTTCAGAAAGATTTTTATTTCTAAATATCATATCAGTGTCTACAGGCAGATTTTCATTTCTAAATATCATTACATCAGTGTCTATAAGCAGATTTTCATTTCTAAATATCATATCAGTGTCTAAAGGCAGATTTTCATTTCAAAATATCATTGCATCAGTGTCAACAGGCAGATTATCTTTTCTAAATATAACATCAGTGTCTACAGGCAGTTTTTCATTTCTCAATATCATTACATCAGTATCTATAAGTGAATTTTCAATTCTCAATATCAATATCATTACATCAGTGTCTATAGGCAGATTTTCATTTCTAAATATCATTACATCAGCAGATTTTCATTTCTAAATATCATTGCATCAGTGTCTACAGGCAGATTTTCATTTCTAAATATCATATCAGTGTCTAAAGGCAGATTTTCATTTCTAAATATCATTACATCAGTGTCTATAAGGAGATTTTCATTTCTAGATATCACATCAGTGTCTATAGGCAGGTTTTCATTTCTGAATATAACATCAGTGTTTAGAGGCAGATTTTCATTTCTAAATATCATTATATCAGTGTCTACAGGCAGATTTTCATTTCTAAATATCATATCAGTGTCTACAGGCAGATTTTCATTTCTAGATATTATAAGAGCAGTGTCTACCGGCAAATTTTCATATCTAAATATCACATCAGTGTGTAGAAGCAGATTTTCATTTCTAAATGTCATTACCTCAGTGACTATCAGCAGATTGTCATTTTCAGATATTATATAAATGTGTCCAGACAGATTTTCATTTCTAAATATCATTACATCAGTGTCTACAGGCAGGTTTTCATTTCTAAATATCACATCAGTGTCTATATGCAGATTTATATTTCTAAATATCATTACATCAGTGTCTACATGCAGATTTTCATTTCTAAATATCACATTAGTTTCTACAGGCAGATTTTCCTTTCTAAATATCATTACATCAGTATCTACAGGCAGAGTTTCATTTGTCTACAGGCAGATTTTCATTATCATATCATCAGTGTCTACAGGCAGATTTTCATTTCTAAATATCATATCAGTGTCAGATATTTCAGGCAGATATTTTCATTTCTAGATGTCATTACAGCAGTGCCTATAGGCAGATTTTTATTTTTAAATATCATTACATCAGTGTCTACTGGCAGATTTTCATTTCTCAATATCATTACATCAGTATCTATCAGCAGATTTTCAATTCTCAATATCACATCAGTGTGTCTACAGGCAGATTTTCGTTTCTAAATATCCCATTAGTGTCTACAGGCAGATTTTCGTTTCTAAATATCACATTAGTGTCTATAGACAGATTTTCATTTCTAAATATCATTACAGCAGTGTCTATCAGCAGGTTTTAATTTTGCAATATCATTACATCAGTGTCTATAGGCAGATTTTCATTTCTAAATATCATATCAGTGTCTACATGCAGATTTTCATTTCTAAATATCATTACATCAGTGACTATCACCAGATTATCATTTCTTGATATCATATCAATGTCTACAGGCAGATTTTCATTTCTAAATTGAACATCAATGTCTACAGGCAGTTTTTCATTTCTAAATATCATTACATCAGTGTCTACAGGCAGATTTTCATTTCTAGATATTATTACATCAGTGTCTACCGGCAAATTTTCATTTCTAAATATCATATCAGTGTCTACAGGCAGATTTTCATTTCTAAATATCATTACATCAGTGTCTACAGGCAGATTTTCATTTCTAAATTGAACATCAGTGTCTACAGGCAATTTTTCATTTCTAAATATCATTACATCAGTGTCTATAGACAAATTTTCATTTCTAAATATCATATCAGTGTCTACAGGCAGATTTTCATTTCTAAATATCATTACATCAGTGTCTAGAGGCAGATTTTCATTTCTAGATATTACTACATCAGTGTCTACCGGCAAATTTTCATTTCTAAATGCCACATTAATGTATAGAAGCAGATTTTCCTTTCTAAATATCACATTAGTGCCTACAGGCATATTTTCATTTCTAGATGTCATTACAGCAGTGCCTATAGGCAGATTTTTATTTTCAAATATCATTACATCAGTGTCTACTGGCAGATTTTCATTTCTAGATATCATTACAACAGTGACTATATAGGCAGATTTTTATTTCTAAATATCATTTCAGCAGTGTCAACAAGCAGATTTTCATTTCTAAATATCATTACATCAGTGTCTTTACGGGCAGATTTTCATTTCTTAATATCAGTACTTCAGTGTCTACAGACAGATTTTCATTTCTAAATATCATTACGTCAGTGTCTACAGGCAGATTTTCATTTCTAAATATCATATCAGTGTCTAAAGGCAGATTTTCATTTCTAAATATCATTACATCAGTGTCTATAAGCAGATTTCCATTTCTAAATATCATATCAGTGTCTATAGGCAGATTTTCACTTCTAAATATCACATCAGTGTCTACAGTCAGATTTTCATTTCTAAATATCATATCAGTGTCTAAAGGCAGGTCTTCATTTCCAAATATCATTACATCAGTGTCAACAGGCAGATTTTCTTTTCTTTATATAACATGAGGGTCTACAGGCAGATTTTCATTTCTAAATATCATTACATCAGTGTCTATAGGCAGATTTTCATTTCTAAATATCATATCAGTGTCTACATGCAGATTTTCATTTCTAAATATCATTACATCAGTGACTATCAGCAGATTATCATTTCTAGATATCATATCAATGTCTTCCGACAGATTTTCATTTCTAAATATCATATCAGTGTCTACAGGCAGATTTTCATTTCTAGATATTATTACAGCAGTGTCCACCGGCAAATTTTCATATCTAAATATCACATCAGTGTCTACAGGCAGGTTTTCATTTCTCAATATCATTACATCATTGTCTACAGGCAGATTTTAATTTCTAGATATCATTCATCAGGCAGATTTTCATTTCTAAATATCATTACATCAGTGTCTATCAGCAGATTTTCATTTCTAAATTTTCATTTCTAAATATCATTACATCAGTGTCTATATGCAGGTTTTCATTTCTTAATATCATCAGTGTCTACAGGCAGATTTTCATTTCTGGATATCATTACATCAGTGTCTACCATCAAATTTTCATTTCTAAATATCACATCAGTGTCTACATTCAGGTTTTCATTTCTAAATTGAACATCAATGTCTACAGGCAGTTTTTCATTTCTAAATATCATTACATCAGTGTCTATAGACAGATTTTCATTTCTAAATATCTAGATTTCATTACCACATTGTCTACAGGCAGATTTTCATTTCTAAATATCATAACAGCAGTGTCAACGGGCAGATTTTCATTTCTTAATATCAGTACTTCAGTGTCTACAGGCAGATTTTCATTTCTAAATATCATATCATTGTCTGCTGGCAGATTTTCATTTCTAAATATCATTACATATCATCAGTGTCTACAGGCAGATTTTTTCTAAATATCATTATCAGTGTCTACAGGCAGATTTTCATTTCTAAATATCATTACATCAGTGAATATCGGCAAATCGGCATTTTTAGATATCATATGATTGTCTCCGGGCAGAATTTCATTTTCTAAATATCATTACGTCAGTGTCTACTGGCAGGTTTTCATTTCTAAATACCATTACGTCAGTGTCTATAGGCAATTTCTAAATATAACATCAGTGTCTACAGGCAGTTTTTCATTTCTAAATATCATTACATCAGTGTCTATAGACAGATTTTCATTTCTAAATATCATATCAGTGTCTACAAGGAGATTTGCACTCCTAAATATCATATAAATCAATGTCTACAGGCAAATTTTCAGTTCTAAATATCATATCAGTGTCTACTGGCAGATTTTCACCCCTAAATATCATTGCATCAGTGTCTACAGACAGATTTTAATTTCTAAATATCATATCAGTGTCTACAGGCAGATTTCATTTCTAAATACCACAAGATGATTTACAAGCACAATTTCACTCCTAAATATCATTGCATCAGTGTCTACAGGCAGATTTTCATTTCTAAATATCATATCAGTGTCTACAGGCAGATTTTCATTTCTAAATATCATTACATCAGTGTCTACAGGCAGATTTTCATTTCTAAATATCATTACATCAGTGTCTATAGGCAGATTTTCATTTCTAAATATCATATCAGTGTCTAGAGGCAGATTTTCATTTCTTAATATCATTACTTCAGTGTCTACAGGCAGATTTTCATTTCTAAATATCATATCAATGTCTGCTGGCAGATTTTCATTTCTAAATATCAGATCATTGTCTACAGGCAGATTTTCATTTCTAAATATCATAACAGCAGTGTCAACGGGCAGATTTTGCATTTCTAAATATCATTACATCAGTGTCTACCGGCATTTTTCCATTTCTAAATATCACAGCAGGATCTACAATCAGAATTTCATTTCTTCAAATCATTACATCAGTGTCGTTCAGGAGATTTTCATTTCTAAATATCACATGATGATCTACTAGCAGAACTTTACACCTAAATATTATTACATCAGTGTCTACAAGCAGATTTTCACTCCTAAATATCATTACATCAGTGTCTATAGGCAGATTTTCATTTCTAAATATCATATCAGTGTCTACAGGCATATTTTCATTTCTAAATATCATTACATCAGTGTCTATAGACAGATTTTCATTTCTAAATATCATTACATCAGTGTCTTTATACAGATTTTCATTTCTAAATATCATATCAGTGTCTACAGGCAGATTTTCATTTCTGGATATCATTACATCAGTGTCTACCATCAAATTTTCATTTCTAAATATCACATCAGTGTCTAGAAACCGATATTCATTTCTAAATATCATTACATCAGTGACTATCAGCAGATTGTCATTTCTAGATATCATATCAGTGTCTACAGGCAGATTTTAACTTTTTAAATATCATATTACATCAGTGTCTAAAGACATATTTTCATTTCTAAATATCATAACAGCAGTGTCAACAGGCAGATTTTCATTTCTAAATATCATTACATCAGTATCTACAGGCATATTTTCATTTCTAAATATCATATCAGTGTCAACATGCAGATTTTTCTAAATATCATTTCAGTGTCTAAATATCATTTCTAATATCATCAGTGTCTACAGGCAGAATTTCATTCCTAAATATCATTACATTAGTGCCTACAGGCATATTTTCATTTCTAAATATCATTACATCAGTGTCTACAAGCATATTTTCATTTCAAAATATCACATTAGTTTCTACAGGCAGATTTTAATTTCTAGATATCGTTACATCATTTTCTATAGGCAGATTTTCATTTCTAAATATCATTTCAGTGTCTACAGGCAGATTTTCATTTCTAAATATCATATCATTGTCTGCTGGCAGATATTCATTTCTAAATATCAGATCATTGTCTACAGGCAGATTTTCATTTCTAAATATCATTACGTCAGTGTCTACAGGCAGATTTTCATTTCATTTCTAAATATCATTACATATCATTACATCAGTGTCTACAGGCAGATTTTCATTTCTAAATATCATTACATCAGTGTCTACAGGCAGATTTTCATTTCTAAATATCATATCAGTGTCCACATTCAGGTTTTCATTTCTAAATATAACATCTGTGTCTACAGGCAGATTTTCATTTCTAAATATCATTACAGCAGTGTCTACAGGCAGATTTTCAATCTCGATATCATTACATCATTGTCTATATGCAGATTTTAATTTCTTAATATCATTACATCAGTGTCTACAGGCAGATTTTCATTTCTAAATATCGTTACATCATTTTCTATAGGCAGATTTTCATTGATCAATATCATTATATCAGTGTTTATAGGCAGATTTTAATTTCTAAATATCATAACAGCAGTGTCAACAGGCAGATTTTTATTTCTAAATATCAGTACTTCAGTGTCTACAGGCAGATTTTCAATTCTCAATATCACATCAGTGTCTAAAGGCAGATCTTCATTTCAAAATATCATTAAAACAGTGACTATCAGCATATTTTCATTTCTAGATATCAGATCGGTGTCTACAGGCAGATTTTCACTTCTAAATATCATTGAGTCAGTGTCTACAGGCAGTTTTTCATTTCGCAATATCATTACACCAGTATCTATAAGCAGATTTTCAATTCTCAATATCACATCAGTGTCTACAGTCTGATTTTCATTTCTAAATATCATATCAGTGTCTACAGGCAGATTTTCATTTCTAAATATCACATGATGATATACAAGCAAAATTTCACTCCTCAATATTATTATATCAGTGTCTACAAGCAGATTTTTACTCCTAAATATCATTACATCAGTGTCTACAGGCAGATTTTCATTTCTAAATATCATTACATCAGTGTCTATCAGCAGATTTTCATTTCTAGATATCATATCAGTGTCTTCAGACAGATTTTCATTTTTGGATATTATTACATCAGTGTCTATCATCAAATTTCCATTTCTAAATATCATATCAGTGTCTACAGGCAGATTTTCATTTCTAAATATCATTACATCAGTGTCTAGAGGCAGATTTTCATTTCTAGATATTATTACATCAGTGTCTACAGGCATATTTTCATTTCTTAATATCACATCCGTGTCTACAGGCAGTTTTTCATTTCTAAATATAATTAAATCAGTATGTACAGGCAGATGTTCATTTCTAAATATCATTACGTCAGAATCTATCGGCAGATCTTCATTTCTAAATAGCATTACATCAGTGTCTAGAGGAAGATTTTCATTTCTAAATATATCATTGCCTACAGGCAGTTTTTCATTTATAAATATCATTACATTAGTGTCTCCAGGTAGATTTTCATTTCTAAATATCATTACATTAGTGTCTACAGGCAGATTTTCATTTCTAAATATCATTACATTAGTGTCTACAGGCAGATTTTCATTTCTAAATATCATTACATTAGTGTCTACAGGCATTTCTAAATATCATTTCAGTTTTTTTCATTTCTAAATATCATTACATCAGTGACTATCAGCAGATTTTCATTTCTAAATATCATATCAGTGTCTACATTCAGGTTTTCATTTCTAAATTGAACATCAATGTCTACAGGCAGTTTTTCATTTCTAAATATCATTACATCAGTGTCTATAGACAGATTTTCATTTCTAAATATCATATCAGTGTCTACTGGCAGATTTTCATTTCTAAATATCATTGCATCAGTGTCTATAAGGAGATTTTCATTTTTAAATATCATTGCATTAGTGTCAACAGGCATATTTTAAAATTTCAATATCACATCAGTGTTTACAGTCAGATTTTCATTTCTAAATATCATATCAGTGTCTAAAGGCAGATCTTCATTTCTAAATATCATATCATTGTCTATAGGCAGATTTTCATTTCTGGATATTATTACATCAGTGTCTACCGGCATATTTTCATTTCTAAATACCATTACATCAGAGTCTACAGGCAGATTTTGCATTCTCTAAATATTATTACATCAGTGTCTACAGCCAGATTTTCTTTGTTAAATATCATATCAGTGTCTAGAGGCAGATTTTCATTTCTAAATTGAACATCAGTGTCTACAGGCAATTTGTCATTTCTAAATATCATTACATCAGTGTCTAAAAGCAGATTTTCACTCCTAAATATCATTACAACAGTGTCTATATGCAGATTGTAATTTCTAGATATTATTACATCAGTGTCTACCGGCAAATTTTCATTTCTGAATATCACATCAGTGTATAGAAGCATATTTTCATTTCTAAATATCATTACATCAGTGTCTACAGACAGATTTTCATTTCAAAATATCACATGACATCAGTGTCTACAGGCAGGTTTTCATTTCTAAATATAGCATCAGTGTCTACAGTCAGTTTTTCATTTCTGAATATTACTTCAGTGTCTAGAGGCAGATTTTCATTTCTAACTATCATTACATCAGTGACTATCAGCAGATTTTCATTTCTAGATATCATATCAGTGTCTACAGGCAAATTTTCATTTCTCGATAACATTACATCAGTGACTATCAGCAGATTTTCATTTCTCAATATCATTACATCAGTATCTATAAGTGAATTTTCAATTCTCAATATCAATATCATTACATCAGTGCCTATCAGCAGATTTTCATTTCTAAATATCATATCAGTGTCTACAAGGAGATTTTCACTCCTAAATATCATATAAATCAGTGTCTACAGGCAGATTTTCATTTCTAAATATCATATCAGTGTCTACAAGCAGATTTTCACTCCTAAATATTATTACATCAGTGTCTACAAGCAGATTTTCACTCCTAAATATCATTACATCAGTGTCTACAGGCAGATTTTCATTTCTAAATATCATTACATCAGTGTCTACATTCAGCTTTCCATTTCTAAATTGAACATCAATGTCTACAGGCAATTTTTCATTTCTAAATATTACATCAGTGACTACAAGGAGATTTTCACTCCTAATTATTATTACATCAGTGTCTACAAGCAGAATTTCACTCCTAAATATCATTACATCAGTGTCTATATGCAGATTTTCATTTCTAAATATCATATCAGTGTCTACAGGCAGATTTTCATTTCTAAATATCACATGATGATTTACAAGCAGAATTTCACTTCTAAATATCATTACATCAGTGTCTACAGGCAGATTTTCATTTCAAACTATCACATTAGTGCCTACAGGCATATTTTCATTTCTAGATATCATTACATCAGTGACTATCAGCAGATTGTCATTTCTAGATATCATATCAATGTCTACAGGCAGATTTTCATTTCTAAATATCATTACATCAGTGTCTACACACAGATTTTCATTTCTCATTATCATTACATCAGTGTCAACAGGCAGATTTTCATTTCTAGATATCATCACGGATTATAACGAAGGAGTAAATAATAACGATGTTACATGAAATTGAGTGGATAACGGATTATAACCAAGTAATAACGGATTGACATAAAAGGGAGAGAATCACGGATTATAACAAAGAAGAAAATAATGACGTAGTCACATGAAGGAGATGGGATCACAGATTATGACGAAGTAATAACGGAATCACATGAAAGACAATGAATCAGTGATTATTGCGAAGAAGATAGTAATAACGGACCCAAATGAAGGAGAGGAGATCACGGATATTAATGAAGGAGAAAATAATGACGAAGATACATAAAGGAGAGGGAATCATAGTTGATGACGAATTAATAGAGGATTCACATGAAGGAGAGATGATCACGGATTAAAATGGAGTAATAACGGAGTCACATGAAGGAGAGTGGATCACGGTTTATAACAAAGTAATAACGGAGTCACAAGAAGGAGAGAGGATCACGGATTATAGCGATGTAATAACGGAGTCACATGAATGAGAGGGGATCACGGATTATAACAAAGTAATAACGGAGTCACAAGAAGGAGAGAGGATCACGGATTATAGCGATGTAATAACGGAGTCACATGAATGAGATTAAAATGATTACGGAGTCACATGAAGGAGATCACGAATTATAATGGAGTAATAATGGAGTCACATGAAGGGGAGTGGATCACGGATTATAACAAAGTAATAACGGAGTCACAAGAAGGAGAGAGGATCATGGATAATAATGAAGGAGAAAGGATATTGTAGTTATATGAAAGAGAGGAGATCACGGATTATAACGAAATAATAATGGAGTCACACGAAGGAGATTGGTTCACGGATTATAACAAAGAAATAAGGGAGTCAAATGAAGGCGAGGGGATCACCTATTATAATGAAGGAATAAAAGAGTCACATGAAGGAGAGAGGATCACGGATTATAACGAAAGAGAAAATAATGACGGAGTTACAAGTAAGATAGGGAATCACGGATTATAACGAAGAAATAAAGGAGTCACATCAAGGAGAGTGGATCACGGATGATAAAGAAATAATAACGGAGTCACTTGAATTAGAGAGGAACACGGATTATAACGAATGAGAAAATATCGACGGACCCACATGAAGGAGAGGAGATCACGGAATATAACGGATGAATAACGGTGTCACACGAAGGAGAGGAGATCACGAATTATAAGGATGTAATAACGGATGCACATGAAGTAGAGTGGATCACGGATTATAAAGGAGTAATAACGTAGTAAGAAGAAGGAGAGGGGATCACGGATTATAGCGATGTAATAATGGAGTCACATGAAGGAGAGGGGATCACGGATTATAGCGATGTAATAATGGGGTCACATGAAGTAGAGTGGATCACGGATTATAGCGATGTAATAATGGAGTCACATGAAGTAGAGTGGATCACGGATTATAAAGGAGTAATAACGTAGTAAGAAGAAGGAGAGGGGATCACGGATTATAGCGATGTAATAATGGAGTCACATGAAGGAGAGGGGATCACGGATTATAGCGATGTAATAATGGAGTCACATGAAGTAGAGTGGATCACGGATTATAAAGGAGTAATAACGTAGTAAGAAGAAGGAGAGGGGATCACGGATTATAGCGATGTAATAATGGAGTCACATGAAGGAGAGGGGATCACGGATTATAGCGATGTAATAATGGGGTCACATGAAGTAGAGTGGATCACGGATTATAACGAAGGAATAGCGAAGTCAAACGAAGGAGATTGGATCACGGATTATAGCGATGTAATAATGGAGTCACATGAAGTAGAGTGGATCACGGATTATAGCGATGTAATAATGGAGTCACATGAAGTAGAGTGGATCACGGATTATAGCGATGTAATAATGGAGTCACATGAAGTAGAGTGGATCACGGATTATAAAGGAGTAAGAACGGAGTCACATGAATAAGAGAGGATCACGGATTATAACGAAGTAATAACTGAGTAACATGAATGAGAGGGTATCACGGATTATAACGAAGGAATAGCGAAGTCACACGAAGGAGATGGATCACGGATTATAAAGAAGGAATAACGGAGTCCTATGAAGAAGAGAGTATTACGGATTATAACGACGGAGGAAATAACAACGGAGTCACATGGAGGAGAGGGGGTCGAGGATTATAACGAAGTAATAACGGAGCATCATGAAGGAAAGGGGATCACCAATTATAACGAAGGAGAAAATGATTACGGAGTCACATGAAGGAGAGGGAATCACGGATTATAAGGATTTAATAACGGATTCACATGAAGGAGAGTGGATCACGGATTATAACGAAGGAGAAAATAATGACGAAGTCACATGAAGGAGAGGGAATCACGAATTATGACCAATTAATAACGGATTCACATGTAGGAGAGGCGATCACGGATTATAGCGAAGTAATAACTGAGTCACATGAATGAGAGGGTATCACGGATTATAACGAAGGAATAACGAAGTCACACGAAGGAGAGTGGATCACGGATTATAAAGAAGTAATAACTGAGACATATGAAAGAGAGAGTATTACGGATTATAACGACGGAGAAAATAACAACGGAGTCACATGGAGGAGAGGGGATCACGGATTATAACGTAAGAGAAAATGATAACGGAGTCACATGAAGGAGAGGGGATCGAGGATTATAACGAAGTAATAACGAAGCATCATGAAGGAAAGGGGATCACGGATTATAGCGAAGGAGAAAATGATAACGGAGTCACACGAAGGAGAGGGGATCGAGTATTATAACGAAGTAATAACGAAGCATCATGAAGGAAAGGGGATCACCAATTATAACGAAGGAGAAAATGATTACGGAGTCACATGAAGGAGAGGGGATCACGGATTATAGCGAAGTAATAACGGAGTCACATGGAGGAGAGGGGATCAAGGATGATAACAAAGTAATAACGGCGTCACATGAAGGAGAGGAGATCACGGATTATAGCGAAGTAATAACGGAGTCACATGAAGGAAACGGAATCATGGATTATGCAAAGTAATAACGGAGTCAAATAGAGAGAGGCGGTCACGTATTATAGAGAAGTAATAGACGAGTCAAATGAAGGAGAGAGGATCACGGATTATAACGATGAATGAAATTATAACGGCGTCACATGAAGGAGAGGAGATCACGGATGATAACGACGTAATAACGGCGTCACATGAAGGAGAGGGTAACACGGATTATAAGAATGTAATAACGGATTCACATGAAGGAGAGAGGATCACGGATTATAACGACGGAGAAAATAACAACGGAGTCACATGAAGGAGAGAGGATCACGGATTATGACGATGAAAAAAATTAAAACGGGATCACATGAAGGAGAGAGGATCAAGGATGATAACAAAGTAATAACGGCGTCACATGAAGGAGAGGAGATCACGGATTATAACGATGTAATAACGGCGTCACATGAAGGAGAGGAGATCACGGATTATAACGATGTAATAACGGCGTCACATGAAGGAGAGGGGATCACGGATTATAGCGAAGTAATAACGGAGTCACATGAAGGAGAGAGGATCAAGGATGATAACAAAGTAATAACGGCGTCACATGAAGGAGAGGAGATCACGGATTATAACGATGTAATAACGGCGTCACATGAAGGAGAGGGGATCACGGATTATAGCGAAGTAATAACGGAGTCACATGAAGGAAACGGAATCATGGATTATGCAAAGTAATAACGGAGTCAAATAGAGAGAGGCGGTCACGTATTATAGAGAAGTAATAGACGAGTCAAATGAAGGAGAGAGGATCACGGATTATGACGATGAAAAAAATTAAAACGGGATCACATGAAGGAGAGAGGATCAAGGATGATAACAAAGTAATAACGGCGTCACATGAAGGAGAGGAGATCACGGATTATAACGATGTAATAACGGCGTCACATGAAGGAGAGGAGATCACGGATTATAACGATGTAATAACGGCGTCACATGAAGGAGAGGGGATCACGGATTATAGCGAAGTAATAACGGAGTCACATGAAGGAGAGAGGATCAAGGATGATAACAAAGTAATAACGGCGTCACATGAAGGAGAGGAGATCACGGATTATAACGATGTAATAACGGCGTCACATGAAGGAGAGGGGATCACGGATTATAGCGAAGTAATAACGGAGTCACATGAAGGAAACGGAATCATGGATTATGCAAAGTAATAACGGAGTCAAATAGAGAGAGGCGGTCACGTATTATAGAGAAGTAATAGACGAGTCAAATGAAGGAGAGAGGATCACGGATTATAACGATGAATGAAATTATAACGGCGTCACATGAAGGAGAGGAGATCACGGATTATAACGACGGAATAGCGAAGTCACACGAAGGAGATTGGATCACGGATTATAGCGAAGTAATAAACGAATCAAATGAAGGAGAGAGGATCACGGATTATAACGATGAAAAAAATTATAACGGGGTCACATGAAGGAGAGAGGATCAAGGATGATAACAAAGTAATAACAGAGTCAAATGAAGGAGGGCGGATCACGGATTATAACGATATAATAACGGCGTCACATAAGAAGAGGGGATCATGGATTATAACGGATTATAACGATATAAATAATATTGGAGTCACATGAAGGAGGGCGGATCACGGATTATAACGATATAATAACGGCGTCACATAAGAAGAGGGGATCATGGATTATAACGAAGTACAAAATAATGACGGAGTCACATGAAGGAGAGAGGATCACGGATTATAACGATTGCAATAACGGAGTCACATGAAGGAGAGGAGGATCACGGATTATAACGATGTAATAACGGATTCACATGAAGGAGAGGGGATCACGGATTATAACGATGTAATAACGGATTCACATGAAGGAGATGAGATCACGGATTACAACAATGTTATAACGGAGTCACATGAAGGAGAGGGGCTCACGGATTATAGCGAATTAATAACGGAGTGATATATAGGAGAGAGAGAGGATCACGGATTATAACGAAAGAAAATAATACGGAATCACATGACGGTGAGGGGATCACGGATTATAGCGAAGTAATAACGGAGTCACATGGAGGAGAGGGGATCAAGGATGATAACAAAGTAATAACGGCGTCACATGAAGGAGAGGAGATCACGGATTATAACGATGTAATAACGGCGTCACATGAAGGAGAGGGGATCACGGATTATAGCGAAATAATAACGGAGTCACATGAAGGAAACGGAATCTTGGATTATGCAAAGTAATAACGGAGTCAAATAGAGAGAGGCGGTCACGTATTATAGAGAAGTAATAGACGAGTCAAATGAAGGAGAGAGGATCACGGATTATAACGATGAATGAAATTATAACGGCGTCACATGAAGGAGAGGCGATCACGGATTATAGCGATGCAATAATGGAGTCACATGAAGTAGAGTGGATCACGGATTATAGCGATGTAATAATGGAGTCACATGAAGTAGAGTGGATCACGGATTATAACAGAAGGAGAGAGGAGGATCACGGATTATAACGAAGTAATAACTGAGTAACATGAATGAGAGGGTATCACGGATTATAACGAAGGAATAGCGAAGTCACACGAAGGAGATGGATCACGGATTATAAAGAAGGAATAACGGAGTCACATGAAGAAGAGAGGATCACGGATTATAACGACGGAGGAAATAACAACGGAGTCACATGAGGAGAGGGGATCACGGATTATAAAGTAATAACGGAGTCACATGAAGGAGAGGAGATCACGGATTATAACGGAGCAAAGGAGAGTAATCAGGGATTATAACGAAGGAGAAAATAATGTCGGAATCACCAGAAGGAGAGAGGATCATATAGCGAATTAATAACGAGTCACATAAAGTCACATGAAGGAGAGGGTATCACGGATTATAACGAAATAATAGCGGAGAGAAGGAGATTGGATCACGGATTATAACGAAGTAATAACAACGGAGTCACATGAAGGAGAGAGGATCACGGATTATAACGATGAAAAAAAATATAACGGGGTCACATGAAGGAGAGAGGATCAAGGATGATAACAAAGTAATAACAGAGTCAAATGAAGGAGGGCGGATCACGGATTATAACGATATAATAACGGCGTCACATAAGAAGAGGGGATCATGGATTATAACGAAGTAATAACGGAGTCTCATGAAGGAGAGGGGTTGATGGATTACAACGAAAGAGAAAATAATATTGGAGTCACATGAAGGAGGGCGGATCACGGATTATAACGAAGGATTATGAAGGAGAGAATCACGGATTATAACGATAATGACGGATTCACATGAAGGAGAGGGGATCACGGATTATTACGATGTAATAACGGATTCACATGAAGGAGAGGGGATCACGGATTATAACGATGTAATAACGGATTCACATGAAGGAGATGAGATCACGGATTACAACAATGTTATAACGGAGTCACATGGAGGAGAGGGGCTCACGGATTATAGCGAATTAATAACGGAGTGATATATAGGAGAGAGTATCACGGATTATAACGAAGGAGAAAATAATGACGGAATCACATGACGGTGAGGGGATCACGGATTATAGCGAAGTAATAACGGAGTCACATGGAGGAGAGGGGATCAAGGATGATAACAAAGTAATAACGGCGTCACATGAAGGAGAGGAGATCACGGATTATAACGATGTAATAACGGCGTCACATGAAGGAGAGGGGATCACGGATTATAGCGAAGTAATAACGGAGTCACATGAAGGAAACGGAATCATGGATTATGCAAAGTAATAACGGAGTCAAATAGAGAGAGGCGGTCACGTATTATAGAGAAGTAATAGACGAGTCAAATGAAGGAGAGAGGATCACGGATTATAACGATGAATGAAATTATAACGGCGTCACATGAAGGAGAGGAGATCACGGATGATAACGACGTAATAACGGCGTCACATGAAGGAGAGGGGATCACGGATTATAACGAAGGAGAAAATGATTACGGAGTGACATGAAGGAGACGGGATCACGGATTATAACAAAGCAATAACGGAGTCACATGAAGGAGAGGAGATCACGGATTATAGCGAATTAATAACTGAGTCACATGAATGAGAGGGTATCACGGATTATAACGAAGGAATAGCGAAGTCACACGAAGGAGATTGGATCACGGATTATAGCGAAGTAATAAACGAATCAAATGAAGGAGAGAGGATCACGGATTATAACGACGGAGAAAATAACAACGGAGTCACATGAAGGAGAGAGGATCACGGATTATAACGACGGAGAAAATAACAACGGAGTCACATGAAGGAGAGAGGATCACGGATTATAACGAGAGAGGATCAAGGATGATAACAAAGTAATAACGGCGTCACATGAAGGAGAGGAGATCACGGATTATAACGATGTAATAACGGCGTCACATGAAGGAGAGGGGATCACGGATTATAGCGAAGTAATAACGGAGTCACATGAAGGAAACGGAATCATGGATTATGCAAAGTAATAACGGAGTCAAATAGAGAGAGGCGGTCACGTATTATAGAGAAGTATTAGACGAGTCAAATGAAGGAGAGAGGATCACGGATTATAACGATGAATGAAATTATAACGGCGTCACATGAAGGAGAGGAGATAACGGATTATAACGAAGGAATAGCGAAGTCACACGAAGGAGATTGGATCACGGATTATAGCGAAGTAATAAACGAATCAAATGAAGGAGAGAGGATCACAGATTATAACGATGAAAATAATTATAACGGGGTCACATGAAGGAGAGAGGATCAAGGATGATTACAAAGTAATAACAGAGTCAAATGAAGGAGGGCGGATCACGGATTATAACGATATAATAACGGCGTCACATAAGAAGAGGGGATCATGGATTATAACGAAGTAATAACGGAGTCTCATGAAGGAGAGGGGTTGATGGATTACAACGAAAGAGAAAATAATATTGGAGTCACATGAAGGAGAGTGGATTACGGATTATAATGAAGGAGAAAATAATGACGGATTCACATGAAGGAGAGGGGATCACGGATTATAACGATGTAATAACGGATTCACATGAAGGAGAGGGGATCACGGATTATAACGATGTAATAACGGATTCACATGAAGGAGATGAGATCACGGATTACCACAATGTTATAACGGAGTCACATGGAGGAGAGGGGCTCACGGATTATAGCGAATTAATAACGGAGTGATATATAGGAGAGAGTATCACGGATTATAACGAAGGAGAAAATAATGACGGAATCAGATGACGGTGAGGGGATCACGGATTATAGCGAAGTAATAACGGAGTCACATGGAGGTGAGAGGATCACGGATTATAACGAAGGCGAGAGTAATAACGGAGCATCATGAAGGAGAGAATATCACGGATTACAACGAAGGAGAAAATGATAACGGAATCACATGAAGGAGAGGGGATCGAGGATTATAACAAAGTAATAACGGAGTCACATGAAGGAGAGGAGATCACGGATGATAACGAAATAATAATGGAGTCACATGAAGGAGATTGGTTCACGGATTATAACTAAGAAATAACGGAGTGACATGAAGGAGAGGGGATCTCGGATTATAATGAAGGAATAACGGAGTCACATGAAGCAGAGGGGATCGAGGATTATAACGAAGTAATAACGGAGTCCAATGAAGGAGAGGGGATCACGGATTATAACGGAGTAATAACGGAGTCAAATGAAGAAGAGGGGATCTCGGATTATAACGGAGTAATAACGGAGTCCAATGAAGGAGAGAGGATCACTGATTATAACAAATAAATAACGGATTTACATGAAGGAGAGTGGATCTCGGATTATAACGAAGGAGAAAAGAATGAGAGAGTTACATGTAAGATAGGGGATCACGGATTATAACGAAGTAATAACGGATTCACATGAAGGAGAGATGATCACGGATTCTAACGAATGAGAAAGTAATAACAGAGTCACATAAAGGAGAGGGATCTGGGATTATAACGAAGGAGAAAGTAATAACGGAGAACTACAAAAAAGAATGTAATCGGAAGGTCTCACGAAAGATAGGAAATCACGAGGCTTCTGAAGAACGTCATTAGGTTCTCCATTAGGTAAGCATTCCTATGGCTCTTGTGTCACTCGTTGTATTATTCTATTGAATGATATGATGTCTGTACACAACTAACATGTCTCAGAGATGCTATATTTTCTGTGCCTATATTACGGTTAGCATGTTGATTACCATACGTAACATGATATGCCCCTTTATGTTGTATCATGCCCTGCATGGCCCGTAACGATAATTGGTAATTTTTGTGTAAATTTCCTTTTTCAATAGAGTGTTTCTCTGAGATAATAGCAACTTATCTTTTTCAAATTTACAAGATTGTACTAAAGCTAAAACATCGTCAAAGCTCAGATTGTGTACACTTAGAATCTAAAGCTATGTCATAGACCTATTAGTATTGTCATACATGGTTCTATTTAGACGTAGGCACAATAATATCGTCCATTCACATGCTAAACCGTTTCTAAACGAGGAACGTCCCAACAGGCGCTCTGCCCTAACTTGAGCGCGTGGGACCCCTAGAGACACGATTCCGTGTGAGGGTAGCATACATTATATAACGAGACTGAGGGAGAGGACCAACACATGGACCAGCAATACCATCGTGATAATACCAAGCATTGATTCCCCTTTTCGGTATCGTCTTTGACACCAGATGGCGCGATATTAATATTTAAACTTATTACGATCTTGGGCGGTCGTGATTCGATCGCTGTCTGTCCTGTGTTACTCCCCTTCCGTCACAGAGCCTCCTACCAAGTCGATACTAATTAGTAACGGCAGCCAGGCAAAGTTGGGCAGGCGGGTCACAGTGATGGGACGAACACTTCTGCTGGGACGATAGTTTCTCTCATCCACGCGGGGCGAAAGTGAAAGAGTATCTTTATAGTGAAAATCGTTATATGTATTGGCAATACCTTGTCTCAAAAATACAGGAAAAATTGTGAGTTTTTAGTTACTGTTTGACTTCAGTCTCTCATCATCATGATAAGAAGTGTCATGTCCCCATAACTTAGTGGATTGGAAAAAGTGGTTTAACGATTCAACGGAGACAAAAACATCAATAAACAGAACTTAGTGTTACAGGTGCCACATCCAGAATCAGGACCTTGGGTCACAGGTGTCACATCCAGAACCAGGACCACTTACTTGTTCACTTCAGTTAACATCGGCAGCAAAATGCCGCGCTCGTTTATGGTGAAGAGTTCAAAAAGACGCCCGTCCCTTTCAAAGTCCGACCATGTCCTTCCTCAGCGTATATCCGCAGGTAAAATTTAATTATCTCTTTCTATTTTCCCGAATCCTCTTAGATCTCTTAAATATAAACACTTTGGACAACTAGCACCACGAGTCCTAGAAGGACGAAATAGCTGCTGAATGATGCAGTTTAATTCATTATCTGGCTCTAATGTAGCTAACTCTAAATTTGCATAGAAAGTTAATGGTTATTTCCATGTGTTTTATATAATGCATAGGTATATTTCCTTTATATTGAACTTTCTAATAAGCCTTTTCATATGGATACAGTTTGAGTCTTGTAGCCGACACCATTGAAAACTGTTGACACAGAGGTGTCATGTGATGTCTGTCACATACCTTGTGTTTTATTCAACCATAGGACATTAAATACCTGTAGTAATACTGGAGCTATCACATTCCAGATAACTGTGCGATCATTTTGTTTTAATTGTATCCAGGCCACAGAAACGGCAAATTAATTATCAAATTGGGGGATATGTGTGGAGTTAAGCGTTGAACACCAACTCCGTGTAATAATATAATTGACAGTTATATGGGTCGCTATGGACGCCTCAGTGTTTCATGTGAAACATTTTATGCTCAATATACCTCCAGACTCTATGCGTACAATTTGTTTAAGTTCAGATTTCATGAATTGAAATCAATTTGATATCGACTGAACTGAGATTTGAAATGCTGGATGTTAATATAACAGTCCGAAGTGAGGTGACTATTACAGATTGATAACATAAGGATATGATTCATTACGTTGTTAAAAACTCGTAAATAACGAATACCAGGTAGTTATTCTTCCCGCAAAAGTCTATATGGTGAAAAGTTATCTGAAATCTTTATCAATTAAATCAATTAATTGATTAATTTATTCTCCGTATTTTATATTTCTTGGTCTGCTATACAATTTTAAAATCTTTGATGAAATCTGGATTACCATTCTGCATTGAAGGATTGGACCGTTACACTGTTAAGGATTGGACCGTAACACTGTTTCACAACAGTACAAATGCAGTACACTTCAATAGTTATTTCAGGACTTACTATTTTTATCATGACTTTTCTGTTTAATATCATTTTATAATGTTTATTAACTTATTAACTAAGACACAACGGTACACAAATCTATAAGTTCTATCGTTATAACTAGGTAAGGATGTTATAAACAGGTTATCATGATATAAAAAGGTTAAGGTGTTATAAACAGTTTATGGTGTTATAAACAGTTTAGGGTGTTATAAACAGGTTAGGGTGTTATAAACAGATTAGGATGATATAAACATGTTAAGATGTTATAAACAGGTTAAGATTATAACGTGGCTAAGATCTATATAATACAATGTAGCTAACAGAACGTTGTTTCATGTTTAACGATATCTTTATTTAGTCATCAGCTATAAACTAACAGCAGTATTCAGTCACGATTCATTGTTAACATCATTAGTTCTACAAATCATGTTGATAAAGGTTGATGAATGAAGTTGATGAATTAGGTTGATAAATCAAGTCCAGTTAATAAATCAAGTTTTGTTGACGTCGAGGCGCCTTATTTTCAACATGACATCCTTGATTATATAGGTAGGTTGTTTCAATGTTATTACACTAAGACTTGTATGTACATCCAGATAATCTCACTTTCAAACGAAAATTGTCTATAATAAGTAGCTGGGGAGATAAGCGGCTTGGTAATCATTAATTACACGCATCCTTACACATAGTAACGGTGAACACTTGTCAACCATTTATAACAGGATTTGTATTAAAGTGATACCGTTTTATATTCTATTCACAATAAAAAATAGATTATAAAGACTCCGTTTTGGATACCTTAATGTCGATAGATCAATACGACACTGCTTACCATGTACATATATAATATACATTCCGTTCATAAACACACTGATATTTGGCGATAATCATTTAAACAGAAACATTATGGCATCAAAATCGTTCAACACGTCAATCAAACCATATGATACCGTTTTATATTTCACTAATAGATTCATAGATATATCTAATTATTATGGAAATAGATTTTTTAAAAGATGTATAATATATTTGATTCCCGAGGCCTTTTCGGCGAATGGCAGCAGAGCAAATTCTAAATTGTTATACTGTTAAATACACAATGATATTGTAGATAACAAATAGTTTTATTCCATAATATTATTCACAAATACACAGCGATATTGTCGATTACAAATTGTTATATTGTTAAATACACAATGATATTGTCGATTACAAATTGTTATATTGTTAAATACACAATGATATTGTCGATTACAAATTGTTATATTGTTAGATACACAATGATATTGTCGATTACAAATTGTTATACTGTTAAATACACAATGATATTGTAGATAACAAATAATTTTATTCCATAAAATTATTCTCAAATTCACAGCGATATTTTCGATTACAAATTGTTATATTGTTAAATACACAATGATATTGTCGATTACAAATTGTTATAATGTTAAATACACAATGATATTGATTGATACAGATAGTGTCCTTGACAAGTACACATAATATATTCAAATGTTGATACATGTGGACTGTGTTATATATATGAAATACTGTACAAAAGGGGATATCTTACACTTGTCAATTTTTTTACATTGTGAACAATGTTTTGTTTATTCAATGACAATGCTTGAACCTTATCAGAATGTGTTAGTTTTCATCCTTTTGGGATAAATTATTAATCTGGATGTCTAATTAGCGTCATAGATTTATTCGAAAATTGATATTTAGCAAATGATGAAGGTTGTAACACAATGTGATAAAGTTAGTTTAAGGAGTAACGCTCTAAATACAAAACGTAAGATAAAGTCACTGAATTTCGGGGTTAGTCCACCTCCCCATCTAGATTTTGGGTTAGTCCACCTCCCTATCTAGATTTTGGGTTAGTCCACCTCCCCATCTAGATTTTGGGTTAGTCCACCTCCCCATCTGGATTTTGGGTTAGTCCACCTCACCATCTAGATTTTGGGTTAGTCCATTTACCCCATCTAGGATTAGCGTAAATACACCTAACCTCCCGATTAGGGTTTTCATATATGTTTCGGCCAGTATTGGGTTTTTTAGTTGCCCGCTAGGTTTCTTGAATTTGGTCCCTTGATAATTCTAAAACAACGAAACATATGCGTAATGCAGTTTGTGTCCTATTCTTCTGGCATTGAACCTGATAATTACGTATCTGTCTATTGTACATTCTTAAAACAACTGACATTACGGACGCTGTATATTCAATATAAGTTACTTACCTTGTTTTGTCACTCTTAACAGGGTTAAAGGTAATTGACATTATAGGGTACTAATGAGGCAGGTTTACACATCACTGACCCTATTATATACAAGTGATCCACAGGGTCACACATCACTGACCCAATTATATAACAACAAGACACAGGGTCACACATTACTGACTCACATCACTGACAATATTATATACCAGTGACACTGGGTCACACATTACTGACCTTATTATATACAAGTGATACACAGGGTCACACATCACTGACCCTATTATATACCAATAAGACACATGGCCACACATCACTGACGCTATCATATACCAAGGAGACACAGCGTCACACATCACTGACCCTATCATATACAAGTGATACATAGGGTCACACATCACTGATGATATCATATACCAATGAAACACAGCGTCACACAACACTGACCATATTATATACCAGTGTGACTCCGGATTACACATCACTAACCATATTATATAGCAATGAGACACTGGGTCACATATTATTGACATACATCACTGACCCTATTATATACCAATGAGACACATCGTCACACATCACCGACCCTATTACATACCAATGAGACACAGCGTCACACATCACTGACCCTAATATATACCAATGAGACACAGCGTCACACAACACTGACCCAATTAAATACTAATGAGAAACAGGGTCACACATCACTAAACCTATTATATACTCTGGAGACACAGGGTCACACATCACTGACCCTATTATCTACCAATGAGACACATGGTCACACTTCACTGACCATATTATATACCAGTGAGGCAAAGGGTCACACATCACTGACCCTCTTATATACCAATGAGACACAGGGGCACACATCACTGACCCTGTTATATACCAGTGAGACACCGGATTAAACATCACTGGCCATATCATATAACAATGAGACACTGGGTCACATATTTCTGACACACATCACTGACCCTATCATATACCAATGAGACACAGCGTCATACATCACTGAACCTATTATATAGCACTGAGACACTGGTTCACACATCACTGACCCTATTATATATCATGAGACACAGGGGCACACATCACTTACCCTATTATATACCAATGAGACACAGCGTCATACATCACTGAACCTATTATATAGCACTGAGACACTGGTTCACACATCACTGACCCTATTATATATCATGAGACACAGGGGCACACATCACTTACCCTATTATATACCAATGAGACACAGCGTCATACATCACTGAACCTATTATATAGCACTGAGACACTGGTTCACACATCACTGACCCTATTATATATCATGAGACACAGGGGCACACATCACTGAACCTATTATATAGCACTGAGACACTGGTTCACACATCACTGACCCTATTATATATCATGAGACACAGGGGCACACATCACTTACCCTATTATATACCAATGAGACACAAGGTCACACATCACTGACCCTAATATATATCATGAGACACAGGGGCACACATCACTTACCCTTTCATATACCAACGAGACGCAGCGCCACACATCACTGACCCTATAATATACCATGAGACACAGGGTCACACATTACTTTCCCTATTATATACCAATGAGACACAGTGTCACACATCACTGACCCTATTATATACCAATGAGGCACAAGATCACACATTACTGACAATATTGTATAGCAATGAGACACATGGTCACATTTTACTAACACACATCACTGAACCTATTATATACTTGTGAGATACAGGGTCACACATCACTGACCCTATAATATACAAGTGATACACATGGTCACACATCACTGACCCTATAATATACAAGTGATACACAGGGTCACACATCACTGATAATATTATATAGCAATGAGACACTGGGTTACACATTACTAGCACACATCACTAAACCTATTATATACTATTGAGACACAGGGTCACACATCACTGACCATATTATATACCAGTGAGACAAAGGGTCACACATCACTGACCTTATTATATACCAATGAGACACAGGGGCACACATCACTGACCCTATTATATACCAGTGAGGCACCGGATTACACATTACGGCCATATTATATAACAATGAGACACTGTGTCACATATTACTGACACACAGGGTCACACATTACTTTCCCTATTAAATACCAATGAGACACAGCGTCACACATCACTGACCCTAATATATACCAATGAAACACAGCGTCACACAACACTGACCATATTATATACCAATGAGACAGCGTCACACATCACTGACCATATTATATACCAATGAGACACAGGGTCACACATCACTGACGCTATCATATACCATTGAGACACAGGATCACACATTACTGACAATATTGTATAGCAATGAGACACTGGGTCACATATTACTGACACACATCACTGAACCTATTATATACTTGTGAGATACAGGGTCACACATCACTGACCCTATAATATACAAGTGATACACATGGTCACATATTACTGACCCTATAATATACAAGTGATACACAGGGTCACACGTCACGGATAATATCATATAACAATGAGACACTTGGTTACACATTACTAACACACATCACTTTGAGACACAGGATCACACATCACTGACCCTATTATATACCAATGAGACACATGGTCACACATCACTGACAATATTATATACCAGTGAGACAAAGGGTCACACATCACTGACCCTATTATATACCAATGAGACACAGGGGCACACATCACTGACCCTATTATATACCAGTGAGACACCGGATTAAACATCACTGGCCATATCATATAACAATGAGACACATGGTTACACATCACTGACCCTATTATATACCAATGAGACACAACGTCACACATCACTGACCCTATTATATACCGATGAGACACAGCGTCACAAATCACTTACCCTATAATATACCATGAGACACAGGGGCACACATCACTGACACTATTATATACCAATGAGACACAAGGTCAAACATCACTGACCCTATCATATACCATTGAGACACTGGGTCACACATTACCGAGCCTATTATATACCAATGAGACACATGGTTACACATCACTGACCCTGTTATATACCAATGAGACACAGGGTTACACAATAGTGAACTGATCCTATCATGCAGTGGCTTTGACAAATTCCTATAACAACATATTTGATATTTGTGAAAATAATAACACATCGATAGTTTTCATGATGTGTTGGTTGGTAATTAGGAGCTGATCATACAAGTAAAATTTAATTTAATTAATTTGTCTGGTGTTAATGAACTAGTGGTAGTTTTATTTAACTGTTCTTAGTGCTAGTTAAGTGGTTGTGGTATTAATTATATGGTTGTAGTGCTTTGGGATACACCGCCTTATAATGTGCCCTACGTTCACACGACGTGCGGTCTTTTCCTCAAATCAGAAATTCATATTTCATGCGTTGCTGTTTTGGACATTAAATATGTATAAAGGATTTTCGTTCAGAACAGATGGCTACTAGGAATATATCCCCTCATTACAAGAGATCTGCGGTCTCTTCGGTTCCCACTACTGACACCTAAACGACATGAATCACTATCGAGCTCGAGTTTTAAAGGCGTTTTAGATAGAAATTTGTCAGATTGGTTTAATATATTTTACGCTGACAATTACTGGTAACGTCACCGCTACACAGAGCCTTAACGCAAATTAATTTGAATTTCATCTTTGTACATGTATGGTGTTTATAGATTCACCTTGTTACTTATCAACAATTCTAAACACCTTTGCTAAAGGTTTAGATACTTTTCGGTTGAAACGTATTCGAAATATGTTTGTGAAATAATTGACGTGCACCATTTGTAAAGTGAGTGAAAAAAGCGACAAATACTGACGATAAATGTAATAGATATTTAATTTCCCTCGGATTTTATCATAAGAATTGTTACTTTACCGTACATACCGTTGTAAACATCAGACACCCTGTAACCATTTTATATCATTTTGGTGTTTCAATGTTTTTTGCCTGAATAATATTGCTACGTTATGTGTTCGATGCAGTCATTTCTATAACAGGCTTCTTAAAAGGTTCATAAGACACAGTAGATACTATACCTTAGGAGCAAAGTAAAGCCGTCTGCTTGTTGGCGTCCAAATCTACTGATAACCATCAAAAAGGCTCAGAGTTATTTATTAATGATAAGCAATTCATTCAGTCGTATCTATCTTATTATTTATTATTTCAATATTGTGATGATATGGAATTGATATCTGTTAATATCTGTAAGGAAAGGGGTTCATTGGGTTTGTCTATTACTCTCTTTCTATTGTATATAAGACTTTAGCAATAACCTAACGTCTGTTTAATTCGTATTAATAGTTTGATTCTTCATAATTGATATTAACGCGTTCTCGCTGATTATGCGATTAACTATACAATTATAACAGATATCTTCTTAGTTAATTATAAGTAAGCAGATATCTAGCTAAATAATTATATATTACCACATATCTATTTAAATAATTATAAATTAACATATATCTAGTTAAATAATTATATATTAACACATATCAAGTTAAATAATTATATATTAACACATATCTAGTTAAATAATTATATATTAACATATATCTTGTTAAATCATTATATATTAACACATATCAAGTTAAATAATTATATATTAACACATATCTTGTTAGTTAAATAATTATATATTAACACATATCTAGTTAAATAATTATATATTAACACATATATTAAATAATCTATATTATAAATCATAACATATATCTTGTTAAATAATTATATATTAACATATATATATTATATATTAACACATATCAAGTTAAATAATTATATATTAACACATATCTTGTTAAATGATTATATATTAACACATATCAAGTTAAATAATTATATATTAACACATATCTAGTTAAATAATCATATATTAACATATATCTTGATAAATCATTATATATTAACACATATCAAGTTAAATAATTATATATTAACACATATCTAGTTAAATAATTATATATTAACATATATCTTGTTAAATCATTATATATTAACACATATCAAGTTAAATAATTATATATTAACACATATCAAGTTAAATAATTATATATTAACACATATCTAGTTAAATCATTGTATATCAAAATATATCTGGTTAAATCATTATACATTAATATTTATCTAGTTCAGTTGTTATTGATTTATAATTATAGACTAAGAAAAGCAGTATATTCAAATGCGTTGCAAATCATTAAACACTTTTCAGCAAGGATCTCGAATTCTATTTAGTTTGATGAATATTTCTGCTTTTGCTAAAGCAGCGATTTTGATATTTAATGATAATAATTGTATATCTCTTGATTTAGGAACATATGAAATGACCTTTCCTTTATTATACAAAGAACATGTTGTCAGGGGTCTCAAGCTTCATTTTCAACAAACATAGAGAATGCACGGTCAGTCTCTTAAAGTTAAGCTGTATTTTGGCGAGGGTGAAGAAAGGGCAAAAGTGGCGAGCCTTTGAGGAGCCACTTTTTGTCTTTCTGTACCGAGCCTAATTACACCATATATTTAAGACATTGATTATGTATTTTATTTATCCTGCAACATGGATTGAAAATCAGACAATTGAAACGTAAACAGTTTTGTTGTTCAATTTGTGTTTTCCTGACGTTGACGTACGCCAAAATAATTGCTCCGCATGGAAACAGTTCCAACTTCAACGGATATAACAGCGATTTTATGAATTTTCACAAACCAATTTATTCATTACAACACTTAAAATTGCTTATTTAAATAAATATTTATATTTCTAAACGTAATCAGTCGTGCTAAAATACAGCTGTTTTCCGTCATTACCGAATAGAGCAAAAATATATGTGGTAAGTGTATTCCGACAAGGGCAGCGCCAGTTGTGGGATAAATATAGAATACATGGTCAGTTTCTTACATTGAAGCTGCATTTTGGCGAGGGAAAAGACAAAAGTGGTGAGCCTCTGACGAGCAACTTTTATCTTTCTGTCTCGAGGCAAAATGCGACTTGTATTTGAAGGTATTTGATACGTTTTTCCATTAAAACTTCAACCGATTTTTTGTTCATTCTGTGTTAACGTTGACGTACGCTGATTTTTGCCCTATGACGTATGCCAAAATAATTACTCCGCGCAGAAAGGTAGTTTCAAACTTCAACGGATATGACAACGATTGTATGAATTTTAATAAATCAACCTGTTCATTACAACATGTAAAATCGCTTATTTCAACGATTATCTATATTTTTAAAAGTAATCTGTCGAATTATGGCACGTGCTAAAATACAGCTGCATTCCGTCATTGCCAAATACATCAAAAGTAAGAGTGGCAGGTGTATTCCTACAATGGCAGGTGTATTCCTACAGTGGCAGGTGTATTCCTACAATGGCAGGCGTATTCCTACAGTGGCAGGTGTATTGGCAGGTGTATTCCTACAGTGGCAGCGCCAGTTGCAGGGTAAAAAGTATATAATCGAGTTAATAGTTTGAAAATGAGATGCTATTTAAAATCAGTATCTCACAGATTGGGAATGGCATTACTTTTGTAATTGGCCAACGGAGATCGTGTTTTGGTGTTGTTGATGTTGTTGTTGTTAAAAGTACCTTAAGTTTCTATTCTTATAAAACCAATTCAGGAAAATCTTTGTGAAATCGTACATTATTTAAGCTACTGTTTTACAAATCAAATCCACGCATGTGTTGATAAAATGTATGGGGTGGGCAGGGCCGTCCAGTCCGGGGCCCTGGGGATCTCATTTGGCACTTGGTCCTACGGACCTTGCCAAGTTAGATCTCGTCAAACTGCACACGCGAGCTTTTTACCGCCGGATTTGATTCTGGTCCAGATTCCGTCCGTTATATGTCACATCAACATCCCTGATTGCATGCGGGTAGTGTTTTATATGCCAGTGAATTAAATATAAATGATCTGTGTACCGTGTCCCAGGCAGGACATGACACATACGCGGAGTCAAGTGCAAGAGGGAGAAGTTTTATAACTTATAGGATTTCAAATGTGAATTAAATATGAATGATTTATGCCAGGAACTATTTCATAGGGAACATTTATTATACTGCTGATACAATGCTGTTGGTACACTGCCGTCCCGCTGTAACGCTCATCTGCTTACAGAATCAGATATAAAGGTGAGCGCCCTCCATCGTCAGGTGAGGCGCTGCTCGTAATCAGTGATATCGAGGTTCTGTGATCGTACCTGTATCGCGTGTAAACTTAAAACACCCGAAGTGTGAAAACCCTTTAGCCTATCCGTCTAGCAGGAGACAGCGGACAGATTTGCACTCGCTGCCTACAGCAAAAATGTTCTTCAAAGGACATTTGCAGCATTAAAAAACAACAAGTAAATACCAACACGTCATCATAATCATTATTTAATGAATACCAAAATGGAGACTATACATCACGTGATACATCTTATCAGTATTAATACAGTCTATACAACACATGATACGTCATATCAGTATAAATACAGACTATACAACACGTGTTACTTCATATCAGTATTAGTACAGTCTATAACAACACGTGATACGTCATATCAGTATAAATACAGTTGATAACAACACGTGATACGTCATATCAGTATAAATACACTCTTCTACATCACGTGATACATCAAATCAGTATAAATACAGTTTATAACAACACGTGGTACGTCATATCAGTATAAATACAGTCTAGACATCACGTGATACATCATATCAGTATAAATACAGTTTATAACAACACGTGATACGTCATATCAGTATAAAAACAGTCTATATAACACGTGTTTGATCATATAGATATAGATTCAGTCTATGCATCACGTGATCCATTATATCAGCATAAATACAGTCTTTACAACACGTGATACATCATATTAGTATAAATATAGTCTATATAACACATGATCCATCATATAAGTATAAATACAATCTATACATCACGTGATCCATCATATCAGTATAACTGCAGTCTATACAACATTTGAGATATCATTTCAGTATAAACACAGTCTGTATAACACGTGATACATTATATCAGTATAAATACAGTCTATATAAGACGTGCTACATTACATCAGTATAAACACAGTCTGTATAACACGCTTTACATGAAATCATTATAAGTACTTATAAGTAATTACATTATAAATGCCTTGTATAAAACACAAATTGTACCACAACCAAATGGTTTATTGTACGTAACAAACATTATACAGCTTAATACTCCCTAGTCTTTGAAAACAACGAGGGATAAATTATTGAGATAGGTTTATATATCAACAAAATGGAATTCATTTCTAAAATAGTTACTGTTTAACTATAAATTCAATCACGTTCAAACTAGCGACAACAGATTGCGTTTTGTTTCTATCGCCATTCCTCTGTATTGTTAATAATTGATGAACTTATCAAGGGAATATTTAGAAATAAATCGAGAGATAGGTTTTACATGTACCAGTATATAACCATCAGGTGGTGACATGGTGAGCAGTGGGCCTTGGTCATGGGGCCGCCACTGTCGATACTAACATAATAACAGCAGGTTAATAAAGCCTTTTTTACGTCAGTAGTCTCCTGTTAGCGTCAAGTATAAGCGCATTTTTTAATGTTTGTGAAATACCTTGTGCAGGTGATTGTTTACGGCGTGACTTTAATTGATTGAGTAATATCATGTAACCATCCACTTACATATCAGTATTGTTACATTGGTAGATAATAGTTTTAACAACGTGAAACAGAAAATACTCTCGTCACCCGATCTTCAATAACTACCCATACTGAATCAAATTCATCAGAAATTGTATCAAATCAGTGTTTCTAGAATAAGTTAGAATATCCAAACACAAGTGCTGTTACAACTTTATACGACATGGAAATAAAAACACCATCGAACTTATATTTGTACGATTACTCAAATCTAGATACTCATTTTTTTGTTACTACAATCGTGATATTAACTATCATATTCATGTTGGCACACGTCCACCGAAAGGCCGTAATATTGGACGTAAAATCCGTTGATTGAATTGTATATAGGTATGTTTTAATTCTCTAGACACCACATTTGATTTCTCTACACAACAATTTCGATTGATCAATTCTTTATTACTCAGCCAAAGCAAACTGATATTAAAATTTCCTACTTCAAGTTGCAATTCTTTAATTTTCTTGTGCCAAATATCTATCAGGAAAAAGAAACGCCAATTATTTCTGTAGTAAACAAATATTTGGAGAGACGAACAGTTTTACAGCTTGGGGTCGACCTGTACTACAATACAAATAATAGGTTCAGGGTCTCATACCTATTCATTTCTAACTTTGTAGATATATATATATATTATCCTTACTTACAGAATTCTAAAGTACGCTAAGGTATTACTTTGGCAAGAAAATGTACTTCATTTTTAACTTGCTTTATCCGAGTTCATTACAGATGTGATATTTAAGGATAAATTGTTACTGATTGAACAGAGCTATTTTTCTGTACCTAATACTCTCAATTTTAATATTTATTAATGAAAATCTTTTTCATTATTATTGATAAATATTTCCATATATGGTCACATAACATCGTTTGTAATGAAAATCTATACAATAATTTTCAAGACACTTTAAGTAGTTTTCTTAGTTTGATTTCGATGCATAGTTGTAGTGATTGATATAAGTAATGTGTTACTGTAAGAAATGCTTAATTTCATAAAAAATAACACGAAATGTCACGTTTATCAGATGCTGGGTACAATTCTAAATTCTATTCCGCTGTATAACATATGACACAGTTCTGATTTAGGATACCGTCTAATAGAGAGAAACGGAGAAGGTGGTCGGGTGGCGCAGTGGTAACGCACTCGTCTTTCGCTTAGGCGTCCGGAGCTCGATTCCTGGAATAGGTATAACAGGGTCAGTCACCCGCGCTCATCCATCCGCGCCGAAAAGAATGATTAGTATAAACTGATCGATTGTTTTACAATTGTTGTAAAATAAATAAAGTTTATATTTTATATGGAGAAACAATGAAATAATTCGTTACTATATTGTACCTAATTTTTTGTGGATTTTTTTTCTTTGTTTTTGGCGAATTAGCATCAACTGTCACTGCATTATTACGCTAGTGAAAAGCCGAGACATAATAGTGTCTTCTTCAACTCTCAACTGAAAACAATAATTAGCGGTGAGAAATATGCCGATTAAAACAGACCGACTTAACTTTTTTATTTGACACTGATGTTATGGTGTTCTCGTAATACGACATTAACAAATATTTATGAAGTCATAAAAGAAAATGAGTTCTGAACGTTTAATGCTTAGTGTTATACTTATCGTTCAGCAGGTGATACTAATTAGTTTACAGACATATGTCTGTCGTCTCACATCCATCGAAATGTGTTATCATCAACGAGATTGTTAGACGATACAATGTTCCTAATACTACTGACAGATGGCGGAGTGTCAACTCTACATACATGATATATAATTTGTCTTCAGTTTGTCTTAAACCCACTTGCCTGGCGACATTCTCGACAAAGAGACATTAAATATATACGTAAAGTCAAGTTTTTATCTTTTATTTTGTCATTTAGTTGTTTTTAATGTGATATATACATGTTGTCTATATTTGGTGTACCATGTGTTAAGGATATAATGTCGAATTCAGAAACAGTTTTCGTACTAAAAGTAAAAAAATAAAAAAAATAAAAACATGAAACAAAAAACAAAACACAAAAAAATGGCATTAAATTTGTCTGGCGTAAACCGATAACTATATCTGTTGAAACGGTCTGTTCTCGAACCGCGTGTAAATCTCGGGAGTTTCGCTAAAACTTTCGGGACAAGTTAAAGAGCAATTCGCACCTCACATCAGCGTGTAAAAGAGGGAGTTGTTGCTTTCATCACCCGACAGGCGTCCAAGGTGATACCGCGCAACGAATCGTGGCTTTTACTTTTGAGTGACGAAGTGTACGCATTAACTATTCCAAGATAGTGAGTAATATTGTCTCTGAATTCCAATTTAGCTAAGAATGTATACAACAGAATAGCCACTAAGTGACTTAAGGGGTTGGAAATGAAGTTCTGACTCGAGGGCTGTACGACAGCTAGGGCCGGTCGTGGACTGTACTGCAATTGGTTAACTGGTAGTAATATCTGTCAGCTTCAAGGCGACTCATTCAATCACCACTCGCACAGACAGACAGACTGACCACAGAACAGCAGTGCTGCTCACGTGGGTGATGGTCAGGGTAGACATTGACCGCGGGCCGACATCGTACCTAGGGTATTGTTAGGATACTCTCGGTCCGTGTATTATCCTTCAGCACAGCTCGGCACTTCACAGCTTCAGGTACAACAAACAATCTACATGTATTATGTATCACCATTCTGTCATAATTCCTAGCAAATGGCAGATTCACTTGCCACATGAATGACACAATCGGGAAATCAAACCTACTGATTTTTTTCCTTAAGAAAATATTTCGTTTCGTCAACAAGTACAAATAGCGAAAGCGGATTTATTGTATTACAAACATATCACGGGTTTTTTTATCTGTAGTGATAATGCAGTCAGCAGTGACAAATCGTAAAACTATAACACACAGGTCTTCACACGCTCATTTAACATTAAAATATTTATATAGTGTCTGTTAAAGACTAGAAAACGACACCATGGTTAGGCCAACAGAGTTCGGTAAGGAATGACTTAATCTAAAGATTGCACTTTTTTCTTTCAAAAAGAAATAATGAAATTTATTTGGTCATAACAACAGAAAACCTACACAAAAGGAATCGTTTCGGTAGAACTATGGAGATCTCCGTGAAGATTTTAACATGTTTTCTTTCTCGTTTTGGGGGGGTTTCGCTTCAGATGGTGTAGCTTCAGTCCCAGTTGTACTTTGTTGTATGTTTCAGTCATCTTTCACGCCTCTTTTCTATTTCACCCTAACTTTTAGCATTTGATGGTTTTTATGTTTAGAAATATTTCAGGTCGTTTCTTCCTGTTAAAACTTTTGAGTTCCACTTTCGTATCTATGTATAGGCGAAGCAAGACCTCAGATTCTAACGTGTTTTAACGTAATTAAATGGTGTCATACATTTACTGGTAACGTCCTCTGTATAACTCAGGATCTTTTTGTAAGGTTTTTGTGTATTAATGCTATTAAAAGTTAAGACCGCCGTTATAGAAAGTGTGATGTTTCATAGGTTTTTTGTGTGTATCAATATTGTTAGAAGATGGGATACAACCCCTATAATGATGTTTGTTATAGAAAGAGTTTGGGCTGTAAACATATACAAATGATATATCCGGTATAGCCTTCTAAGACAGTGGACTTAAGCGATAGCCTTCTAGGACATTGAACTACCGCGATAGCCTTATAAGAAATAGAACTACGGCGATAGCCTTCTAGGACAGTGAACTACCGCGATAGCCCTCTAGAACAGTGAACTACCAGGATGGCCTTCTAGGAGAGTGGACCTCGGCGATAGCCTTCTAGGACAGTGAACTACCTCGATAGCCTTCTAGGACAGTGAACTACCTCGATAGCCTTCTAGAACAGTGAACTACCAGGATAGCCTTCTAAGAAAGAGAGCTACCTCGATAGCCTTCTAGGACAGTGAACTACCGCGATAGCCTGCTAGAACAGTGAACTACCAGGATAGCCTTCTAGGAAAGTGGACCTCGGCGATAGCCTTCTAGGAAAGTGAACTTCAGCGATAGCCTTCTAGAACAGTAAACTACCTCGATAGCCTTCTAGAACAGTGAACTACCAGGATAGCCTTCTAGGAGAGTGGACCTCGGCGATAGCCTTCTAGGAAAGTGAAATTCAGCGATAGCCTTCTAGAACAGTGAACTACCTCGATAGCCTTCTAGAACAGTGAACTACCTCGATAGCCTTCTAGGACAGTGAACTACCTGGATAGCCTTCTAGGACAGTGAACTTCAGCGATAGCCTTCTAGGACAGTGAACTTCAACGATGGGAAGATGTTGAACTAATCCAGTACTTAAAACACTCAAATGCTTTGATAAATACTGAATGTGAAATTTAGGAGTACAATTAGAACGTATCATGTAAGGTTATCAAATACCTTGTGTTCTGGTTTATTCATTATTTGGCTACATTGCCTCCTATTCAAAATTTGCATTTAAAGGTGTTATTCACTTGTGTGTCTTTTGTAAAATATTTAATTTTGAAAGGTACTATTCAATGTTCTTTCGTAGAATATTTTATTTTGAAAGGTCCATGTATATTTTGTACATTTCTTCGGAATCTGTGGACATTATTTCAGCATTCAAAAGCGAGAAATTGCTGTCAGTAAAACTGTGGTAGATAACGTATATGACGAACAATATATATATTAAAACACCCTGGTTCTTTAGTTCATGTTCAACGCTCCTTGGAATGAAATATGTTTGAAGTGACGTCCACTTCTACATGTTACCTTTTTATTGACCTTGTTTTTGCTTCACGTTTGTGTTATTTCTTATGTTTGTGTGTGTTTTTTGTATGTTATTTCGTTTTTGTTTAGCTGTTACATGTATTTAAAGCAAAATGAATATAGGAATGTATATTTCTCAGTTGAGAATAAATCTAATTATTGTCCGATGTACCTATCGATTGTCTTCTGTGGTTGTATCAGCAGATCCAGGTAGTGACATCACATATTGAAGTAAATCTACATTTGGGTGTAATACATTACTGCTGTTTTTATATGCTGTTCCAACACATTTGATGGTATATAATATACTGTTTATCCCTGTTTTCGGATGTATATTCATTCTCTTTGGATGCTATTGAATACAAAAATCTGTGTTGTTCGGCTGGGATATCTTCGGACGTCGGCAGAAATATCTACGATTTTGGCTGATATCAAATTAATTTTTAACAGGTATTAAACTGGTTTCATCATCAGAAATATTTATATAAAGTGAATTTTCGATTGAATTATTTGTATTTATAATGATATATGTGCACATTTTTTTTATTTGTTAATAAAGTGTAAACATACAAAGTAGTTGTGGTGAATACTGGAGACTATCAGTTTCAGCTAAATCTACCTGTACATCATCGCTATAGTTGATTGTAAAGCGGTTTGTTAGCCGAGATAAACACATCAAGTATTCATGTCGGTGTTAGCAAGCTCCAGCAGGCAAGATCGGTCTTGCCATGATTGACTGGAGGTATTGATGACTGGGTCCTTTAAAAATACATAGGATCAGTGACGTCCTTTATAGGAAGACAACAGAGAAATTAGAAGGTGAAAAGTTACGAAAATCTACTAATGTGATAGAAGCACGGCATACAGAGCTATTGGACTGTATCATTGCACTTTTATAGCTATCCGTTTGTCTTTTAACCCGACGTAATGGCAGACCTGCCTCCCAGCAAGTCTTCCACAGTCAGCTCGGCGCTCCGAGGGACAACACTCTCACAACGTGGGGGTCATACAAAATATTTAACGGAACACGTATAGTATTACGTTTAATAATATCGTTTCCTTTATATCTTGATAATAAAATTCTATCAAGCTCTACGCTATGGAATTGTTTTGAAGATGAATTTAGCAAGCTAACCGTCGACGACGCAGTCGAGTGAGAAGGATCGTGTGCATAGCAACAGACACAATGCATATTGTACGATAGAGAAATCACTAGCACCAACAACACGAACTGATTGCCTGTAATTTGTCTTATAAATATTTGATAAGAGAATTATAGCCATTCCATGGACAAATTCACTTAAGCGGAAAGATTGCTTCGTGTCACAACGGTATAGGGTGATAAATATTCATATGACAGCAAATATACTGCATTTATTCTTCCAATCCCAATTGTATTGTTAAAATAATTATATTTCACAATGGGAAAATAGAAAACGCTTTTGTGAATATAGAATGTAGTAATAACAAAGGGCGAGTACAGTCTAAATCGTGTTTTATAGTGATTGAATAGTATCAGTGTGTACACGTGTAAATCCAGCAGATTGTCGGAGTGAGATCAGAAAGGGACACGGTTCTATATCCATGGTTAAACACGCGTTGTATTAAGAGATTGTTAGTGTATAATGTAGTGTCTTGTAGTTTATACAGATTTCCCGAGATATAAAACAAAAAATGTAGATTACCCGAGATATGAAACAAAACAAAAAATGTAGATTACCTGGGATATAAAAAAATATATATTTCAGTATACAGAATACCCATGATGTAAAACAATATTTCTGTATACAGAATACCTGTGATGTAAAACAATATTTCTGTATACAGAATACCTGTGATGTAAAACAATATTTCAGTATACATATTACCTGTGATGTAAAACAATATTTCTGTATACAGAATACCTGTGATGTAAAACAATATTTCTGTATACAGAATACCTGTGATGTAAAACAATATTTCAGTATACATATTACCTGTGATGTAAAACAATATTTCTGTATACAGAATACCTGTGATGTAAAACAATATTTCAGTATACATATTACCTGTGATGTAAAACGAAATTCATCATATAGTTTATCCGTGGTGCAAAAAGTGTTTATTTCCTCTCAGAACGTGCTGAAGAATTCGTTGACTTAAGAAAGGACTGCTATCGCACAAGATGAAATCAAAACCAGCGATGGTTACTAGGGGGTTTTCTTTGTTAACTTTGACGGTTACTAGGAGATTTTCTTTGTTAACTTTGATGGTTACTAGGGGATTTTCTTTGTTAACTTTGATGGTTACTAGGAGATTTTCTTTGTTAACTTTGATGGTTACTAGGAGATTTTCTTTGTTAACTTTGACGGTTACTAGGGGGTTTTCTTTGTTAACTTTGATGGTTACAAGGAGATTTTCTTTGTTAACTTTGACGGTTACTAGGAGATTTTCTTTGTTAACTTTGACGGTTACTAGGGGATTTTCTTTGTTAACTTTGATGGTTACTAGGAGATTTTCTTTGTTAACTTTGATGGTTACTAGGAGATTTTCTTTGTTAACTTTGATGGTTACTAGGGGATTTTCTTTGTTAACTTTGATGGTTACTAGGAGATTTTCTTTGTTAACTTTGATGGTTACTAGGGGATTTTCTTTGTTAACTTTGATGGTTACTAGGGGATTTTCTTTGTTAACTTTGATGGTTACTAGGGGATTTTCTTTGTTAACTTTGATGGTTACTTTGAGGTTACTAGGATTTTCTTTGTTAACTTTGATGGTTACTAGGAGATTTTCTTTGTTAACTTTGACTAGGAGATTTTCTTTGTTAACTTTGTTTACTAGGAGATTTTCTTTGTTAACTTTGATGGTTACTAGGGGATTTTCTTTGTTAACTTTGATGGTTACTAGGAGATTTTCTTTGTTAACTTTGATGGTTACTAGGAGATTTTCTTTGTTAACTTTGACGGTTACTAGGAGATTTTCTTTGTTAACTTTGATGGTTACTAGGAGATTTTCGTTGTTAACTTTGATGGTTACTAGGAGATTTTCTTTGTTAACTTTGATGGTTACTAGGGGATTTTCTTTGTTAACTTTGATGGTTACTTTGACGGTTACTAGGGGGTTTTCTTTGTTAACTTTGATGGTTACTAGGAGATTTTCTTTGTTATCTTTGACGGTTACTAGGGGGTTTTCTTTGTTAACTTTGATGGTTACTAGGAGATTTTCTTTGTTAACTTTGATGGTTACTAGGAGATTTTCTTTGTTAACTTTGATGGTTACTAGGAGATTTTCTTTGTTAACTTTGATGGTTACTAGGAGATTTTCTTTGTTAACTTTGAAGGTTACTAGGAGATTTTCTTTGTTAACTTTGATGGTTACTAGGAGATTTTCTTTGTTAACTTTGATGGTTACTAGGAGATTTTCTTTGTTAACTTTGATGGTTACTAGGAGATTTTCTTTGTTAACTTTGATGGTTACTAGGAGATTTTCTTTGTTAACTTTGATGGTTACTAGGAGATTTTCTTTGTTAACTTTGATGGTTACTAGGAGATTTTCTTTGTTAACTTTGATGGTTACTAGGAGATTTTCTTTGTTAACTTTGATTTACTAGGAGATTTTCTTTGTTAACTTTGATGGTTACTAGGAGATTTTCTTTGTTAACTTTGATGGTTACTAGGAGATTTTCGTTGTTAACTTTGATGGTTACTAGGAGATTTTCTTTGTTAACTTTGATGGTTACTAGGAGATTTTCTTTGTTAACTTTGATGGTTACTAGGAGATTTTCGTTGTTAACTTTGATGGTTACTAGGAGATTTTCTTTGTTAACTTTGATGGTTACTAGGGGATTTTCTTTGTTATCTTTGACGGTTACTAGGGGGTTTTCTTTGTTAACTTTGATGGTTACTAGGAGATTTTTGATTTACTAGGGAGATTTTCTTTGTTAACTTTGGTTAACTTTGACTAGGGGGTTTTCTTTGTTAACTTTGACGGTTACTAGGGGGTTTTCTTTGTTAACTTTGATGGTTACTAGGAGATTTTCTTTGTTAACTTTGATGGTTACTAGGAGATTTTCTTTGTTAACTTTGATGGTTACTAGGAGATTTTCTTTGTTAACTTTGATGGTTACTAGGAGATTTTCGTTGTTAACTTTGATGGTTACTAGGAGATTAACTGTGATGGTTACTAGGAAATTTTCGTTGTTATCTTTGACGGTTACTAGGGGATTTTCTTTGTTAACTTTGATGGTTACTAGGAGATTTTCGTTGTTAACTTTGATGGTTACTAAGGAATTTTCTTTGTTAACTTTGATGGTTACTAGGGGGTTTTCTTTGTTAACTTTGATGGTTACTAGGAGATTTTCTTTGTTAACTTTGATGGTTACTAGGAGATTTTCTTTGTTAACTTTGATGGTTACTAGGAGATTTTCTTTGTTAACTTTGAGGGTTACTAGGAGATGTTATATGATAACTAAGACGGTTACTAGGGGATTTTCTTTGTTAACTTTGATGGTTACTAGGAGATTTTCTTTGTTAACTTTGACGGTTACTAGGGGGTTTTCTTTGTTAACTTTGACGGTTACTAGGGGATTTTCTTTGTTAACTTTGATGGTTACTAATGGATTTTCTTTGTTAACTTTGATGGTTACTAGGAGATTTTCTTTGTTAACTTTGATGGTTACTAGGGGATTTTCTTTGTTAACTTTGATGGTTACTAGGAGATTTTCTTTGTTAACTTTGATGGTTACTAGGAGATTTTCTTTGTTAACTTTGATGGTTACTAGGAGATTTTCTTTGTTAACTTTGACGGTTACTAGGAGATTTTCGTAGTTAACTATGATGGTTACGAGGAGATTTTCTTTGTTAACTTTGATGGGAGATTTTCTTTGTTACTTTGACGGTTACTAGGAGATTTTCTTTGTTAACTTTGATGGTTACTAGGAGTTATTTTTACTAGGAGATTGTTAACTTTGATGGTTACTAGGAGATTTTCTTTGTTAACTTTGATGGTTACTAGGAGATTTTCTTTGTTAACTTTGATGGTTACTAGGTTACTAGGAGATTTTCTTTGTTAACTTTGATGGTTACTAGGAGATTTTCTTTGTTAACTTTGATGGTTACTAGGAGATTTTCGTTGTTAACTTTGATGGTTACTAGGAGATTTTCTTTGTTAACTTTGATGGTTACTAGGAGATTTTCTTTGTTAACTTTGACGGTTACTAGGAGATTTTCTTTGTTAACTTTGATGGTTACTAGGAGATTTTCTTTGTTAACTTTGATGGTTACTAGGAGATTTTCTTTGTTAACTTTGATGGTTACTAGGAGATTTTCTTTGTTAACTTTGACGGTTACTAGGGGATTTTCTTTGTTAACTTTGACGGTTACTAGGAGATTTTATTTGTTATCTTTGACGGTTACTAGGAGATTTTTTTTGTTAACTTTGATGGTTACTAGGGGGTTTTCTTTGTTAACTTTGATGGTTACTAGGAGATTTTCTTTGTTAACTTTGATGGTTACTAGGAGATTTTCTTTGTTAACTTTGATGGTTACTAGGAGATTTTCGTTGTTAACTTTGATGGTTACTAGGAGATTTTCTTTGTTACTATGGTTAGATTTTCTTTGTTAACTTTGACGGTTACTAGGGGGTTTTCTTTGTTAACTTTGACGGTTACTAGGGGATTTTCTTTGTTAACTGTGATGGTTACTAAGGAATTTTCTTTGTTAACTTTGATGGTTACTAGGGGATTTTCTTTGTTAACTTTGATGGTTACTAGGAGATTTTCTTTGTTAACTTTGACGGTTACTAGGGGGTTTTCTTTGTTAACTTTGATGGTTACTAGGAGATTTTCTTTGTTAACTTTGATGGTTACTAGGAGATTTTCTTTGTTAACTTTGATGGTTACTAGGAGATTTTCTTTGTTAACTTTGACGGTTACTAGGAGATTTTCTTTGTTAACTTTGACGGTTACTAGGGGGTTTTCTTTGTTAACTTTGATGGTTACTAGGAGATTTTCTTTGTTAACTTTGATGGTTACTAGGGGATTTTCTTTGTTATCTTTGACGGTTACTAGGGGATTTTCTTTGTTAACTTTGATGGTTACTAGGAGATTTTCTTTGTTAACTTTGACGGTTACTAGGGGATTTTCTTTGTTAACTGTGATGGTTACTAGGGAATTTTCTTTGTTAACTTTGATGGTTACTAAGGAATTTTCTTTGTTAACTTTGATGGTTACTAGGAGATTTTCTTTGTTAACTTTGATGGTTACTAGGGGATTTTCTTTGTTAACTTTGATGGTTACTAGGGGATTTTCTTTGTTAACTTTGATGGTTACTAGGAGATTTTCTTTGTTAACTTTGATGGTTACTAGGGGATTTTCTTTGTTAACTTTGATGGTTACTAAGGAATTTTCTTTGTTAACTTTGATGGTTACTAAGGAATTTTCTTTGTTAACTTTGATGGCTACTAGGGGGTTTTCTTTTGTTTAGCTTGATTTTTATTTCAAATTTGATCAATTTATTGCTTTGATGATAACAAACGCATTTATTACTCTGATTCCCGATGAATAGGGAAATTTCGCATTTCTGAAATTGTTAAAAACATACGTTGTGTTACGTGTTAATTAACGGCAATTCATTTCCGGAAACAATAACATTAAGCCCCTACTGTTGTAAACTAAACGCACGCTGGTACAGAACAGGCCAAATCATTCTCAAAATACGTGGTATACTGTAACAGAAACATGGCACACACACTCGTGCTAGTTATAACAAGTATTTCTGTAACTTTCTTTACTTATTTTTCAAAGTTTAGCAAAGACAGTGACTCGTATTTTTTTTTTTAATTTTTATTTTTTGTTTAAAAATTAACTCGAATTAACGTAACATCAAACAAAAATGGACATTCCAGAGTTATGTTACTTGTAGGTATTATCTTCATAGGACGCCTGGATTATCTGAAGGGGAAAACAGTGTCATTTAAGTAGATTTTCTTGAGTGTAAAATGATGTACATTATATAGATTTTCTGGAGTGTAAAACGGTGTTTATTAGATGTCGTGTTTCATAAATAATTGACCTTGCCTCAATACCAGTTAATGTAACAGGTCTTCTTCTAACCGGGTGTGATAGAGAGACTGGAGGGCGCGCCTTTGTTAGGATTTGAAATCCGAGCCCCGCCGAGATAGTTCGCTCTGACAGATACCAAACATTCAAGGCTCCTTTCATTTTCTTTTGACTCAATAAGCGAGGCGATATTCTTTCCGGAAAGAAACTGACTCAATAAAGGAAGCAATTATTTTTTTTTAATTTTACTTTGATTCCCTAGTTCATATCAATTCAATTTTGTTTGAATCTAAGTTTGAATAAACAACTCAATGTAAAGTGGTTTATTTAATATTGTGATATCATTCATACATTAAAGAATGCTTGATATAGCTTAAATGGGAGGAAAATATCACTATAACATCACATAGGAGTATACTACTTCTCCAGTACCTCTCCTACGGAACACTGGGGAGGATATAACAGTACCTCTCCAATGGAACACTGGGGAGGATATAACAGTACCTCTCCCACGGAACACTATTGAGGATATAACAGTACCTCTCCCACGGAAAACTGGGGAGGATATAACAGTACCTTTATCACGGAACACTGGGAAGGATATAACAGTACCTCTCCCACGGAACACTGGGGATGATATAACAGTACCTCTCCAACGGAACACTGGGGAGGATATAACAGTACCTCTATCACGGAACACTATTGAGGATATAACAGTACCTCTCCCACGGAACACTATTGAGGATATAACAGTACCTCTCCCACGAAACACTACTGAGGATATAACAGTACCTCTCCAACGGAACACTGGGGAGGACATAACAGTGCCTCTATCACGGAACACTATTGAGGATATAACAGTACCTCTCCCACGGAACACTGGGGAGGATATAACAGTACCTCTATCACGGAACACTCTTGAGGATATAACAGTACCTCTCCAACGGAACACTGGGGAGGATATGACAGTACCTCTCCAACGGAACACTGGGGAGGATATAACAGTACCTCTCCCACGGTACACATTGGAAGATATGACAGCACCTCTCCCACGGAACACAGTAGAGGATATAACAGTACCTCTCCCACGAAACACTGAGGAGGATATAACAGTACCTCTCCCACGGAACACTGGGGAGGATATAACAGTACCTCTCCAACGGAACACTGGGGAGGATATAACAGTACCTCTCCCAAGGAACACTGGGGAGGATATAACAGTACCTCTATCACGGAACACTGGGGAGGATATAACAGTACCTCTCCAACGGAACACTTGGGAGGATATAACAGTACCTCTCCAACGGAACACTATTGAGGATATAACAGTACCTCTCCCATGAAGCACATTAGAGGATATAACAGTTCCTCACCCACGTAACACAGGGGAGGATATAACAGTACCTCCCCCACGGAACACTGGAGAGGATATAACAGTACCTCTCCCACGGAACACTGGGGAGGATATAACAGTACCTCTCCCACGGAACACTGGGGAGGATATAACAGTACCTCTCCCACGGAACACTGGGGAGGATATAACAGTACCTCTATCACGGAACACTATTGAGGATATAACAGTACCTCTCCCACGGAACACTGGGGAGGATATAACAGTACCTCTCCCACGGAACACTGGGGAGGATATAACAGTACCTCTCCCACGGAACACTGGGGAGGATATAACAGTACCTCTATCACGGAACACTATTGAGGATATAACAGTACCTCTCCCACGGAACACTGGGGAGGATATAACAGTACCTCTCCCACGGAAAACTGGGGAGGATATAACAGTACCTCTCCCACGGAACACTGGGGAGGATATAACAGTACCTCTATCACGGAACACTATTGAGGATATAATAATACCTCTCCCATAGAGCACATTAGAGGATATAACAGTTCCTCTCCCACGGAACACTTGGGAGGATATAACAGTACCTCTCCCACGGAATACTATTGAGGATATAACAGTACCTCTCCCACGGAACACTGGGAGGATATAACAGTACCTCTCCCACGGAACACTGGGGAGGATATAACAGTACCTCTCCCACGGAACACTGGGGAGGATATAACAGTACCTCTATCACGGAACACTATTGAGGATATAACAGTACCTCTTCCATAGAGCACATTAGAGGATATAACAGTACCTCTCCCACGGAACACTGTGCAGGATATAACAGTTCCTCACCCGCGCCTCAACAACACAGTTGAGGGTAAGACTGTACTTCCCCCACAACATGATAGATGTTTAGACAGTCTCACTCCTACAACGCAGTTGAGGACGGAACAGTATCATCACAAACATTGTGGAGTATGAGACAGTACCACCCCTACAACACAGTTGTGGAATGGACAGTAACATCAACACAGCATGGTAGAGGATGAGACAGTGCTACCACTTCAACACATTTGACGACAGGACAGTACTATCCCCACAACATGGTAGAGGATAAGATACCACCTCTTCAACACAGTTGACAACAGGACAGTACTATCCCCACAACATGGTAGAGGATGAGATGCCACCTCTTCAAAACAGGTGTAGAAGGGACAGTAATATCCCCACAACATGGTAGAAGATGAGATGCCAACCTCTTCAACACAGTTGAGGACAAGACAGTACTATCCCTACCACACAGTTACACCCCCAAAACACAGGGGAGTGCATTTGTTTTCAACTCCAACGGCATATTGCTGACACAGTATCACAATGCACAAGATCAGTACATGTAGTCAGACATCAACATATATCAGTATTTAAAGCCAGACCTTCAAATATATCAGTATTTGTAATTAGGCATCAACATTTAACAGTATTTGTATTCAGACATCAACATATATCGGTATTTGTAGTCAGACATCAACATATATCAGTATTTGTAGTCAGGCATCAACATATATCGGTATGTGTAGTCAGACATCAACATATATCGGTATTTGTAGTCAGACATCAACATATATCAGTATTTGTAGTCAAGCATTAACATATATCAGTATGTGTAGTCAGACATCAACATATATCAGTATGTGTAGTCAGACATCAACTTATATCGGTATTTGTAGTCAGACATCAACATATATCGGTATTTGTAGTCAGACATCAACATATATCGGTATGTGTAGTCAGACATCAACATATATCGGTATTTGTAGTCAGACATCAACATATATCAGTATGTGTAGTCAGACATCAACATATATCGGTATGTGTAGTCAGACATCAACATATATCAGTATGTGTAGTCAGATATCAACTTGTATCGGTATTTGTAGTCAGACATCAACATATATCGGTATGTGTAGTCAGACATCAACATATATCGGTATTTGTAGTCAGACATCAACATATATCAGTATGTGTAGCCAGACATCAACATATATCGGTATTTGTAGTCAGACATCCTGATATATCAGTATTTGTAGTCAGACATCAACATATATCGGTATTTGTAGTCAGACATCAACATATATCGGTATTTGTAGTCAGACATCAACATATATTGGTATGTGTAGTCAGACATCAACATATATCATTATGTGTAGTCAGATATCAACATATATCGGTATTTGTAGTCAGACATCAACATATATCGGTATGTGTAGTCAGACATCAACATATATCGGTATTTGTAGTCAGACATCAACATATATCAGTATGTGTAGTCAGACATCAACATATATCGGTATTTGTAGTCAGACATCAACATATATCGGTATTTGTAGTCAGACATCAACATATATCAGTATGTGTAGTCAGACATCAACATATATCGGTATTTGTAGTCAGACATCAACATATATCGGTATTTGTAGTCAGACATCAACATATATCGGTTTTTGTAGTCAGACATCAACATATATCGGTATGTGTAGTCAGACATCAACATATATCGGTATTTGTAGTCAGACATCAACATATATCGGTATGTGTAGTCAGACATCAACATATATCGGTATTTGTAGTCAGACATCAACATATATCGGTATTTGTAGTCAGACATCAACATATATCGGTATGTGTAGTCAGACATCAACATATATCAGTATGTGTAGTCAGACATCAACTTGTATCGGTATTTGTAGTCAGACATCAACATATATCGGTATTTGTAGTCAGACATGAACATATATCAGTATGTGTAGTCAGACATCCTGATATATCAGTATTTGTAGTCAGACATCAACATATATCGGTATTTGTAGTCAGACATCAACATATATCGGTATGTGTAGTCAGACATCAACATATATTGGTATTTGTAGTCAGACATCAACATATATCGGTATTTGTAGTCAGACATCAACATATATCGGTATTTGTAGTCAGACATCAACATATATCGGTATGTGTAGTCAGACATCAACATATATCGGTATTTGTAGTCAGACATCAACATATATCGGTATGTGTAGTCAGACATCAACATATATCGGTATTTGTAGTCAGACATCAACATATATCGGTATTTGTAGTCAGACATCAACATATATCGGTATGTGTAGTCAGACATCAACATATATCAGTATGTGTAGTCAGACATCAACATATATCGGTATTTGTAGTCAGACATCAACATATATCGGTATGTGTAGTCAGACATCAACATATATCGGTATTTGTAGTCAGACATCAACATATATCAGTATGTGTAGCCAGACATCAACATATATCGGTATTTGTAGTCAGACATCCTGATATATCAGTATTTGTAGTCAGACATCAACATATATCGGTATTTGTAGTCAGACATCAACATATATCGGTATTTGTAGTCAGACATCAACATATATTGGTATATGTAGTCAGACATCAACATATATCATTATGTGTAGTCAGATATCAACATATATCGGTATTTGTAGTCAGACATCAACATATATCGGTATGTGTAGTCAGACATCAACATATATCGGTATTTGTAGTCAGACATCAACATATATCAGTATGTGTAGTCAGACATCAACATATATCGGTATTTGTAGTCAGACATCAACATATATCGGTATTTGTAGTCAGACATCAACATATATCAGTATGTGTAGTCAGACATCAACATATATCGGTATGTGTAGTCAGACATCAACATATATCGGTATTTGTAGTCAGACATCAACATATATCGGTATTTGTAGTCAGAAATGAACATAGATCAGTATGTGTAGTCAGACATGAACATATATCAGTATGTGTAGTCAGACATCAACATATATCGGTATGTGTAGTCAGACATCAACATATATCGGTATTTGTAGTCAGACATCAACATATATCGGTATTTGTAGTCAGACATCAACATATATCGGTATTTGTAGTCAGACATCAACATATATCGGTATGTGTAGTCAGACATCAACATATATCGGTATTTGTAGTCAGACATCAACATATATCGATATTTGTAGTCAGACATCAACATATATCAGTATTTGTAGTCAGACATCCAGATATATCTAGTTCTATAAGATCGTTTTAATAATAGCCAGGACAATAGCATCGTTTAACTTAAAGGAGAAAACTATTTCTATGAAACACTACATATAGAGTCCACGTAAAACGACCAGAACCGAAGTCCTATTGTGATACGGAAGTATAAATTGAGACCTATTCATTTGGAAGGATAAAATATATTGTAGGATTTGGTCTAATTAGACTGGTTTTAGACAACCGAACTTTTGGAGAGAAAACATATATCTATACTGTAAACATGAGATCCTCAAGATTGGGTAGATTTTATTTTAGCCTACTGAAAGCCGCTGTGCCATTTCCTCCTGTTTGATCATTCTTTACCGTGTTTTGTTTTCCCACAGAACCTGATGACGTTGACAGAGGTTGTTACTCGCATTCGTCCAGTCCCTCGGTTGAGTCTGAAAATATTGATGACGTGAGCAACCAATCAAAAACCAGCACGATTGAACCAATCACCGGTACCACCAATGGTAAGTATTTGCATAAGATCCGCTATGTAGAATGCCATGTGTATCGTAGGAGTGTGTCAAAATTTTCACCAATGCCGCAATGTTAATGCAGAAATATCGATGTATTCTGACACACTGGTGTTCAACAACACGCCATTCTGTCATATTGATAGAACTGTACCGTTGGTGTTGTCTTTGTTCTCAGTTGAGAACGTGGCATTACTTACTTGGATTGACCAAGCTTACATGGCGGGTGTCGTTAATAAAGAAAATGGCGTTTGCCCTTTCGGAACAGTGGTCTTATCCTACTTAGGAAACCTCTCCATCAGGTTGTGTTTAACGTAAAGAGGAAGCAATCGGGTTCTGGGCTTTCGATTCTTATTATCTAAGACAAGGCATCATCAATGTATTTAAACGCGAAATGGGATGACATGACAATGTCTCTGCTACCTGTTTTGATAAGATCTTGAATTAAGTCAGTCTTGATTGGATACCAAAAGCAAGTCAGGGAAGAGAGAGGCTCAGAGAAGAGAGAGGCTTGGAGAACAGAGAGGCTCGGAGAACAGAGAGGCTCGAAGAACAGAGAGGCTCAAATAACAGAGAGGCTCGAAGAACAGAGAGGCTCAAATAACAGAGAGGCTCGAAGAACAAGGAGGCTCAAATAACAGAGAGGCTCGAAGAACAGGGAGGCAAAAATAACAGAGAGGCTCGGAGAACAGAGAGGCTTAGAGAAGAGAGAGGCTGGAAGAACAGAGAGGCTCGAAGAACAGAGAGGCTCAAATAACAGAGAGGCTCGAAGAACAGAGAGGCTCAAATAACAGTGAGGCTCGAAGAACAGGGAGGCTCAAATAACAGAGAGGCTCGGAGAACAGAGAGGCTTGGAGAAGAGAGAGGCTGGAAGAACAGAGAGGCTCGAAGAACAGAGAGGCTCGGAGAACAGAGAGGCTCAGAGAAGATAGAGGCTGGAAGAACAGAGAGGCTCGAAGAACAGGGAGGCTCAAATAACAGAGAGGCTCGAAGAACAGGGAGGCTCAAATAACAGAGAGGCTCAGAGAACAGAGAGGCTTGGAGAAGAGAGAGGCTGGAAGAACAGAGAGGCTCGAAGAACAGATAGGCTCGAAGAACAGAGAGGCTCGGAGAACAGAGAGGCTCAGAGAAGATAGAGGCTGGAAGAACAGAGAGGCTCGAAGAACAGAGAGGCTCGGAGAACAGAGAGGCTCAGAGAACAGAGAGGCTGGAAGAACAGAGAGGCTCGAAGAACAGAGAGGCTCGGAGAACAGAGAGGCTCAGAGAAGTGAAAAGACGCAGTTCATTTTTGTGGTTACTTAGTAGAAATTGTCAACCAGGAATTAAAACATTCGCACGATTGTTATAACAACAACCCTATACATGAACTTAAACGTTCTAATTAATAGGGTTTTTTTTTTCAGGAGCGTACAGTGTGTTAAATATTGGGATACACTCTATATAGAGTCAAGTTCCACATTCCATCAAATTCTCTCATGTATTATATGATTTCTGATTACAATATCATAGAATTAGCGATCACCTATTTTTGTTTTCGTAAACATTTGAAATCTACATATCACGTCTTCTGTCGCAGCTTGCTATACTAGATTTTTTATCTACAAAGCTTTAATAATAATCAAACGTAAGAAATCTGCATATACAAGTAGAAAGAAATCTTACATTGATTGGAATTACTCAATGAGATGTTCTCTGATAAAATCAATGACTGGGTGTCATCAAACTTAAGTCTTATCTAGCTGTCCTAAGGTGATTATATCCGACTTACCATGTGATCGGTAGCTGACCAGTGCGTGACTCCGCACCACAATGAAGTTCGTAAACGAATGAGGTAATTGTGGTAATTCAGAGATCTGTTCTGGTCGTCTTTATCCAAAACACATGGCTGAAACTTTTAGCATCAGATTACTGGAATTCCTACTCCGTATTCTGTAGGGAACGTGTGAAGTAGTCTAGTGGGAAGAAGGTGAAAGTTATGGATCTAAGTCAGTCAATGAGTTGTCGGTCAGACGGTAGGGTTCCACACGAGACAGTGTTAAATGTGACACTTTGGTTGTATCTTTAGTGCGAGCTGAAGAAGTGCCGATAATGACCATTGTCAAAGTGAAAAGTCCTAGACTAACGGCAGACATCTGTTTAGAAACTGCAGCTGCTTGAATAGAAATGCATTCAACATGTCATCACATATAAAATGATTTCAACGAGCCCATCCTGCCAAACCAGAGGGAAGTCCCTAAATCCACTGTGATAAAGAACAAGTTAAAACTACTGAACTTATTTAATCACCATAATTTGCTGAAAACTAAACAGAGCATTTGAATTCTAACCTACAGAATATGTGACGAAGCAAATATCACAGCAAACGTAGTTTTCTAAATCACGCACTTTTTTTTTTGTCTTCGAGATATTGCCTTATCTTGTCAAGTACAGATTCTGATCAGTTGCTATGACGCCAAAATAGTCGGTGTCACGCAGAAGTTTGGTCCAATCTGTGATACACCTGTCATATTAGGAAGATGTAAAGAGGATAAGGATCCAAAGGGAATCTTTAACGAATACAACAAGTTTGGATCGCTTCGGTGATAGGTTGGTTTGGATGTAAATGGCCGAGCAGGGAATCGGCTGGGTCGAAGTAACCATTCTTCCTATCTATATAGGGGAATAACTGGTATCGCTGGATCCATAGAGACCGTTAAGTTACCTCATTTCCGTAATGTCTATCTGCTTTTCGTGTGGATTCGAGATACTAACTATGAATCAAGATCAATCAAGTCTAATATTGACCAATGAAAATCATTGGTGTGATTTAGCGCGGTCGTCCGCACTGAGCTTTATGAGCGTATCAAGACATTTATGCAGCAGTAAAAGGTGCGCGTGCTCGGCAGACTGGCAGGGCGCGCCCCCTTGTGACGAGTGATTGGCCAGGCGCGTGTGCAGTCCCAATCTTACTGTACAATTCATTTTTAATGAAGTAACAACACACACATTCCATCTACAACAAATCCTCAGCGTCTGAAATTTGATTAAATTAGGGCTCTAATGTTGATGGCATCTTGATGCCAGGAGAAGCCTCGTGCGTAAGCTACAAGGATCTATAAATCTATCGATGGAGGCTAATTTTGGCAAACCGGGACCTTAGTCCACACGCAAGATGATAGTTTACCAGAATTAAAAGATAAACATTGCTATTTAATGCCGCCTCGAAGCCTACCATTTATAGACGTGAGTTCATAACCCTCGTCTCCGACCCGGTCCAAGTCTCTTGTCGTCTGCCACATCCAATTCGACACAGCGCTATCATTAGAAAGTTCTCGCTTTTATCAGGACTGATCACTCTGATTCCTCCAATCATGGCCACAAAATAACGCACTCCGTCATTCAAAACGGAAGCACAGATAAAAAAAATCACCGAAATCTGTAGTATTTACTTATTTTCTACTGAAATTGTAGTGATATACATTCCATACTTAAATGGGAGAATCTGAGCGGCCATTTTGAGACAAAAACACGGGTTTACTTTTTACTTGTTAAGAACTGAAGACAATGGCAGTTTGAAAACTCTAAGTACTGTAAAGTATTTGATATAAAAACATGAATATATGATGAGGTGGTACTGCTCTACTCACTCTCGAGGCTCGGAGAGAAAAGGACATTTATAAGTATGCATTATTGAAATATGTTGGTTCGCCACGATCTCGCAATTTATGTGACTCTTTCAATAATGCAGAGATTTCGTCAAGAAATACTGACATGGAAGTGATTTTGATGTCGAAATATCCGATCTCACCAGGCTTTTATGACGCGTTCCTTAGCAACAGGGAATCCTTATTATTTTTGCAGTGGCATTTAACCGTAAGCAACAATATGGGCATCTAAAATTCTGTCACGAGTCGATGAACGTCACTGAAGTTCACGGGTGGTTACGGATGGTTGGTTGACACAGCGGATACAACACACGCCTTTCTTTCGTCCAGGCAGTCGGAATGAGTAGTCGACCATCCGCCCGATTATTCGGGTTTCTTTGGGTTTTCCCATTTCGACCATATTTAGACACTTGTAACTCCAATCCAGGCTAACGAGAATGATTTATAAATGGTGATGCTGCTTGTTATGTATCTTGTATAGTGTGGCGTTATTAGAGGGATTCAGGGTTGAGATAAAATAACCTGTCTTACACGCTCGAGGTGTCGCGACGATCTTTTTACGCTTATGTTGTATATGTACGTTGCGTGCTCCAGCAATCAAGTAGGTACACTTGATGTTTGTTCTACCAAAAACGTTTGTTTTCGAGTTTCTGTAACGTAGCACGCCAACCAGGCTATATACGACCCGATTTGAATATCATGACATTAGGCAATTATACAAAATTAAATAACCACTTGTATAAATTAAGGGTACAAGTAAAAATGGCGAGCAAATTTGGTAGAATTAAACAACATACATATACATTTATATAATATGAAGCTCCGTGTAGGGTTAAAGCAACAAGTTTTAAATTAAGTTTGAAATAAACAATTTATTTGTTTATTTTTCTATATAATTTTACCCTCTCCACATAGAAGTATTATTTTGTAACTATGTGCACGTGCAAATTGATCTCATCATCATCAGATTGCATTGATATATGGTATACCTCAGTCAGGCAGTACACTTGATAGAAAGTGATAAAAACACCAGTCATTAATTCTTTAGCTAATTACACGTAGGATCATTTAGGCGTGCTGTCATTAGTATTGATATTGATTGGGGACAGTCAGGCGTGTCCAAACAGGAACTTCATCAAAGTGTCTACAAACTGATAATTTTAAAGTCATTGGAATTCATTAATTTACCATACAAGCTAGAAATCAAAACAAATAAAACATCCAGCCGTTTCTCAATCTGCCATGTACATTACCTAGTGTCACAATCTACCATGTACATTATCTAGTGTCACAATCTATCATCTACATTATCTAGTGTCACAATCTACCATGTACATTATCTAGTGTCACAATCTATCATCTACATTACCTAGTGTCACAATCTACCATGTACATTACCTAGTGTCACAATCTACTATGTACATTACCTAGTGTCACAATCTACCATGTACATTATCTAGTGTCACAATCTATCATCTACATTATCTAGTGTCACAATATAACATGTACATTATCTAGTGTCACAATCTACCATGTACATTATCTAGTGTCACAATATAACATGTACATTACCTAGTGTCACAATCTACCATGTACATTATCTAGTGTCACAATCTACCATGTACATTATCTAGTGTCACAATCTACCATGTACATTATCTAGTGTTATGATCTATCATCTACATTATCTAGTGTTACAAATCTTCCATCTACATTATGGACGTCACAATCCCTGTATGAACAGACACAATTCCTCAATCAACCACCTCATTCGGAAAACCTCCTTAACTTTAGCAGTCACAATCTCTCATTCGGACGTCACAATCCCTGTATCCCTGTCATGAGCAATCCTGTAGCAGCCATACTTCCTCAATCAACCACCAAACCCCCTTAACTAGCAGTCACAATCTCTCATTCGGACGTCACAATCCCTATATGAGCTGCCACAATTCCTCAATCAACCACCAAAACCCCCTTAACTAGCAGTCACAATCTCTCATTCGGACGTCACAATCCCTGTATGAACAGACACAATTCCTCAATCAACCACCAAACGCCCTTATTTAGCAGTCACAATCTATCATTCGGACGTCACAGTCCCTGTATGAGCAGCCATAATTCCTCAATTAACCACCAAACCCCCTTAACTAGCAGTCACAATCTCTCATTCGGACGTCACAATCCCTATATGAGCTGCCACAATTCCTCAATCAACCACCAAAATAACTTAACTAGCAGTCACAATCTCTCATTCGGACGTCACAATCCCTGTATGAACAGACACAATTCCTCAATCAACCACCAAAACCCCTTAACTAGCAGTCACAATCTCTCATTCGGACGTCACAATCCCTGTATGAACAGACACAATTCCTCAATCAACCACCAACACCCTTAACTAGCAGTCACAATCTCTCATTCGGACGTCACAATCCCTGTATGAGCAGCCATAATTCCTCAATTAACCACCAAACCCCCTTAACTAGCAGTCACAATCTCTCATTAGGACGTCAAAATCCCTGTATGAACAGACAAAATTCCTCAATCAACCACCAAACCCCCTTAACTAGCAGTCACAATCTCTCATTCGGACGTCACAATCCGTGTATGAGCAGCCACAGTTACTCAATCAACCACCAAAATCCCTTAACTAGCAGTCACAATCTCTCATTCGGACGTCACAATCCGTGTATGAGCAGCCATACTTCCTCAATTAACCACCAAACCCCCTTAACTAGCAGTCACAATCTCTCATTCGGACGTCACAATCCGTGTATGAACAGACACAATTCCTCAATCAACCACCAAAACCCCCTTAACTAGCAGTCACAATCTCTCATTCGGACGTCACAATCCGTGTATGAGCAGCCACACTTCCTCAATTAACCACCAAACCCCCTTAACTAGCAGTCACAATCTCTCATTCGGACGTCACAATCCCTGTATGAGCAGCCACAATTCCTCAATCAACCACCAAAACCCCTTAACTAGCAGTCACAATCTCTCATTCGGACGTCAAAATCCCTGTATGAACAGACACAATTCCTCAATCAACCACCAACACCCTTAACTAGCAGTCACAATCTCTCATTCGGATGTCACAATCCCTGTATGAGCAGCCATTCCTCAATTCCTCAATCCTTACCAAAATCCCTTAACTAGCAGCCACAATATCTCATTCGGACGTCACAATCCCTGTATGAGCAGCCATACTTCCTCAATCAACCACCAAACCCCCTTAACTAGCAGTCACAATCTCTCATTCGGACGTCACAATCCGTGTATGAGCAGCCATACTTCCTCAATCAACCACCAAACACCCTTAACTAGCAGTCACAATCTCTCATTCGGACGTCACAATCTCTGTTTGAACAGACACAATTCCTCAATCAACCACCAAAATCCCTCAACTAGCAATCACAATCTCTCGTTCGGACGTCACAAACCCTGTATGAGCAGCCATAATTCCTCAATCAACCACCAAACCCCCTTAACTAGCAGTCACAATCTCTCATTCGGACGTCACAATCCCTATATGAGCTGCCACAATTCCTCAATCAACCACCAAAACCCCTTAACTAGCAGTCACAATCTCTCATTCGGACGTCAAAATCCCTGTATGAACAGACACAATTCCTCAATCAACCACCAAACCCCTTAACTAGCAATCACAATCTCTCGTTCGGACGTCACAATCCCTGTATGAGCAGCCATAATTCCTCAATCAACCACCAAACCCCCTTATTTAGCAGTCACAATCTATCATTTGGACGTCACAGTCCCTGTATGAGCAGTCACAGTTACTCAATAAACCACCAAAATCCCTTAACTAGCAGTCACATTACCTCATTCGGATGTCACAATCCCTATATCAGACACATTCCTCAATATTAACTAGCAGTCACAATCTCTCATTCCTCAATGAACCACCAAAATCCCAAAATCCCTTAACTAGCAGTCACAATCTCTCATTCGGACGTCACAATCCGTGTATGATTCGCAGTCACAATCCGTGTATGAGCAGCCACTCCTCAATCAACCACCAAAATTCTCTCTCCTCAATCAACCACCAAACTCCCTTAACTAGCAGTCACAATCTCTCATTCGGACGTCACAATCCCTGTATGAACAGACACAATTCCTCAATCAACCATAAAACGCCCTTATTTAGCAGTCACAATCTATCATTCGGACGTCACAGTCCCTGTATGAGCAGCCATAATTCCTCAATTAACCACCAAACCCCCTTAACTAGCAGTCACAATCTCTCATTCGGACGTCACAATCCCTGTATGAGCTGCCACAATTCCTCAATCAACCACCAAAACCCCCTTAACTAGCAGTCACAATCTCTCATTCGGACGTCACAATCCCTGTATGAGTCACAGGACACATGAGCAGCCACATTCCTCAATCAACCACCAAACCCCCTTATTTAGCAGTCACAATCTATCATTTGGACGTCACAGTCCCTGTATGAGCAGTCACAGTTACTCAATAAACCACCAAAATCCCTTAACTAGCAGTCACAATCTCTCATTCGGACGTCACAATCTGTGTATGAACAGACACAATTCCTCAATCAACCACCAAACCCCCTTAACTAGCAGTCACAATCTCTCATTCGGACGTCACAATCCCTATATGAGCTGCCACAATTCCTCAATCAACCACCAAAACCCCTTAACTAGCAGTCACAATCTCTCATTCGGACGTCACAATCCGTGTATGAACAGACACAATTCCTCAATCAACCACCAAAATCCCTCAACTAGCAATCACAATCTCTCGTTTGGACGTCACAATCCCTGTATGAACAGACACAATTCCTCAATCAACCACCAACACCCTTAACTAGCAGTCACAATATCTCATTCGGACGTCACAATCCCTGTATGAACAGACACAATTCCTCAATCAACCACCAAACCCCCTTAACTAGCAGTCACAATCTCTCATTCGGACGTCACAATCCCTGTATGAGCAGCCACAATTCCTCAATCAACCACCAAAATCCCTTAACTAGCAGTCACAATCTCTCATTCGGACGTCACAATCCGTGTATGAGCAGCCATACTTCCTCAATCAACCACCAAACCCCCTTAACTAGCAGTCACAATCTCTCATTCGGACGTCACAATCCGTGTATGAGCAGCCACAATTCCTCAATCAACCACCAAAACCCCTTAACTAGCAGTCACAATTTCTCATTCGGACGTCACAATCCCTGTATGAGCAGCCATAATTCCTCAATCAACCACCAAAACCCCTTAACTAGCAGTCACAATCTCTCATTCGGACGTCACAATCCCTGTATGAACAGACACAATTCCTCAATCAACCACCAAAACCCCTTAACTAGCAGTCACAATCTCTCATTCGGACGTCACAATCCGTGTATGAGCAGACATACTTCCTCAATTAACCACCAAAACCCCTTAACTAGCAGTCACAATTTCTCATTCGGATGTCACAATCCCTATACTAGCTGCCACAATTCCTCAATCAACCACCAAAACCCCTTAACTAGCAGTCACAATCTCTCATTCGGACGTCACAATCCCTATATGAGCTGCCACAATTCCTCAATCAACCACCAAAACCCCTTAACTAGCAGTCACAATCTCTCATTCGGACGTCACAATCCTGTATGAGCAGCCACAATTCCTCAATCAACCACCAAACCCCCTTAACTAGCAGTCACAATCTCTCATTCGGACGTCACAATCCCTCCCACATTCCTCATCAACCACCAAACAGTCACAATCTCTCATTCGGACGTCACAATCCGTGTATGAGCAGCCATACTTCCTCAATCAATCACCAAACCCCCTTAACTAGCAGTCACAATCTCTCATTCGGAGGTCACAATCCGTGTATGATCAGACACAATTCCTCAATCAACCACCAAAACCCCCTTAACTAGCAGTCACAATCTCTCATTCGGACGTCACAATCCGTGTATGAGCAGCCACAATTCCTCAATCAACCACCAAAACCCCTTAACTAGCAGTCACAATCTCTCATTCGGACGTCACAATCCGTGTATGAACAGACACAATTCCTCAATCAACCACCAAACCCCCCTTAACTAGCACTCACAATCTCTCATTCGGACGTCACAATCCCTGTATGAACAAACAATTCCTCAATCAACCACCAAACCCCCTTAACTAGCAGTCACAATCTCTCCTTCGGACGTCAATATCCTGTAATCAACCACCAAACCCCCTTAACTAGCAGTCAAAATCTCTCATTCGGACGTCACAATCCGTGTATGAATAGACACAATTCCTCAATCAACCACCAAAATCCCTTAACTAGCAGTCACAATATCTCATTCGGACGTCACAATCCGTGTATGAGCAGCCATACTTCCTCAATCAACCACCAAAATCACTTAACTAGCAGTCACAATCTCTCATTCGGACGTCACAATCCGTGTATGAACAGACACAATTCCTCAATCAACCACCAAAACCCCTTAACTAGCAGTCACAATCTCTCATTCGGACGTCACAATCCCTGTATGAGCAGCCATAATTCCTCAATTAACCACCAAACCCCCTTAACTAGCAGTCACAATCTCTCATCCCTGTATGGACGTCAATCAATCCTTAACTAGCAGTATGATTCGGACGTCACAATCCGTGTATGAACTCCTTCAATCAACCACCAAAACCCCTTAACTAGCAGTCACAATCTCTCATTCGGACGTCACAATCCCTGTATCTCAATTCCTCAATCAACCACCAAACCTCCTTCTCATTCATGTCACAATCCGTCACAACCACCAAAATCCCTCCTAGCAGTCACAATCTATTCGGACGTCACAATCCCTGTATGAGCAGCACACAATTCCCTCAATCAACCACCAAAACCCCTTAACTAGCAGTCACAATCTATCATTCGGACGTCACAATCCGTGTATGAGCAGCCATACTTCCTCAATCAACCACCAAACTCCCTTAACTAGCAGTCACAATCTCTCATTCGGACGTCACAATCCCTGTATGAACAGCACAATTCCTCAATCAACCTAAAACCCCCTTAACTCAATCTCTCATTCGGACGTCACAATCCCTGTATGAGCAGCCAATTCCTCAATCAACCACCAAACCCCTTAACTAGCAGTCACAATCTCTCATTCGGACGTCACAATCCCTGTATGAGCAGTTCCTCACAACCACCAAAACCCCCTTAACTAGCAGTCACAATCTCTCATTCGGACGTCAAAATCCTGTATGAGCAGCCACAATTCCTCAATCAACCACCAAAACCCCTTAACTAGCAGTCACAATCTCTCATTCGGACGTCAAAATCCCTGTATGAACAGACACAATTCCTCAATCAACCACCAAACCTCCTGAACTAGCAGTCACACTAGCTCATTCGCATGTCACAATCCTTATACTAGCTGCCATTATTCCTCAATCAACCACCAAACCCCCTTAACTAGCAGTCACAATCTCTCATTCGGACGTCACAATCCGTGTATGAGCAGCTATAATTCCTCAATCAACCACCAAACCCCCTTAACTAGCAGTCACAATCTCTCATTCGGACGTCACAATCCCTGTATGAACAGACACAATTCCTCAATCAACCACCAAACCCCCTTAACTAGCAGTCACAATCTCTCATTCGGACGTCACAATCCGTGTATGAACAGACACAATTCCTCAATCAACCACCAAACCCCCTTAACTAGCAGTCACAATCTCTCATTCGGACGTCACAATCCCTGTATGAGCAGCCATAATTCCTCAATCAACCACCAAACCCCCTTAACTAGCAGTCACAATCTATCATTTGGACGTTACAGTCCCTGTATGAGCAGCCATACTTCCTCAATCAACCACCAATCCCCCTTAACTAGCAGTCACAATCTCTCATTCGGACGTCACAATCCCTGTATGAGCTGCCACAATTCCTCAATCAACCACCAAACCCCCTTAACTAGCAGACACAATCTCTCATTCGGACGTCACAATCCGTGTATGAGCAGCCATAATATCAACCAAACCAACTAGCAGTCACAATCTCTCATTCGGACGTCACAATCCCTATGACCAGTACATTCCTCAATCATCCCTTATTTAGCAGTCACAATCTATCATTCGGACGTCGCGGTCCCTGTATGAGCAGCCATAATTCCTCAATTAACCACCAAACCCCCTTAACTAGCAGTCACAATCTATCATTCGGACGTCACAATCCAGTATGAGCAGCCACAATTCCTCAATCAACCACCAAACGCCCTTAACTAGCAGTCACAATCTCTCATTCGGACGTCACAATCCCTGTATGAGCTGCCACAATTCCTCAATCAACCACCAAAATCCCTCAACTAGCAATCACACTCACTAATATCAAACTAAAAATCGCGGTAAGAACAGAGACAAATCCTCAGTCAACCACCAAACCCCTTAACTAGCAGTCACAATCTCTCATTCGGACGTCACAATCCGTGTATGAACAGACACAATTCCTCAATCAACCACCAAAACCCCCTTAACTAGCAGTCACAATCTCTCATTCGGACGTCACAATCCGTGTATGAGCAGCCATACTTCCTCAATCAACCACCAAACTCCCTTAACTAGCAGTCACAATCTCTCATTCGGACGTCACAATCCCTGTATGAACAGACACAATTCCTCAATCAACCACCAAAACCCCTTAACTAGCAGTCACAATCTATCATTCGGACGTCACAATCCAGTATGAGCAGCACAATTCCACCAAACCCCCTTAACTAGCAGTCACAATCTCTCATTCGGACGTCACAATCCCACATTATCCTCAATCAACCACCAAACCCCCTCTACAACATCTCTCATTCGGACGTCACAATCCATTATGAGCTGCCACAATTCCTCAATCAACCACCAAAATCCCTTAACTAGCATCACAATCTACATTCGGACGTCACAATCCTAATGAGCAGCACATTCCTCAATCAACCACCAAACCACCCCTTAACTAGCAGTCACAATCTATCATTCGGACGTCAAAATCCCTGTATGAACAGACATTATTCATCAATCAACCACCAAAACCCCTTATTAGCAGTCACAATCTATCTTCGGACGTCACAATCCCATGAGCAGCCATTATCAATAGTGTCCACCAAAATCCCTTAACTAGCAGTCACATTACCTCATGCGGATGTCACAATCCCTATACTAGCTGCCATTATTCCTCAATTAACCACCAAAATCCCTTAACTAGCAGCCACAATATCTCATTCGGACGTCACAATCCGTGTATGAGCAGACACAATTCCTCAATCAACCACCAAACCTCCTGAACTAGCAGTCACACTAGCTCATTCGCATGTCACAATCCTTATACTAGCTGCCATTATTCCTCAATTAACCACCAAAATCCCTTAACTAGCAGCCACAATATCTCATTCGGACGTCACAATCCGTGTATGAGCAGCCATACTTCCTCAATCAACCACCAAACTCCCTTAACTAGCAGTCACAATCTCTCATTCGGACTAGCAGTGTCACAATCTATCATGTACAATCTATCATTCGGACGTCACAATCCTGTATCACAATCACCTCAATACCACCAAACCCCCTGTCACTAGCAGTCATCTCTACATTATCACAATCCGTGTATGAACACAATCTACTCAATCAACCACCATTATCTAGCAGTCACAATCTACTCATGTACATTATCTAGTGTACAATCTACATGTACATTATTCCTCAATCAACCACCAAAACCCCCTTAACTAGCAGTCACAATCTATCATTCGGACGTCACAGTCCCTGTATGAGCAGCCATAATTCCTCAATTAACCACCAAACCCCCTTAACTAGCAGTCACAATCTCTCATTCGGACGTCACAATCCCTATATGAGCTGCCACCATTCATCAATCAACCAACAAAACCCCTTAACTAGCAGTCACAATCTCTCATTCGTGTCACAATCCTCAATCAACCACAATCTACCCACAATATATCTTAACTGTCACAATCTATCATGTACATTATCTAACATACATTATCCCGTGTCACAATCTACCATGTACATTATCTAGTGTCACAATCTACCATGTACATTATCTAGTATAACAATCTACCATATACATTATCCCTTGTCACAATCTACCATGTACATTATCTAGTGTCACAATCTACCATGTACATTATCTAGTGTCACAATCTACCATGTACATTACCTAATGTCACAAATCTATCATCTACATTATCTAGTTTCACAATCTACCATGTACATTATCCAGTGTCACAATCTACCATGTACATTATCTAGTGTCACAATCTACCTTGTACATTATCTAGTATAATAATCTACCATGTACATTATCTCGTGTCATAATCTACCATGTACATTATCTAGTGTCACATTCTACCATATACATTAAATAATGTCACAAATCTTCCATGTACATTATCTTGTGTCACAATCTACCATCTACATTATCTCGTGTCACAATTTACCATGTAGATTACCTAATGTCACAATCTACCATGTACATTATCTAGTGTCACAATCTAACATGTACATTATCTAGTGTCACAATCTACCATGTACATTATCTAGTGTCACAATCTACCATGTACATTATCTAGTGTCACAATCTACCATGTACATTATCTCTTGTCACAATCTTCCATGTACATTATCTAATGTCACAATCTACCATCTACATTATCTCGTGTCACAATCTACCATGTACATTATCTAGTGTCACAATCTACCATGTACATTATATCTAGTGTCACAATCTACCATATTATCAGTGTACATTATCATGTACATTATCTAGTGTCACAATCTAACATGTACATTATCTAGTGTCACAATCTACCATGTACATTATCTAGTGTCACAATCTACCATGTACATTATCTCGTGTCACAATCTACCATGTACATTATCTCTTGTCACAATCTACCATGTACATTATCTCACAATCTACCATAAAGTTATCACACAATCTACCATATACTTTATCTAGTGTCACAATCTACCATGTACATTATCTCTACAATGTACATTATCCTGTGTCACAATCTACCATATACCATGTACATTATCTACATTATCCCGTCACAATCTATCATGTACATTATCTAGTGTCACAATCTACCATGTACATTATCTAGTGTCACAATCTACCATGTACATTATCTAGTGTCACAATCTACCATGTACATATCATTATCATTATCCTGTCACAATCTACCATGTACATTATCTAGTGTCACAATCTACCATTACCTAGTGTCACAAACCTTCCATGTACATTATCTAGTGTCACAATCTACCATGTACATTATCTAGTGTCACAATCTACCATGTACATTATCCCTTGTCACAATCTACCATGTACATTATCTAGTGTCACTATCTACCATGTACATTATCTAGTGTCACAATCTATCTATTATCTACACAATGTCACAATCTACCATGTACATTATCTAGTGTCACAATCTACCATGTACATTATCTAGTGTCACAATCTACCATGTACATTATCTAGTGTCACAATCTACCATGTACATTATCTAGTGTCACAATCTACCATCTACATTATCTAGTGTCACAATCTACATTATCATGTACATTATCTTAGTGTCACAATCTACCATGTACATTATCTAGTGTAACAATCTACCATGTACATTATCTAGTGTCACAATCTATCATGACATTATCTAGTGTCACAATCTACCATGTACATTATCTAGTGTCACAATCTACCATGTACATTACCTAGTGTCACAAATCTTCCATGTACATTATCTAATGTCACAATCTACCATGTACATTATCTTATCTCCTGTCACAATCTACCATGTACATTATCATGTCACATTATGTACATTATCTAGTGTCACAATCTACCATGTACATTATCTAGTGTCACAATCTACCATGTACATTATCTAGTGTCACAATCTACCATGTACATTATCTAGTGTCACAATCTACCATGTACATTATCTAGTGTCACAATCTACCATGTACATTATCTAGTGTCACAATCTATCATGTACATTATATCGTGTCACAATCTACCATGTACATTATTTCGTGTTACAATCTACCATGTACATTATCTATTGTCACAATCTATCAACTACATTATCCCGTGTCACAATCTACCATGTACATTATCTAGTGTCACAATCTACCATGTACATTATCTAGTATAACAATCTACCATATACATTATCCCTTGTCACAATCTACCATATACATTATCCCTTGTCACAATCTATCATGTACATTATCTAGTGTCACAATCTACCATGTACATTATCTAGTGTCACAATCTACCTTGTACATTACCTAATGTCACAAATCTATCATCTACATTATCTAGTTTCACAATCTACCATGCACATTATCTAGTGTCACAATCTCCTCATGCACATTATCTAGTGTCACAATCTACCATGTATATTATCTCGTGTCACAATCTACCATGTACATTATCTCTTGTCACAATCTACCATGTACATTATCTATTGTCACAATCTATCATCTACATTATCTAGTGTCACAATCTACCATGTACATTATAGTGTCACAATTTACTATGTACATTACCTAGTGTCACAAATCCATGTACATTATCTATACATGTACATTATCTACATTATCTATGTCACAATTACCATCTACATTATCTATGTCACAATCTACCATGTACATTATCTAGTGTCACAATCTACCTTGTACATTATCTAGTATAATAATCTATCATGTACATTATCTAGTGTCACAATCTACCATGTACATTATCTCGTGTCACAATCTACCATGTACATTATCTAGTGTCACAATCTACCATGTACATTATCTATTGTCACAATCTACATTATCATGTACATTATCTAGTGTCACAATCTACCATGTACATTATCCCGTGTCACAATCTACCATGTACATTATCTAGTGTCACAATCAATGTACATTATCTAGTATAACAATCTACCATTACATTATCTAGTGTCACAATCTACCATGTACATTATCTAGTGTCACAATCTACCATGTACATTATCTAGTGTCACAATCTACCATGTACATTATCTAGTGTCACAATCTACCATGTACATTATCCCTACAATCTACCATGTACATTATCTAGTGTCACCTACCATGTACATTATCTAGTGTCACAATCTACCATGTACATTATCTAGTGTCACAATCTACCATGTACATTATCTAGTGTCACAATCTACCATGTACATTATCTAGTGTCACAATCTACCATGTACATTATCTAGTGTACATTACCATGTACATTATCTAGTGTCACAATCTATCATGTACATTATCTAGTGTCACAATCTACCATGTACATTATCTAGTGTCACAATCTACCATGTACATTATCTAGTGTCACAATCTACCATGTACATTATCTAGTGTCACAATCTACCATGTACATTATCTAGTGTCACAATCTACCATGTACATTATCTAGTGTCACAATCTACCATGTACATTATCTAGTGTCACAATCTACCATGTACATTATCTAGTGTCACAATCTACATTATCTATGTACATTATCTAGTGTCACAATCTACCATGTACATTATCTAGTGTCACAATCTACCATGTACATTATCCTATGTCACAATCTACCATGTACATTATCTAGTGTCACAATCTACCATGTACATTATCTAGTGTCACAATCTACCATGTACATTATCTAGTGTCACAATCTACCATGTACATTATCTAGTGTCACAATCTACATGTACATTATCTAGTGTCACATTCTACCCTGTACATTATCTAGTGTTACAAATCTTCCATCTACATTATCTCGTGTAACAATCTACCATGTACATTATCTAGTGTCACAATCTACCTTGTACATTATCTAGTATAATAATCTATCATGTACATTATCTAGTGTCACAATATGCCATGAACATTATTTAGTGTCACAATCTACCATGTACATTATCTCGTGTCATAATCTACCATGTACATTATCTAGTGTCACATTCTACCATATACATTAAATAATGTCACAAATCTTCCATGTACATTATCTAGTGTCACAATCTACCATGTACATTATCTAGTGTCACAATCTACCATGTACATTATCTCCTGTCACAATCTACCATGTACATTATCTTGTGTCACAATCTACCATCTACATTATCTCGTGTCACAATTTACCATGTAGATTACCTAATGTCACAATCTACCATGTACATTATCTCGTGTCACAATCTATCATATACATTATCCCGTGTCACAATCTACCATATACATTATCCCTTGTCACAATCTATCATGTACATTATCTAGTGTCACAATCTACCTTGTACATTACCTAATGTCACAAATCTATCATCTACATTATCTAGTTTCACAATCTACCATGCACATTATCTAGTGTCACAATCTCTCATGCACATTATCTAGTGTCACAATCTACCATGTATATTATCTCGTGTCACAATCTACCTTGTACATTATCTCTTGACACAATCTACCATGTACATTATCTATTGTCACAATCTATCATCTACATTATCTAGTGTCACAATCTACCATGTACACTCTATAGTGTCCCAATTTACTATGTACATTACCTAGTGTTACAAATCTTCCATCTACATTATCTAGTGTCACAATCTACCTTGTACATTATCTATCGTCACAATCTACCATGTACATTATCTAGTGTCACAATCTACAATGTACATTACCTAGTGACACAAACCTTCCATGTACATTATCTAATGTCACAATCTACCATCTACATTATCTCGTGTCACAATCTACCATGTACATTATCTCCTGTCAAAATATACCATGTACATTATCTGGTGTCACAAGTCACAATATATCATGTACATTATCTAGTGTCACAATCTATCATCTATATTATCTAGTGTCACAATCTAACATGTACATTATCCCGTGTCACAATCTACCATGTACATTATCTAGTGTCACAATCTACCATGTACATTATCTAGTATAACAATCTACCATATACATTATCCCTTGTCACAATCTACCATGTACATTATCTAGTGTCACAATCTACCATGTACATTATCTATTGTCAGAATCTATCAACTACATTATCTAGTGTGACAATCTACCATGTACATTATCTAGTGTAACAATCTACCATATATCATTATCCCTTGTCACAATCTACCATGTACATTATCTAGTGTAACGATCTACCATGTACATTATCTCGTGTCACAAAATACCATGTTCTTTTACTACTGTCGAAAATCTATCATATACATTATCTAGTGTCACAATCTACCATGTATATTACCTCGTGTCACAATCTACCTTGTACATTATCTCGTGTCACAATCTACCATGTACATTATCTATTGTCACAATCTATCATCTACATTATCTAGTGTCACAATCACCATGTACACTATATAGTGTCCAATCTATCATGTACATTATCTAATGTCACAATCTACCATCTACATTATCTCGTGTCACAATCTACCATGTACATTATCTAGTGTCACAATCTACCATGTACATTATCTAGTATAACAATCTACCATATACATTATCCCTTGTCACAATCTACCATGTACATTATCTAGTGTCACAATCTACCATGTACACTATATAGTGTCCCAATCTATCATGTACATTACCTAGTGTCACAAATCTTCCATCTACATTATCTCGTGTCACAATCTACCATGTACATTATCTAGTGTCACAATCTACCATGTACATTATCTAGTATAACAATCTACCATGTACATTATCTAGTATAACAATCTATCATGAACATTATCTAGTGTCACAATCTACCATGTACATTACCTAGTGTCACAAATCTTCCATGTACATTATCTAATGTCACAATCTACCATCTACATTATCTCGTGTCACAATCTACCATGTACATTATCTCCTGTAACAATATACCATGTACATTATCTAGTGTCACATTCTAACATGTACATTATCTAGTGTCACAATCTACCATGTACATTATCTAGTGTCACAATCTACCATGTCCATTATCTCGTGTCACAATCTACCATGTACATTATCTCTTGTCACAATCTTCCATGTACATTATCTATTGTCACAATCTATCATCTACATTATCTAGTGTCACAATATACCATGCACATTATCTAGTGTCACAATCTATCATGTACATTATATCGTGTCACAATCTACCATGTACATTATTTCGTGTTACAATCTACCATGTACATTATCTATTGTCACAATCTATCAACTACATTATCTAGTGTCACAATCTACCCTGTACATTATCTAGTGTCACAATCTACCATGTACATTATCTCGTGTCACAATCTACCATGTACATTATCTCTTGTCACAATCTACCATGTACATTATCTCGTGTCGCAATCTACCATAAAGATTATCTAGTGTCACAATCTACCATATACTTTATCTAGTGTCACAATCTATCATGTACATTAACTCGTTTCACAATCTATCATGTACATTATCCTGTGTCACAATCTACCATATACATTATCCCGTGTCACAATCTATCATTTACATTATCCCGTGTCACAATCTACCATGTATATTATCTAGTGTCACAATCTACCATGTACATTATCTCCTGTCACAATCTACCATGTACATTATCTCGTGTCACAACCTAACATGTACATTATCTCGTGTCACAATCTATTATGTACATTATCCTGTGTCACAATCTATCATGTACATTATCCTGTGTCACAATCTACAATGTACATTACCTAGTGACACAAACCTTCCATGTACATTATCTAATGTCACAATCTACCATCTACATTATCTCGTGTCACAATCTACCATGTACATTATCTCGTGTCACAACCTAACATGTACATTATCTCGTGTCAAAATATACCATGTACATTATCTGGTGTCACAAGTCACAATATATCATGTACATTATCTAGTGTCACAATCTATCATCTATATTATCTAGTGTCACAATCTAACATACATTATCCCGTGTCACAATCTACCATGTACATTATCTAGTGTCACAATCTACCATGTACATTATCTAGTATAACAATCTACCATATACATTATCCCTTGTCACAATCTACCATGTACATTATCTAGTGTCACAATCTACCATGTACACTATATAGTGTCCCAATCTACAATGTACATTACCTAGTGTCACAAATCTTCCATCTACATTATCTCGTGTCACAATCTACCATGTACATTATCTAGTGTCACAATCTACCATGTACATTATCTAGTATAACAATCTACCATGTACATTATCTAGTATAACAATCTATCATGAACATTATCTAGTGTCACAATCTACCATGTACATTATCTAGTGTCACAATCTACAATGTACATTACCTAGTGTCACAAATCTTCCATGTACATTATCTAATGTCACAATCTACCATCTACATTATCTCGTGTCACAATCTACCATGTACATTATCTCCTGTAACAATATACCATGTACATTATCTAGTGTCACATTCTAACATGTACATTATCTAGTGTCACAATCTACCATGTACATTATCTAGTGTCACAATCTACCATGTCCATTATCTCGTGTCACAATCTACCATGTACATTATCTCTTGTCACAATCTTCCATGTACATTATCTATTGTCACAATCTATCATCTACATTATCTAGTGTCACAATATACCATGCACATTATCTAGTGTCACAATCTATCATGTACATTATATCGTGTCACAATCTACCATGTACATTATTTCGTGTTACAATCTACCATGTACATTATCTATTGTCACAATCTATCAACTACATTATCTAGTGTCACAATCTACCCTGTACATTATCTAGTGTCACAATCTACCATGTACATTATCTCGTGTCACAATCTACCATGTACATTATCTCTTGTCACAATCTACCATGTACATTATCTCGTGTCGCAATCTACCATAAAGATTATCTAGTGTCACAATCTACCATATACTTTATCTAGTGTCACAATCTATCATGTACATTAACTCGTTTCACAATCTATCATGTACATTATCCTGTGTCACAATCTACCATATACATTATCCCGTGTCACAATCTATCATTTACATTATCCCGTGTCACAATCTACCATGTATATTATCTAGTGTCACAATCTACCATGTACATTATCTCCTGTCACAATCTACCATGTACATTATCTCGTGTCACAACCTAACATGTACATTATCTCGTGTCACAATCTATTATGTACATTATCCTGTGTCACAATCTATCATGTACATTATCCTGTGTCACAATCTACAATGTACATTACCTAGTGACACAAACCTTCCATGTACATTATCTAATGTCACAATCTACCATCTACATTATCTCGTGTCACAATCTACCATGTACATTATCTCCTGTCAAAATATACCATGTACATTATCTGGTGTCACAAGTCACAATATATCATGTACATTATCTAGTGTCACAATCTATCATCTATATTATCTAGTGTCACAATCTAACATACATTATCCCGTGTCACAATCTACCATGTACATTATCTAGTGTCACAATCTACCATGTACATTATCTAGTATAACAATCTACCATATACATTATCCCTTGTCACAATCTACCATGTACATTATCTAGTGTCACAATCTACCATGTACATTATCTATTGTCAGAATCTATCAACTACATTATCTAGTGTGACAATCTACCATGTACATTATCTAGTATAACAATCTACCATATACATTATCCCTTGTCACAATCTACCATGTACATTATCTAGTGTCACGATCTACCATGTACATTATCTAGTGTCACAAAATACCTTGTACATTTCCTAATGTCGCAAATCTATCATATACATTATCTAGTGTCACAATCTACCATGTATATTACCTCGTGTCACAATCTACCTTGTACATTATCTCGTGTCACAATCTACCATGTACATTATCTATTGTCACAATCTATCATCTACATTATCTAGTGTCACAATCTACCATGTACACTATATAGTGTCCCAATCTATCATGTACATTACCTAGTGTCACAAATCTTCCATCTACATTATCTCGTGTCACAATCTACCATGTACATTATCTAGTGTCACAATCTACCATGTACATTATCTAGTATAACAATCTACCATGTACATTATCTAGTATAACAATTTATCATGAACATTATCTAGTGTCACAATCTACCATGTACATTATCTCGTGTCACAATCTACCATGTACATTATCTCTTGTCACAATCTACCATGTACATTATCTCGTGTCGCAATCTACCATAAAGATTATCTAGTGTCACAATCTACCATATACTTTATCTAGTGTCACAATCTATCATGTACATTAACTCGTTTCACAATCTATCATGTACATTATCCTGTGTCACAATCTACCATATACATTATCCCGTGTCACAATCTACCATGTATATTATCTAGTGTCACAATCTATCATGTACATTATATCGTGTCACAATCTACCATGTACATTATTTCGTGTTACAATCTACCATGTACATTATCTATTGTCACAATCTATCAACTACATTATCTCGTGTCGCAATCTACCATAAAGATTATCTAGTGTCACAATCTACCATATACTTTATCTAGTGTCACAATCTATCATGTACATTAACTCGTTTCACAATCTATCATGTACATTATCCTGTGTCACAATCTACCATATACATTATCCCGTGTCACAATCTATCATTTACATTATCCCGTGTCACAATCTACCATGTATATTATCTAGTGTCACAATCTACCATATACATTATCTCCTGTCACAATCTACCATGTACATTATCTCGTGTCACAACCTAACATGTACATTATCTCGTGTCACAATCTATTATGTACATTATCCTTTGTCACAATCTATCATGTACATTATCCTGTGTCACAATCTACCATGTACATTATCTAGTGTCACAATCTACCAGGTACGTTATATAGCGTTACAATCTACTGGTAAAAACCCCCTTTTCTCATTTCAGATTTACACATCACAGTTCATCAACAGAGAATCAAGGAGCTGTTCCAACAGTATCTACGCTGGATGGACATCACTTCCGATCATGTGATCAGTCGGGGAGCCAATGACGAAAGCCTATTCAATAGTCTTTTTAAAGACACGGAAGTAAAAACACTGGGTAATCGGGAGTGTACTCTCGTATCTGAAGGCAAGTGTGACTGTCTGAGGACCAAATTTTGTTGTGGTCCGTTCGGATTGCCCTCCCCGACAGATTCCACAGATTCATTCAAAGGGTTCCGAGATGATGGCGACCATGTGGCACACTCGATGAACTTTCGAGATTCTCAGTTTTTCGGTAACGGCGAGGAGGAGTTTGCACCCCACAGAACCTTCCGTTGTAAGGAGTGCGGTAAGGGCTTCAAGCGTTCGTCCACCCTCAACACACACATGCTAATCCACAGTGATACCCGCCCTTATCCTTGTCAATACTGCGGCAAACGGTTCCACCAGAAGTCGGACATGAAGAAACACACGTATATCCACACAGGTAAGGCACGGAATGTCACAAACATTTTTTTTTTTATCGCAGATTGGATTCAAGAGTGAAAACCTGATTTTAAAATAAATAAACGAATAAAAACGCAATAGGAAGTCACCGGCAACAAAAATCAATTTGAATCCTCGTCTTTTTGTCTGGGTCTTCGTCATTTTAAGGAGAAAGATTTTTTTCTGTCGAGTTGTTACATTATTGTACCACATTTACCATCTTATCAAGATATATGTATATTTTTTAAAATACATTGTATAGGGTTGACAGAACACACGCCGATGAATAGCAGTTTTGAACATATCATTTTTTTGGTGTAGATGTTGACATATCAATAGTATCCCCGTCTTTTATCGACTTGTCTCTGCTATGCGCTACAATAAAATTTTCTTTTCATTGTTTTACAGGTGAAAAACCCCATAAATGCTCTGTTTGTGGAAAGGCTTTCAGTCAGTCATCTAACCTTATCACTCACACGCGTAAACATACGGGCTTTAAACCCTTCACGTGCGAACGGTGTGGGCGGAGCTTTCAGCGAAAGGTTGACATGAGGCGCCATCTGGAAACAAGCCATCGCCTGATTTAGGACAGTAAAGATGATGGTTTGTTTAAATGACCGCTAAAATACTATTGTGATTAAAATTTCAACGATACAGAGCATTTACACCACAACGATATCTGGTATGACAGAGCATCACGTGACCTGATTGAGGCGAATCACCATGAAAGTTAAATGATGTGATGAAGTGAGTTGAGAACTGTATCTATACGCTGACAGATGGTGAGGCATAGACCCTTGGGGTTCAGCGTCCATGAGTGAGTGACCACCATCAACATTCACGAGATTTTCACGAGCGAAAGTCATGCTTCTGCGGTGTGGAAAGTGACCCAAAATAAAACACGTTCTTTCACTGTTTTTTATTTTCTTCGTAAACACAGTCCGTTGTATAGGATAAGGAACTATCACTTGTTTGTACAAGATCAGTACCCGTTCACATTCACATTCCCGATGTATGGTTTATGGATGTATGATGTCCGGGTGTCAATACATGATGTATGATGTCCGGGTGTCAATACGTGATGTATGATGTCCGGGTGTCAATACATGATGTATGATGTCCGGGTGTCAATACGTGATGTATGATGTCCGCGTGTCAATACATGATGTATGATGTCCGGGTGTCAATACATGATGTATGATGTCCGTGTGTCAATACATGATGTATGATGTCCGGGTGTCAATACTTGATGTATGATGTCCGGGTGTCAATACCCGGGTGTCAATACATGATGTATGATGTCCGGGTGTCAATACATAATGTATGATGTACGTGTGTCAATACATGATGTATGATGTCCGGATGTAATCATTTACGTTATCCGTTTGTCTATAGACATTATGCGGTGCATGTTAATGCACCATGTACATTGTCCTGATGTCAATACCTAATCGGATACATTCGATGTATGATATCTGGATGTCAATACACGATGTCACACTATTTATCTAATCTGATGGTCAACACTCTATATAGTGTCCGGATGTCACACTATTTATCTAATCTGATGGTCAACACTCTATATAGTGTCCGGATGTCACACTATTTATCTAATATGATGGTCAACACTCTATATAGTGTCCGGATGTCACACTATTTATCTAATCTGATGGTCAACACTCTGTATATAGTGTCCGGATGTCACACTATTTATCTAATCTGATGGTCAACACTCTATATAGTGTCCGGATGTCACACTATTTATCTAATCTGATGGTCAACACTCTATATAGTGTCCGGATGTCACACTATTTATCTAATCTGATGGTCAACACTCTGTATATAGTGTCCGGATGTCACACTATTTATCTAATATGATGGTCCACACTCTATATAGTGTCCGGATGTCACACTATTTATCTAATCTGATGGTCAACAATCTGTATACAGTGTCCGAATGCCAATACGCATTTTACTGCGCCAGGGTATGATGGACGTGTGTCAACCCGCCGTGATTGACTAAGACACATGATGGTTAATATGTTTAACATGGTGACAGGACTCTGTGACGTACGAATCACTTGTATGACGTGATTCTATACAGATAGTGTAATATATTTCCCAGGCTATTTATTGTTTGTTGTGTGAAAATCAAATCAGCTGCTTCTACAATGTGAAACGATGACATTAATTATTTATTTCGTTTGTATTTAAACTAGCATATAGAAACAGTACGGTAATGTAGATAGATGGGGACTTACAATGTACATGAAATAGACACAATGTAGACATTCAATTACAATTATGCAGAAAAAATATACACGTCCAGATTACAGTGAGACATACAATGTAGAGTAGTAAAGTTATAATGTAGACATACAATGTGTACTAATACAGTTACGATGTACACATACAATGTACAGTAATGCAGTTACAATGTAGACATACAAAGTGTACTAATACAGTTACGATGTACACATACAATGTACAGTAATACAGTTACAATGTAGACATACAATGTACAGTAATACAGTTACAATGTACACATACAAAGTGTACTAATACAGTTACGATGTACACATACAATGTACAGTTATACAGTTACAATGTAGACATACAATGTACAGTAATGCTGTTACAAAGTAGACATACAAAGTGTACTAATACAGTTACGATGTACACATACAATGTACATTAATACAGTTACAATGTACACATACAATGTGTACTAATACAGTAGCAATACAGACATACAATGTACAGTAATACAGTAACAATGTTGTAGACATGCAATGTGTACTAATACAGTAACAATACAGACATATAATGTACAGTAATACAGTAACAATATAGACATATAATGTACAGTAATACAGTAGCAATACAGACATACAATGTACAGTAATACAGTAATAATGTAGACATATAATGTGTACTAATACAGTAGCAATACAGACATACAATGTACAGTAATACAGTAACAATATAGACATACAATGTACAGTAATACAGTAACAATATAGACATACAATGTACAGTAATACAGTAGCAATACAGACATACAATGTACAGTAATACAGTTACAATGTAGACATACAATGTACAGTAATACAGTAGCAATACAGACATACAATGTACAGTAATACAGTAACAATGTAGACATACCATGTACAGTAATACAGTAACAATGTAGACAAACAATGTACAGTAATACAGTAACAATGTAGACATACAGTGTACAGTAATACAGTAGCAATACAGACATACAACATAAAATAATACTGTTACAATGTAGACATACAATGTACAGTAATACAGTTACAATGTAGATATACAATATGTACTAGTACAGTTACATTTTAGACAATGTGCATTTGTATAGATGCATGGTAGTCTTTCAATGTATGATAATAGTAATACAATGTAGACATAGTATTAACAGTAGCATAGATACTCTGTAACTTTATAGTATATAGATACATTGTTACCATGCATTGATTGTCAATTACTCTGACAGATGTAGTATATTTCCGTCTTTGTCAGAATTACTATAAGAGAATGAATCCTACTTGAGTTAAAAGTTCTCATCATAGATGTTTATTATTTGTTTATCATTTAAACATTGTATTTACATTATTTTAAGATTGATCTCAATTTACCACATATATGTAAAGCTCGTACAAAATCTAGTCATGTCGAGAGTTGTCTTTTACACAGTTCTATATATACGGCGCCATCATGGCGAATGTTGGACCGCCTGCTGTTGTAACTATTTATATATATACTTGTTGATGTATGTTTTTTTTATAATTACACATTCCATGACAGAATGATAATAAACATTTTTTGTGATCATGAGTTATGATAATTTCTGTTTCTTGTTCTATATGATTTTACCAACTCATTCTATAGTTTGCTAAATGCGTTCACACACCCAAAAGAATATATTGTACAAACACAGAATATCAGCAAAATTCCAATAAAATTCAACTTCAAAACAAACATCGGCACATGACGACTATCAAAGTTTGATTCTACTAGAAGACGTTTGAACTTTGTAAACTCAATTATCAACACATTCGCAATAAAAACCCGATAATAATAAGACTTCACACATTACTTATACAAACGTAGTTTGAGATAAAGAGATGAACTTAAATACCTTGTACATATAAATGTAAAACATCGTTGTAAGCTCTACAGCCTAAAACCTTGTAAATATAAATGTAAAACATCGTTGTGAGCTCTACAGCCTAAAACCTTGTAAATATAAATGTAAAACAGCGTTGTGAGCTCTACAGCCTAAAACCTTGTAAATATAAATGTAAGACATCGTTGTGAGCTCTACAGCCTAAAACCTTGTAAATATAAATGTAAAACAGCGTTGTGAGCTCTACAGCCTGAAACCTTGTAAATATAAATGTAAAACAGCGTTGTGAGCTCTACAGCCTAAAACCTTGTAAATATAAATGTAAGACATCGTTGTGAGCTCTACAGCCTAAAACCTTGTAAATATAAATGTAAAACATCGTTGTGAGCTCTACAGCCTAAAACCTTGTAAATATAAATGTAAAACAGCGTTGTGAGCTCTACAGCCTAAAACCTTGTAAATATAAATGTAAGACATCGTTGTGAGCTCTACAGCCTAAAACCTTGTAAATATAAATGTAAAACAGCGTTGTGAGCTCTACAGCCTAAAACCTTGTAAATATAAATGTAAAACAGCGTTGTGAGCTCTACAGCCTGAAACCTTGTAAATATAAATGTAAAACAGCGTTGTGAGCTCTACAGCCTGAAACCTTGTAAATATAAATGTAAAACAGCGTTGTGAGCTCTACAGCCTGAAACCTTGTTAATGTAAAAGTAAAACAGCGTTGTGAGCTCTACAGCCTGAAACCTTAGTTTAAACTTTATTTTATTTGCAAAATACAATCATGGTACAAAGCTTAATATGCAAAAGGATCCAGTAAAAAGTTTTGTAAAAACTTATGTAAACTGTTTCCTAAAAAATCAACCAGCTGGCAGCAAGATCTAGTCTGGCTTTGAAAATGAAGGGTACAGAGAGAAATGAGATTAGAGAAGAACAAAAGGACTGTTGGCGGCATGATTAAACAGTGACCTTGGTACGCGTTTGCGTATAATGTTAATATCTATAGTAATTGAACACATTGGATAATTACAAAAGCATATCGAATATAAACAAGCATATGCACAGACTCTCTGTTAACGATTTTAAAAACGCTTAGTTTGAAGGACAAATGACTGGACCCTTTGAAAGATTGCTTTATTTTCAACAACAGATAGTGAGGGGTCACCAAAGAGAAGAGTCTGTAGTGGTTCAATGTCAGGTGGATTTCCAAGATGACGGACACATAGATTAACAAAATTAGGACATGATAACAGAAAATGTTCAGTTGTTTCGTTTGCTTCTTTACAATCGCATACCGGACTATTAACCAAGTTCCTTTTATGTAAGTGAGACTTAAGAGAGGTACACTGCATTCTTAATCGGGAATGATGAATTTGACCTAATCTACTACCGTAGTTGTAATACTCGGGAACATCAATAATATTGCTGTTTAGGTGTTTTTTGAGGTTACGAATAGAAGGATTGTTTTTAACATCGGAAGGGAGAGAATTCCAAAGGTTAACAGCAGAAGGAAGAAAAGAATTCATATAAAGGTTAGTTCTACAATTTGGCGGTAAAACGTTATCTGCATATCTAGTATTGTGGCGGTGTATGTCAGAATGACGTACAGGAAGTAAATCGGGCTGCACCGTGCACTATTTTGTGGAACTGGATTATTTTGTTATTTTTTCTTCGAAAAGAAAGGCTTACCCAACCAGTTTCTTTGTATAAATTATCAATGTTAGTAAGTTTATTTCCCCCAGTAACTATCCTAGCAGCTTCTAATTGAATATTTTCTAGCATTTTAGACTGATTATCTGTTAAGTTAGCCCATACTATGTTAGCATATTCTAGAACAGGTCTAATAAAGGAAAAATATAACGTTTGTAGTGTTTTTCTGTCAATTTTAAACTTTAATGATCTTAGCATTCGCAGTTAAGTATTAGCTTTACTCAATATAGATTCTATATGTTTACCCCAGCCACCGTCTTCAGATAGAAAGACCCCAAGATGTTTGTGACAAGTGACTTGAAGCAAGGGAGTGTTATTCATAAGTGGAGGAGGGTGATTTGGTTTAGTTCTTTTTTTACTCACAGTTAGTGTAACAGTTTTAGCAGGATTAAATTTTACAAGCCAACGATTTGACCAACGGTGAATTTCTTCAAGATTTGTATTTAAAATATCAGCACAGACATCAGGAGTGTCAACGATGACGTATAATGACGTATCATCGGCAAATAATTTAATGGGTGCATTTACATTATCAACAATATCATTTATAAAAATAAGAAAGAGAAGAGGGCCCAATATAGAACCTTGTGGCACCCCTGCCTTAATTTCCACCCAGTCTGAAAATTTACTGTTAATGACTACTCTTTGTTTCCTGTTATGTAGATAATTTCCAAACCATTTTAAAAGTTGACCACTAATTCCAAAGTCATGTAATTTACTTAACAAACCTCGATGCCAAACTCTATCGAAGGCCTTGCTGATGTCGCAAAAGACCATACGAATTTCTTTTCCCTTGTCTAGTGCCGAAAAGATGTCGTTCGTTATGGAAAGAAGTTGACTTACAGTCGAATCACCAGAGCGAAAGCCAGACTGAGATGGGGTTAACAGAGAGTGATCAACAATAAAATTAAAAACATTCTTGAAAACACATCTTTCCATTACTTTCCCAACAATAGATAACAGAGAAATAGGACGATAGTTAGTAGGATCCTTGCGATCTTCTTTTTTATGAACTGGCGTGACATTTGCACATTTCCATGACTGAGGAAAAATACCAGTGGATAAAGATAGATTAAATAATTTCTGAAGGGGGACACTAAGGACGTAAGAAGCCTCTTTTAGCAAACGTGGATTTATAAGATCAGGACCTACGACCTTGGAACAATTAAGAGTGGATGTGACATCAATAACATCTTGCTGGGATATTGTTATATGGGATAAACTAAAATTGTGTCTCTTACTAGAAGGGGGTACGTCTGTGTTGGAATCGTCTATGTTGGACTGGGAACTAAAGAATGTATTAAATACATTTGCCTTTCCATAATCATCAGAAATAATGATGTCGTTAACAACTAATGGGGGGATATCTGACTTTTTGTTCGATTTGGACATAAAGCTGTTAACTATTTTCCACCACTGTTTGGGACGGTGTAAATTGCCGTTACAAAGACTTTTACAGAGTTTGTCGAAATACCTAGATTTCGCGCACCTGACAGCATTCACACACTTATTTCTAATTCTTCTGAAGTTAGACCAGGTAGTAACTGAACCTGATTGTTTTGCTATTTTGTACAACTTTTTCCTTTTCCTTAATAATTTACGAACGTCGTTATTTAGCCAAGGGGGATCATGTGTTCTGACAGTAATGGTTTTATTTGGAATACATTGCTTAGCAATATCAACGACTATATTATTAAAATTTTCAACAGACTGATCAATGTTGTTCATGGTAAATACTTCATTCCAATTTATATCACTCAGTTTCTGTCGGTAAAGATTATAATCTCCATACTAAAATAACCAGATACTTCGTTTGAAACAAGCGTTATTATCTCTACTAATATTAGGAATACCATAAACTGGACAATGATACCTTAATGGCTGATCTAAGAAACTTTCACCTACATGATAATTTTGAACAATGGAATCATTACTAGTACATACAATGTCGAGAAGAGAAGAAGTTGATTCTGTAAAATAAATTGGCTCGTTAACTAACTGGGACAAACTGTATTTACTGATCGTAGAACGCAGCCGCGTACTATTGTTACTGTTACTTAGAAGATTAGCGTTAAAATCACCTGTAATTATAATATCACTGATACCAGTATTAAAAGCTAGGTCAATGGAGTGATCGATATGGTCCCATGTAAATACAGGTGAGTTTGGGGGTCTGTAAAAGGTTCCATATAGTATGTTGCGATTGTTAAGTACTATCTGAACCCAAACACATTCGACAGTCGGTACTTCTAAATCATGCCGACGCTGAGCATATATATCATCTTTAATATAACCTGATATCCCGCCACCAAGTCGATTGGGTCTAAAGTAAGAGAACGGATCGGAGAAACCAGGAAAAAGAAGATTGTCTGTACTTTCTTAGCATTTAACCAAGTTTCTGTAAAAGAAAGGATACTAACTTTATGCAGTTCACTAAAAAGGTCATCCACCTTATGTTTAAGACTCTGTACATTTATATGAACAAAGGAATACTTTGAATTATCAATTAATTCACTAAAGTTAGATGAGCAAGAAGATTCAGATGACAATTCTGAGTCCGATGAGGGACCAGGATTGATTTCTACATCACCTGATAGTAATAGGAACAAATGAGCTAACACAAGTATGAATAGCATATCCAGAGAGATGATAACAACAATTTATACTAGGCAAGTTACGACAATAAAAGTAGCCAATCCGAGCACGGTAAAATTCAGTACAACAGGGCATTTATTAAGTTATACCAGTAGATATGCAAAGAAAATAAACGCGTGCTTGGATAAAAAAGTCAACAAAGTATATTGTATGTCGTAAGATCTCTTCACAATACGGGTACCAAGTGTCAGTGTTGATGAAAATAAGGGAGGAAAGGAGATAGAAAGAAGGCGGAACAGAAAAAAGGTAGTACAGGAACAAAAATAGGTACATTTAGATTAAATTAATAACTCGGAAGGTACCAGAGGATATTATAACTATGACATCATACAATTACATATATACACCATATAACTAAATACGTCGATATACATACAGACGCAATTACCTGTATATCATAACGCACACGTATAGCCTGGCAAAGATTGAAAAAAAAAAAAATCAATGGCATATATGTCAGATATCATAGTATTTATATGATGAATGTAGGGTCCAAAGAGTCACAAGTGTAGATAAAATAAAATAAAATGGTAAGGATATGAATGGTGATGGTACAAAAACCGAAAGTTTGCACCGGCACCGAATCATTTACAATCTCCTAACTGTGAAATAGAGAACAAAACAAAAGTTCATTTGGTGCATGCAGATTGGAGCCAATTTGTTTTAACGTTTTCAATCTCCACATGAACTTGGGACGTCTTGATACAACTTGACGTCATTTCATTATGGGCGAGACTCTCGTCACAATAATCTTTATCACACCTAACAATACGTTTAGAAGACGTATTAAAGTATTCAAAGGTGATCAAGTGAGAAAAATATACCACGTACATTTTTAGCTGTGGTTCGTGGATGTCAATTACATATATTTAAGTATATGATTTTCACTTGGTTCCGTAGGGTCAATACCCTGTGCCTGAAACCTTGTTAATGTAAAAGTAAAACAGCGTTGTGAGCTCTACAGCCTGAAACCTTGTTAATGTAAAAGTAAAACAGCGTTGTGAGCTCTACAGCCTAAAACCTTGTTAATGTAAAAGTAAAACAGCGTTGTGAGCTCTACAGCCTGAAACCTTGTAAATATAAATGTAAAACAGCGTTGTGAGCTCTACAGCCTGAAACCTTGTAAATATAAATGTAAAACAGCGTTGTGAGCTCTACAGCCTGAAACCTTGTTAATGTAAAAGTAAAACATCGTTGTGAGCTCTACAGCCTGAAACCTTGTTAATGTAAAAGTAAAACAGCGTTGTGAGCTCTACAGCCTGAAACCTTGTTAATGTAAAAGTAAAACATCGTTGTGAGCTCTACAGCCTAAAACCTTGTTAATGTAAAAGTAAAACAGCGTTGTGAGCTCTACAGCCTGAAACCTTGTTAATGTAAAAGTAAAACATCGTTGTGAGCTCTACAGCCTGAAACCTTGTTAATGTAAAAGTTAAACAGCGTTGTGAGCTCTACAGCCTAAAACCTTGTTAATGTAAAAGTAAAACAGCGTTGTGAGCTCTACAGCCTGAAACCTTGTTAATGTAAAAGTAAAACAGCGTTGTGAGCTCTACAGCCTAAAAGCTTGTAAATATAAATGTAAAACAGCGTTGTGAGCTCTACAGCCTAAAACCTAGTTAATGTAAACTAGAAGTGTGGACTAATAATAAACTCTTCAAACTGAAATTTTTTTGATTAAAATTAAATTCTTTTATCGGGGAATTATGTCAGTCGCGAAGTGTCACCTTTTGTGATGTGCAGTAGCTTTAGATTAAGTAATTAGGTTACACGCCACTTGTATCTGGCTGTATTCTGTAATCAGGTTACACGTGACTTGTATCTGGCTGTATTCTGTAATCAGGTTACACGCCACTGGTATCTGGCTGTATTCTGTAATCAGGTTACACGCCACTGGTATCTGGCTGTATTCTGTAATCAGGTTACACGTGACTGGTATCTGGCTGTTTTCTGTGATCAGGTTACACGTGACTGGTATCTGGCTGTATTCTGTAATCAGGTTACACGCCACAGGTATCTGGCTGTATTCTGTAATCAGGTTACACGCCACTGGTATCTGGCTGTATTCTGCAATCAGGTTACACGCCACAGGTATCTGGCTGTCTTCTGTAATCGGGTTACACGCCACTGGTATTTGGCTGTATTCTGTAATCAGGTTACACGTGACTTGTATCTGGCTGTCTTCTGTAATCGGGTTACACGCCACTGGTATCTGGCTGTATTCTGTAATCAGGTTACACGCCACTGGTATCTGCCTGTATTCTGTAAACAGGTTACACGTGACTGGTATCTGGCTGTATTCTGTAATCAGGTTACACGCCACTGGTATCTGGCTGTATTCTGTAATCAGGTTACACGTGACTGGTATCTGGCTGTTTTCTGTAATCAGGTTACACGCCACTGGTATCTGGCTGTATTCTGTAATCAGGTTACACGCCACTGGTATCTGGCTGTATTCTGTAATTAGGTTACACGCCACTGGTTCCGTAATCAGGTTACACGCCACAGATATCTGACTTGTATTTTGTAACCAGGTCACACGTGACTTGTATCTGGCTGTATTCTGTAATCAGGTTACACGCCACTGGTATCTGGCTGTATTCTGTAATCAGGTTACACGCCACTGGTATCTGGTTGTATTCTGTAATCAGGTTACACGCCACTGGTATCTGGCTGTATTCTGTAATCAGGTTACACGCCACTGGTATCTGGCTGTATTCTGTAATCAGGTTACACGTTACTTGTATCTGGCTGTATTCTGTAATCAGGTTACACGCCACTGGTATCTGGCTGTATTCTGTAATCAGGTTACACGCAACTGATATCTGGCTGTATTCTGTATGGAATTTGAAGTTGAAGTCTTTGTACTGGAGCTAGATTGTGTTTTGCTTGACCTGTTTGGCTCAGGGTTCATTTTCTTATCTCGATTCCAACTTTAATATTTTCATTTAGTCAATAGAAAAGTACATATAATCGCTGTGTAGATAGTCTCGGTCTGTTGGGCGGTGGATAGTCAGGAGCGACTTTTGGAGGGCTGAAGTGATTACTGAGTGAGACTAGGCCTGTTGGGCGGTGGATAGTCAGGAGCGACTTTTGGAGGGCTGAAGTGATTACTGAGTGAGACTAGGCCTGTTGGGCGGTGGATAGTCAGGAGCGACTTTTGGAGGGCTGAAGTGATTACTGAGTGAGACTAGGCCTGTTGGGCGGTGGATAGTCAGGAGCGACTTTTGGAGGGCTGAAGTGATTACTGAGTGAGACTAGGCCTGTTGGGCGGTGGATAGTCAGGAGCGACTTTTGGAGGGCTGAAGTGATTACTGAGTGAGACTAGGCCTGTTGGGCGGTGGATAGTCAGGAGCGACTTTTGGAGGGCTGAAGTGATTACTGAGTGAGACTAGGCCTGTTGGGCGGTGGATAGTCAGGAGCGACTTTTGGAGGGCTGAAGTGATTACGTACATTTGTTTTTCAGATAAAACAAGTGCGCCCATGAGACCATCCCTCCAACTCCCATTGTACCGGGTGTCTCCTCGCTCCGCCGAGCTCGTGCAGCAGTTTGCAGACAGATCAAACATGACCCTCTTGCAATATTTGAAACAAACATCTTTCATGTAAATATCGCTAGATCTATACCCCCGGGGCGCATACACCATCGCCTTTGTTTTTTGACCATTCCGTTCAATCGCCGATCTAATTCCTCCTATCAGATGGTTTATCGTCAGTTCGAGACTTAAGTCGGGCTGCCAGATATCCATAATACCAAACAAATTCAATAGCTGATGATCTAGCCACCCAATGAAACTTCATTAGGACGTCTTAATACCACAGCCTGTACCTCGCTTGTCTACACTTACCGTCGCCGAGTCCGAGGGCGAGTAGCTTTGAAAATAGTTATCAGCTCAACATGGATGTTTAATTATGAAAGTACTTTTCAAATCTGTATCATAGTATCGTCGTATCATTGGCGAGATCAAGCCAAATCGCAATATAATTTCTACGCCGTCAGTTCAAACGGATAAGAGTATATTGCTAGAGCTTTATTATCGATGTATACTAGAAATACATAATGAACTTTACCTAACGCCTATAGATTATAATCACTGTAATCCTTGAACGTTGTGTTTGTTAAATCTCTATATTGGAGGAAATGAAGAGCTATAATGAAAAATTCAAATTTGCAGTGTCTCGACACGTGTGGCCTCCATCTTAGTATTGCTCTTCAAAATGGGAAATCAATAATTCGAATAAGCAATTTAATAACACACATATCGTTTCATTAACATGTTTCGATGTCACTAACACGGAAACATTAATGTAATTTATTCATTCAGAAATATCACCATTTCCTATTAATAATATCATTAAATAAATTATTGATATCACATATTTCACTAATTCAAATAATTGATACAAATACAATGTACTTTGATACTTCAAACACTTATTTGCTGTTGGAGGCAGATATCTGTAATCTTTTGTAGTGTATATATCATACAGATGTTTGTAGTGTATATATCATACAGATGTTTGTAGTGTATATATCATACAGATGCTTGTAGTGTATATATCATACAATTGTTTGTAGTGTATATATCATACAATTGTTTGTAGTGTATGTATTATACAGATGTTTGTAGTGTAGATAACATACAGATGTTTGTAGTGTATATATCATACAGATGTTTGGAGTGTATATATCATACAGATGTTTGTAGTGTATATATCATACAGATGTTTGTAGTGTATATATCATACAGATGCTTGTAGTGTATATATCATACAATTGTTTGTAGTGTATATATCATACAATTGTTTGTAGTGTATGTATTATACAGATGTTTGTAGTGTAGATAACATACAGATGTTTGTAGTGTATATATCATAGAGATGTTTGGAGTGTATATATCATACAGATGTTTGTAGTGTATATATCATACAAATGTTTGTAGTGTATATATCATTCGGATGTTTGTAATACAAAATACAGATATCTGTAATCTTTTGTAGCGTATATATCATACAATTGTTTGTAGTGTATATATCATACAGATGTTTGTAGTGTATATATCCTACAGATGTTTGTTATACAAAAGACAGATATCTGTAATCTTTTGTAGTGTATATATCATACAGATGTTTGAAGTGTATATATCATACAGATGTTTGTTATACAAAAGACAGATATATGTAATCTTTTGTAGTGTATATATCATACAGATGTTTGCAGTGTATATATCCTACAATTGTTTGTTATACAAAAGACAGATATCTGTAACCATTTGTAGTGTATATATCATACAGATGTTTGAAGTGTATATATCATACAGATGTTTGTAGTGTATATATCATACAGATATTTGTAGTGTATATATCATACAGATGTTTGTAGTGTATATATTATACAAATGTTTGTAGTGTATATATCATACAGATGTTTGTTATACAAAAGACAGATATCTGTAATCTTTTGTAGTGTATATATCATACAGATGTTTGTAGAGTATACATCATACAAATGTTTGTAGTGTATACATCATACAGATGTTTGTAGTGTATACATCATACAATTCTTTGTAGTGTATATATCATACAGATGTTTGTAGTGTATATATCATACAGATGTTTGTAGTGTATATATCATACAGATGTTTGTAGTGCATATATCATACAGATGTTTGTAGTGCATATATCATACAGATGTTTGTAGCGTATATATCCTACAGATGTTTGTAATACAAAAGACAGATATCTGTAATCATTTGTAGTGTATGTATCATACAGATTTTTGTAGTATATATATATCATACATATGTTTTTAGTGTATTTATCATACAGATGTTTGTTACACAACAGAGAGATATCTGTAATCTTTTCTAGTGTATATGACATACAATAGTTTGTAGTGTATATATCATACAAATGTTTGTAGTGTATATATCATACAAATGTTTGTAGTGTATATATCATACAGATGTTTGTTATACAAAAGACAGATATCTGTAATCTTTCGTAGTGTATATATGATAGAGATGTTTGTAGTGTATATATCATACAAATGTTTGTAGTGCATATATCATACAGATGTTTGTAGTGTATACATCATACAATTCTTTGTAGTGTATATATCATACAGATGTTTGTAGTGTATATATCATACAGATGTTTGTAGTGTATATATCATACAGATGTTTGTAGTGTATATATCATACAGATGTTTGTAGTGTATACATCATACAAATGTTTGTAGTGTATATATCATACAGATGTTTGTAGTGTATATATCATACAGATGTTTGTTATACAAAAGACAGATATCTGTAATCTTTTGTAGTGTATATATCATACAGATGTTTGTAGTGTATATATCATACAGATGTTTGTAGTGTATATATCATACAGATGTTTGTAGTGTATATATCATACAGATGTTTGTAGTGTATATATCATACAAATGTTTGTAGTGTATATATCATACAGATGTTTGTTATGCAAAAGACAGATATCTGTAATCTTTTGTAGTGTATATATCATACAGATGTTTGTAGTGTATATATCATACAGATGTTTGTAGTGTATATATCATAAAGATGTTTGTAGTGTATATATCATACAGATGTTTGTAGTGTATATATCATATAAATGTCCGTAGCATATATATCATGCAGATGTTTGTAGGGTATATATCATATAAATGTTTGTAGTGTATATATCATACAGATGTTTGTAGTGTATATATCATACAGATGTTTTTAGTGTACATAACATACAGATGTTTGTAGTGTATATATCATACAGATGTTTGTAGTGTATATATCATACAAATGTTTGTAGTGTATATATCATACAGATGTTTGTAGTGTATATATCATACAGATGTTTGTAGTGTATATATCATACAGATGTTTGTAGTGTATATATCATACAGATGTTTGTAGTGTATATATCATACAGATGTTTGTAGTGCATATATCATACAGATGTTTGTAGCGTATATATCCTACAGATGTTTGTTATACAAAAGACAGATATCTGTAATCATTTGTAGTGTATGTATCATACAGATGTTTGTAGTATATATATATCATACAAATGTTTGTAGTGTATATATCATACATATGTTTTTAGTGTATTTATCATACAGATGTTTGTTACACAACAGAGAGATATCTGTAATCTTTTCTAGTGTATATGACATACAATAGTTTGTAGTGTATATATCATACAAATGTTTGTAGTGTATATATCATACAAATGTTTGTAGTGTATATATCATACAGATGTTTGTTATACAAAAGACAGATATCTGTAATCTTTTGTAGTGTATATATGATAGAGATGTTTGTACTGTATATATCATACAAATGTTTGTAGTGTATATATCATACAAATGTTTGTAGTGTATATATCATACAGATGTTTGTAGTGTATATATCATACAAATGTTTGTAGTGCATATATCATACAGATGTTTGTAGTGTATACATCATACAAATGTTTGTAGTGTATATATCATACAGATGTTTGTAGTGTATATATCATACAGATGTTTGTTATACAAAAGACATATATCTGTAATCTTTTGTAGTGTATATATCATACAGATGTTTGTAGTGTATATATCATACAGATGTTTGTAGTGTATATATCATACAGATGTTTGTAGTGTATATATCATACAAATGTTTGTAGTGTATATATCATACAGATGTTTGTTATGCAAAAGACAGATATCTGTAATCTTTTGTAGTGTATATATCATACAGATGTTTGTAGTGTATATATCATACAGATGTTTGTAGTGTATATATCATACAGATGTTTGTAGTGTATATATCATACAGATGTTTGTAGTGTATATATCATTAAATGTCCGTAGCATATATATCATGCAGATGTTTGTAGGGTATATATCATATAAATGTTTGTAGTGTATATATCATACAGATGTTTGTAGTGTATATATCATACAGATGTTTGTAGTGTACATATCATACAGATGTTTGTAGTGTATATATCATACAGATGTTTGTAGTGTATATATCAAACAAATGTTTGTAGTGTATATATCATACAGATGTTTGTAGTGTATATATCATACAGATGTTTGTAGTGTATATATCATACAGATGTTTGTAGTGTATATATCACACAGATGTTTGTTATACAAAAGACAGATATCTGTAATCTTTTCTAGTGCATATATCATATATATCTGTTTGTAGTGTTTATATCATACAATTATTTGTAGTGTATATATCTTACAGATGTTTGTAGTGTATATATTATACAAATGTTTGTAGTGTATATATCATTCGGATGTTTGTAATACAAAATACATATATCTGTAATCTTTTGTAGTGTATACATCATACAGATGTTTGTAGTGTATACATCATACAATTCTTTGTAGTGTATATATCATACAGATGTTTGTAGTGTATATATCATACAGATGTTTGTAGTGTATATATCATACAGATGTTTGTAGTGTATATATCATACAGATGGTTGTAGTGTATATATCATACAATTGTTTGTAGTGTATATATCATACAATTGTTTGTAGTGTATGTATTATACAGATGTTTGTAGTGTATAACATACAGATGTTTGTAGTGTATATATCATACAGATGTTTGGAGTGTATATATCATACAGATGTTTGTAGTGTATATATCATACAGATGTTTGTAGTGTATATATCATACAGATGCTTGTAGTGTATATATCATACAATTGTTTGTAGTGTATATATCATACATTTGTTTGTAGTGTATGTATTCTACAGATGTTTGTAGTGTAGATAACATACAGATGTTTGTAGTGTATATATCATAGAGATGTTTGTAGTGTATATATCATACAGATGTTTGTAGTGTATATATCATACAAATGTTTGTAGTGTATATATCATTCGGATGTTTGTAATACAAAATACAGATATCTGTAATCTTTTGTAGCGTATATATCATACAATTGTTTGTAGTGTATATATCATACAGATGTTTGTAGTGTATATATCCTACAGATGTTTGTTATACAAAAGACAGATATCTGTAATCTTTTGTAGTGTATATATCATACAGATGTTTGAAGTGTATATATCATACAAATGTTTGTAGTGTATATATCATACAAATGTTTGTAGTGTATATATCATACAGATGTTTGTTATACAAAAGACAGATATCTGTAATCTTTTGTAGTGTATATATGATAGAGATGTTTGTACTGTATATATCATACAAATGTTTGTAGTGTATATATCATACAAATGTTTGTAGTGTATATATCATACAGATGTTTGTAGTGTATATATCATACAAATGTTTGTAGTGCATATATCATACAGATGTTTGTAGTGTATACATCATACATGTTTGTAGTGTATATATCATACAGATGTTTGTAGTGTATATATCATTTGTTATACAAAAGACAGATATCTGTAATCTTTTGTAGTGTATATATCATACAGATGTTTGTAGTGTATATATCATACAGATGTTTGTAGTGTATATATCATACAGATGTTTGTAGTGTATATACCATACAGATGTTTGTAGTGTATATATCATACAAATGTTTGTAGTGTATATATCATACAGATGTTTGTTATTCAAAAGACAGATATCTGTAATCTTTTGTAGTGTATATATCATACAGATGTTTGTAGTGTATATATCATACAGATGTTTGTAGTGTATATATCATACAGATGTTTGTAGTGTATATATCATACAGATGTTTGTAGTGTATATATCATTAAATGTCCGTAGCATATATATCATGCAGATGTTTGTAGGGTATATATCATATAAATGTTTGTAGTGTATATATCATACAGATGTTTGTAGTGTATATATCATACAGATGTTTTTAGTGTACATATCATACAGATGTTTGTAGTGTATATATCATACAGATGTTTGTAGTGTATATATCATACAAATGTTTGTAGTGTATATATCATACAGATGTTTGTAGTGTATATATCATACAGATGTTTGTAGTGTATATATCATACAGATGTTTGTAGTGTATATATCATACAGATGTTTGTTATACAAAAGACAGATATCTGTAATCTTTTCTAGTGCATATATCATATATATCTGTTTGTAGTGTTTATATCATACAATTGTTTGTAGTGTATATATCTTACAGATGTTTGTAGTGTATATATTATACAAATGTTTGTAGTGTATATATCATTCGGATGTTTGTAATACAAAATACAGATATCTGTAATCTTTTGTAGTGTATATATCATACAGATGTTTGTAGTGTATACATCATACAATTCTTTGTAGTGTATATATCATACAGATGTTTGTAGTGTATATATCATACAGATGTTTGTAGTGTATATATCATACAGATGTTTGTAGTGTATATATCATACAGATGCTTGTAGTGTATATATCATACAATTGTTTGTAGTGTATATATCATACAATTGTTTGTAGTGTATGTATTATACAGATGTTTGTAGTGTAGATAACATACAGATGTTTGTAGTGTATATATCATACAGATGTTTGGAGTGTATATATCATACAGATGTTTGTAGTGTATATATCATACAGATGTTTGTAGTGTATATATCATACAGATGCTTGTAGTGTATATATCATACAATTGTTTGTAGTGTATATATCATACAATTGTTTGTAGTGTATGTATCTACAGATGTTTGTAGTGTAGATAACATACAGATGTTTGTATGTATATATCATAGAGATGTTTGTAGTGTATATATCATACAGATGTTTGTAGTGTATATATCATACAAATGTTTGTAGTGTATATATCATTCGGATGTTTGTAATACAAAATACAGATATCTGTAATCTTTTGTAGTGTATATATCATACAAATGTTTGTAGTGTATATATCATACATATGTTTGTAGTGTATATATCATACAGATGTTTGTTATACAAAAGACAGATATCTGTAATCTTTTGTATTAGTAGTGTATATATCATACAGAGATTTGTTATACAAAAGACAGATATCTGTATGTTTTTGTAGTGTATATATCATACAGATGTTTGTAGTGTATATATCATACAGATGTTTGTTATACAAAAGACAGATATCTGTAACCATTTGTAGATATATCATACAGATATGAAGTGTATATCATTGTTTGTAGTGTATATATCATACAGATATTTGTAGTGTATATATCATACAAATGTTTGTAGTGTATATATCATACAGATGTTTGTAGTGTATATATCATACAGATGTTTGTTATACAAAAGACAGATATCTGTAATCTTTTGTAGTGTATATATCATACAGATGTTTGTAGTGTATATATCATACAAATGTTTGTAGTGTATATATCATACACAATGTTTGTAGTGTATATATCATACAGATGTTTGTAGTGTATATATCATACAGATGTTTGTAGTGTATATATCATACAGATGTTTGTAGTGTATATATCATACAGATGTTTGAAGTGTATATATCATACAGATGTTTGTAGTGTATATATCATACAGATGTTTGTATACAAAAGTATATATCATACAGATGTTTGTAGTGTATATATCATACAAGATGTTTGTAGTGTATATATATCATACAGATGTTTGTAGTGTATATATATCATACAGTTTGTAGTGTATATATCATACAGATGTTTGTAGTGTATATATCATACAGATGTTTGTTACACAAAAGAGAGATATCTGTAATCTTTTGTAGTGTATATATCATACAAATGTTTGTAGTGTATATATCATACAGATGTTTGTTATACAAAAGACAGATATCTGTAATCTTTTGTAGTGTATATATCATACAGATGTTTGTAGTGTATATATCATACAGATGTTTGTAGTGTATATATCATACAGATGTTTGTAGTGTATATATCATACAGATGTTTGTAGTGTATATATCATAAATGTTTGTATACATATATATCATGCAGATGTTTGTAGTGTATATATCATATAAATGTTTGTAGTGTATATATCATACAGATGTTTGTAGTGTATATATCATACAGATGTTTTTAGTGTATATATCATACAGATGTTTGTAGTGTATATATCATACAGATGTTTGTAGTGTATATATCATACATGTTTGTAGTGTATATATCATACAGATGTTTGTAGTGTATATATCATACAGATGTTTGTAGTGTATATATCATACAGATGTAATATATCCATTTGTAGTGTATATATCATACAGATGTTTGTTATACAAAAGACAGATATCTGTTATCTTTTCTAGTGCATATATCATATATATCTGTTTGTAGTGTTTATATCATACAATTGTTTGTAGTGTATATATCTTACAGATGTTTGTAGTGTATATATTATACAAATGTTTGTAGTGTATATATCATTCGGATGTTTGTAATACAAAATACAGATATCTGTAATCTTTTGTAGTGTATATATCATACAGATGTTTGTAGTGTATACATCATACAAATGTTTGTAGTGTATACATCATACAGATGTTTGTAGTGTATACATCATACAATTCTTTGTAGTGTATATATCATACAGATGTTTGTAGTGTATATATCATACAGATGTTTGTAGTGTATATATCATACAGATGTTTGTAGTGTATATATCATACAGATGTTTGTAGTGCATATATCATACAGATGTTTGTAGCGTATATATCCTACAGATGTTTGTTATACAAAAGACAGATATCTGTAATCATTTGTAGTGTATGTATCATACAGATGTTTGTAGTATATATATATCATACAGATGTTTGTAGTATATATATATCATACAAATGTTTGTAGTGTATATATCATACATATGTTTTTAGTGTATTCATCATACAGATGTTTCTTACACAACAGAGAGATATCTGTAATCTTTTCTAGTGTATATGACATACAATAGTTTGTAGTGTATATATCATACAAATGTTTGTAGTGCATATATCATACAAATGTTTGTAGTGTATATATCATACAGATGTTTGTTATACAAAAGACAGATATCTGTAATCTTTTGTAGTGTATATATCATACAATAGTTTGTAGTGTATATATCATACAAATGTTTGTAGTGTATATATCATACAAATGTTTGTAGTGTATATATCATACAGATGTTTGTTATTACAAAAGACAGATATCTGTAATCTTTTGTAGTGTATATATCATACAGATGTTTGTAGTGTGTATATCATACAGATGTTTGTAGTGTATATATCATACAGATGTTTGTAGTGTATATATCATACAGATGTTTGTAGTGTATATATCATACAAATGTTTGTAGTGTATATATCATACAGATGTTTGTTATGCAAAAGACATATCTGTAATCTTTTGTAGTGTATATATCATACAGATGTTTGTAGTGTATATATCATACAGATGTTTGTTATACAAAAGACAGATATCTGTAATCTTTTGTAGTGGATATATCATACAGATGTTTGTAGTGTATATATCATACAGATGTTTGTTATACAAAAGACAGATATCTGTAATCTTTTGTAGTGTATATATCATACAGATGTTTGTAGTGTATATATCATACAGATGTTTGTTATACAAAAGACAGATATCTGTAACCATTTGTAGTGTATATATCATACAGATGTTTGTAGTGTATATATCATACAGATGTTTGTTATACAAAAGACAGATATCTGTAATCTTTTGTAGTGTATATATCATACAGATGTTTGTAGTGTATATATCATACAGATGTTTGTTATACAAAAGACAGATATCTGTAATCATTTGTAGTGTATATATCATACAGATGTTTGTAGTGTATATATCATACAGATGTTTGTTATACAAAAGACAGATATCTGTAACCATTTGTAGTGTATATATCATACAGATGTTTGAAGTGTATACATCATACAAATGTTTGTAGTGCATTTATCATACAGATGTTTGTAGTGTATATATCATACAGATGTTTGTTATACAAAAGACAGATATCTGTAATCATTTGTAGTTCATATATCATACAGATGTTTGTAGTGTATATATCATACATATGTTTGTAGTGTACATATCATACCGAGGTTTGTAGTATATACATCATACAAATGCTTGTAGTGTATATATCATACAGATGTTTGTAGTGTATATAACATACAGATGTTTGTAATGTATATATCATACAGATGCTTGTAGTGTATATATCATACAATTGTTTGTAGTGTATATATCATACAGATGTTTGTAGTGTATATATCATACAGATGTTTGTAGTGTATATATCATACAGATGTTTGTAGTGTATATATCCTACAAGTGTTTGTTATACAAAAGACAGATATCTGTAACCATTTGTAGTGTATATATCATACAGATATTTGTTATACAAAAGACAGATATCTGTATTTTTTTGTAGTGTATATATCATACAGATGTTTGTAGTGGATATATCATACAGATTTTTGTTATACAAAAGACAGATATCTGTAATCTTTTGTAGTGTATATATGATAGAGATGTTTGTAGTGTATATATGATAGAGATGTTTGTAGTGTATATATCATACAGATGTTTGTAGTGTATATATCATACAGATGTTTGTAGTGTATATATCATACATATGTTTGTAGTGTATATATCATACAGATGTTTGTAGTGTATGTATTATACAGATGTTTGTAGTGTATGTATTATACAGATGTTTGTATTGTATATATAATACAGATGTTTGTAGTGTATATATCATACAGATGTTTGTAGTGTATATATCATACAGATGTTTGTAGTGTATATATCATACAGATGTTTGTAGTGTATATATCATACAGATGTTTGTAGTGTATATATCCTACAAGTGTTTGTTATACAAAAGACAGATATCTGTAACCATTTGTAGTGTATATATCATACAGATATTTGTTATACAAAAGACAGATATCTGTATTTTTTTGTAGTGTATATATCATACAGATGTTTGTAGTGGATATATCATACAGAACTATGTTATACAAAAGACAGCTATCTGTAATCTTTTGTAGTGTATATATGATAGAGATGTTTGTAGTGTATATATGATAGAGATGTTTGTAGTGTATATATCATACAGATGTTTGTAGTGTATATATCATACAGATGTTTGTAGTGTATATATCATACATATGTTTGTAGTGTATATATCATACAGATGTTTGTAGTGTATGTATTATACAGATGTTTGTAGTGTATGTATTATACAGATGTTTGTATTGTATATATAATACAGATGTTTGTAGTGTATATATCATACAGATGTTTGTAGTGTATATATCATACAGATGTTTGTTGTTTATATATCATACAGATGTTTGTTTTAAAGAAGACAGATATCTGTAGTCTTTCAATGAAAAGCACCATCTCAGATAAAGAAGCCAGGTCGTGTAACATCCTACAACCCAAGACTTTTTTCCATGATGGTTTTTGCAATAAACCTCTTTTCGGCGGCCATCTTGGATGAAACATTGTTGTTAAACAGTTACCGATTCCCTGTTTAACATGGCATCTTTTTATTTAAACATTTTGTATTGTATCAAATTGATAAAAAGGGGATTGGGCACACGTTTTTCTATTTTTATCAAGTCCTGTCCCTAATATAATCTAGAACACCTAAATGTTTACACAAGATGACATAAATAGGTATCCTTCCTGTTCACTTTTGAAGGATAATACCCGAAACTTTGAATAGTTTTATAACTAATGTAGGAGATTGAGCAAGTGGATATTTTCCTATCCATCTCTAACAAATAATCAAATTGTTAAAAAATAAAACAACAGGAAAATGTCAACAAAATCATAATCCTTACTCGTATTCAATAAAAACTAAGGCATATATGAACAAAAGAAATATTTACACAAATTTTCTGACAATTACAAGTACAATGAGAAAAAGCCCAGGTTTTCCGGAAGAAAGCGTTTTCTGCTTCAGTGTCCTGTAATATATGATACGTAGTATTGATGTAACCAACCGTGTCCTGTAATATATGATACGTAGTATTGACGGAACCAATCGTGTCCTGTAATATATGATACGTAGTATTGATGTAACCAACCGTGTCCTGTAATATATGATACATAGTATTGACGGAACCAATCGTGTCCTGTAATATATGATACGTAGTATTAATGTAACCAACCGTGTCCTGTAATATATGATACGTAGTATTGATGTAACCAACCGTGTCCTGTAATATATGATACGTTCTAATTGACGGAACCAACCGTGTCCTGTAATATATGATACGTAGTATTCATGTAACCAACCGTGTCCTGTAATATATGATACGTAGTATTGACGTAACCAACCGTGTCCTGTAATATATGATACGTAGTATTGACGGAACCAATCGTGTCCTGTAATATATGATACGTAGTATTGACGTAACCAACCGTGTCCTGTAATATATGATACGTAGTATTCATGTAACCAACCGTGTCCTGTAATATATGATACGTAGTATTGACGTAACCAACCGTGTCCTGTAATATATGATACGTAGTATTGACGTAACCAACCGTGTCCTGTAATATATGATACGTAGTATTGACGGAACCAATCGTGTCCTGTAATATATGATACGTAGTATTGACGTAACCAACCGTGTCCTGTAATATATGATACGTAGTATTGATGTAACCAACCGTGTCCTGTAATATATGATACGTAGTATTGATACGTAGTATTGACGTAACCAACCGTGTCCTGTAATATATGATAACCAATCGTGTCCTGTAATATATGATACGTAGTATTGATGTAACCAACCGTGTCCTGTAATATATGATACGTAGTATTGATGTAACCAACCGTGTCCTGTAATATATGATACGTAGTATTGACGTAACCAACCGTGTCCTGTAATATATGATACGTAGTATTGACGTAACCAACCGTGTCCTGTAATATATGATACGTAGTATTGACGTAACCAACCGTGTCCTGTAATATATGATACGTAGTATTGACGGAACCAATCGTGTCCTGTAATATATGATACGTTATAATTGACGGAACCAATCGTGTCCTGTAATATATGATACGTAGTATTGATGTAACCAACCGTGTCCTGTAATATATGATACGTTATAATTGATGTAACCAACCGTGTCCTGTAATATATGATACGTAGTATTGACGGAACCAATCGTGTCCTGTAATATATGATACCAATCGTGTCCTGTAATATATGATACGTAGTATTGATGTAACCAACCGTGTCCTGTAATATATGATACGTAGTATTGACGTAACCAACCGTGTCCTGTAATATATGATACGTAGTATTAATGTAACCAACCGTGTCCTGTAATATATGATACCTGTAATATATGATACGTAGTATTGATGTAACCAACCGTGTCCTGTAATATATGATACGTAGTATTGACGTAACCAATCGTGTCCTGTAATATATGATACGTAGTATTGACGTAACCAACCGTGTCCTGTAATATATGATACGTAGTATTGACGGAACCAATCGTGTCCTGTAATATATGATACGTAGTATTGACGTAACCAACCGTGTTATGTAATATATGATTCATAGTATTGATGTAACCAACCGTGTCCTGTAATATATGATACGTAGTATTAATGTAACCAACCGTGTCCTGTAATATATGATACGTAGTATTGATGTAACAAACCGTGTCCTGTAATATATGATACGTTCTAATTGACGGAACCAATCGTGTCCTGTAATATATGATACGTAGTATTGACGTAACCAACCGTGTCCTGTAATATATGATACGTAGTATTGACGTAACCAACCGTGTCCTGTAATATATGATACGTAGTATTGACGTAACCAACCGTGTCCTGTAATATATGATACGTAGTATTGACGTAACCAACCGTGTCCTGTAATATATGATACGTAGTATTGACGTAACCAACCGTGTCCTGTAATATATGATGCGTAGTATTGATGTAACCAACCGTGTTCTGTAATATATGATATGTAGTATTGACGTAACCAACCGTGTCATGTAATATATGATGCGTAGTATTGACGTAACCAACCGTGTCCTGTAATATATGATACATAGTATTGACGTAACCAAGCTTGTCCTGTAATATATGATACGTAGTATTGACGTAACCAACCTTGTCCTGTAATATATGATACGTAGTATTGACGTAACCAACCGTGTCCTGTAATATATGATACGTAGTATTGACGTAACCAACCGTGTCCTGTAATATATGATACGTAGTATTGACGTAACCAACCGTGTCCTGTAATATATGATACGTAGTATTGATGTAACCAACCGTGTCCTGTAATATATGATACGTAGTATTGACGTAACCAACCGTGTCCTGTAATATATGATACGTAGTATTGATGTAACCAACCGTGTCCTGTAATATATGATACGTAGTATTGATGTAACCAACCGTGTCCTGTAATATATGATACGTAGTATTGACGTAACCAACCGTGTCCTGTAATATATGATACGTAGTATTGACGTAACCAACCGTGTCCTGTAATATATGATACGTAGTATTGACGTAACCAGCCGTGTCCTGTAATATATGATACGTACTATTGATGTAACCAACCGTGTCCTGTAATATATGATACGTAGTATTGAGGTACCCAACCGTGTCCTGTAATATATGATACATAGTATTGATGGAACCAATCGTGTCCTGTAATATATGATACGTAGTATTGACGGAACCAATCGTGTCCTGTAATATATGATACGTAGTATTAATGTAACCAACCGTGTCCTGTAATATATGATACGTAGTATTGACGTAACCAACCGTGTCCTGTAATATATGATACGTAGTATTAATGTAACCAACCGTGTCCTGTAATATATGATACGTAGTATTGACGTAACCAGCCGTGTCCTGTAATATATGATACGTACTATTGATGTAACCAACCGTGTCCTGTAATATATGATACGTAGTATTGACGGAACCAATCGTGTCCTGTAATATATGATACGTAGTATTGACGTAACCAACCGTGTCCTGATATATGATACGTAACCAACCGTAATATGATGTAATATATGATACGTAGTATTGACGTAACCAACCGTGTCCTGTAATATATGATACGTAGTATTGACGTAACCAATCGTGTCCTGTAATATATGATACGTAGTATTGATGTAACCAACCGTGTCCTGTAATATATGATACGGTGTATTGACGTAACCAACCGTGTCCTGTAATATATGATACGTAGTATTAATGAAACCAACCGTGTCCTGTAATATATGATACGTAGTATTGACGTAACCAACCGTGTCCTGTAATATATGATACGTAGTATTGACGTAACCAACCGTGTCCTGTAATATATGATACGTAGTATTGACGTAACCAACCGTGTCCTGTAATATATGATACGTAGTATTGACGTAACCAACCGTGTCCTGTAATATATGTCCTGTAATATATGATGCGTAGTATTGATGTAACCAACCGTGTCCTGTAATATATAATATGTAGTAGTGACGTAACCAACCGTGTCCTGTAATATATGATGCGTAGTATTGACGTAACCAACCGTGTCCTGTAATATATGATACATAGTATTGACGTAACCAAGCTTGTCCTGTAATATATGATACCCAACCGTGTCCTGTAATATATGATACGTAGTATATGAACCAACCGTGTCCAACCGTGTCCTGTAATATATGATACGTAGTATTGATGTAACCAACCGTGTCCTGTAATATATGATACGTAGTATTGACGTAACCAACCGTGTCCTGTAATATATGATACGTAGTATTGATGTAACCAACCGTGTCCTGTAATATATGATACGTAGTATTGACGTAACCAACCGTGTCCTGTAATATATGATACGTAGTATTGATGTAACCAACCGTGTCCTGTAATATATGATACGTAGTATTGACGTAACCAATCGTGTCCTGTAATATATGATACGTAGTATTGACGTAACCAACCGTGTCCTGTAATATATGATACGTAGTATTGACGTAACCAACCGTGTCCTGTAATATATGATACGTAGTATTGACGGAACCAATCGTGTCCTGTAATATATGATACGTAGTATTGACGTAACCAACCGTGTCCTGTAATATATGATACGTAGTATTGACGTAACCAACCGTGTCCTGTAATATATGATACGTAGTATTGACGTAAACCGTGTCCTGTAATATATGATACGTAACCAACCGTGTCCTGTAATATATATACGTAGTATTGATGTAACCAACCGTGTCCTGTAATATATGATACGTAGTATTGACGTAACCAACCGTGTCCTGTAATATATGATACGTAGTATTGACGTAACCAACCGTGTCCTGTAATATATGATACGTAGTATTAATGTAACCAACCGTGTCCTGTAATATATGATACGTAGTATTGACGTAACCAACCGTGTCCTGTAATATATGATACGTAGTATTGACGTAACCAACCGTGTCCTGTAATATATGATACGTAGTATTGACGTGTCCTGTAATATATGATACGTAGTATTGACGTAACCAACCGTGTTATGTAATATATGATTCATAGTATTGATGTAACCAACCGTGTCCTGTAATATATGATACGTAGTAGTAACACCTGTCACAAACATACGTCCCGTTCACCACCTCACGTGTAACACCTGTCACAAATTTAATTCCCGTTCCCCACCTCGTGTGTAACACATATCATATACTTACGCCCCATTCACCTCCTCACGTGTAACACCTTTCACAAACTAACGTCCCGTTCAACACCTCATGTGTAACACACAACACAAACTAACGTCCCGTTCACCGCCTCACGTATAACACCAATTACAAACTTACGTGTCAGTCAGCGCCTCAAGTGTAACACCTATCACAAACTTACGTTCCGTTCAATGCCTTACGTGTAACACTTATCACAAACTTACGTGCCGTTCACCACCTCACGTGTCACACCTATTACAAACTGGCATACCATTCACCGCCACTCGTGTAACACCAATCACAAACTAACGTCCCAATCAACGCCTCACGTGTAACACCTATCACAAACTTACGTCCCGTTCACAGCCTCACGTGTAACACCTGTCACAAACATACGTCCCGTTCACCACCTCACGTGTAACACCTCACAAACTTACGTCCACCTCACGTGTAACACCTATTACAAACTTACGTCTCGTTCACCGCCTCACGTGTAACACCTATCACAAACGTACGTGTCAGTCAGCGCCTCACGTGTAACACCTGTCACAAACATACGTCCCGTTCACCACCTCACGTGTAACACCTGTCACAAATTTATGTCCCGTTAACCGCCTCACGTGTAATACTTGTCACAAACTAACGTCCCGTTCACCACCTCATGTGTAACACACAACACCAACTAACGTCTCGTTCACCGCCTCACGTGTAACACCTATCACAAACGTACGTGTCAGTCAGCGCCTCACGTGTAACACCTGTCACAAACATACGTCACACCTCACAAACTTACGTGTAACACCTGTTGTACAAACTTAACGTACCATTCACCGCCTCATGTGTAACACCTATCACAAACTTAAGTGTTAGTCACCGCCTCACCTGTAACACCTATTACAAACTAACATAACATTTACCGCCTCACGTGTAACACCTATCACAAACTAACGTCCCGTTCAACACCTTACGTGTCAAACTTATTACAAACTTACGTGTTCACCGCCTCACGTGTAACACCTATCACAAACTTACGTGTTAGTTCACACCTCACGTGTAACACCTATCCAAACTTACGTGTTAGTTCACCACCTCACATGTAACACCTATCACAAACTTACGTCCCGTTCACAGGCCCATGTGTAACACCTATAACAAATGTACGTGTCAGTGACCGCCTCACGTGTAACACCTATTACAAACTAACATCCCATTCACCGCCTCACGTGTAACACTTATTACAAACTAACATACCATTCACCGCTTCACATGTAAGACATATCACAAACTTACGTGTTAGTCACCGACTCACTTGTAACACCTGTCACAAACTTACGTGTTAGTCACCGCCTCACTTGTAACACCTATTACAAACTAACATACCATTCACCGCCTCACCTGTAACACATATCACAAGCTTACGTGTTAGTCACCGCCTCACCTGTAACACCTATTACAAACTAACATACCATTCACCGCCTCACCTGTAACACCTATCACAAACTGATGTGCCGTTCCAAACCTCACGTGGAACACCTATCCCAAACTTACGTGTTAGTCACCGCCTTACGTGTAACACCTATCACAAACTGATGTGCCGTTCCAAACCTCACGTGGAACACCTATCCCAAACTTACGTGTTAGTCACCGCCTCACGTGTAACACCTATCACAATATAACGTCCCGTTCATCACATCATCTGTAACACACAACACAAACTTACGTCCCGTTCACCGCCTCACGTATAACACCAATCACAAACTTACATGTCACTCAGCGCCCCACGTGTAACACCTATCACAAACGTACGCACCGTTCAATGCCTTACGTGTAACACCTATCACAAACTTACGTCCCGTTGACCACGTCACGTGTAACACCTGTCACAAATTTGATTCCCGTTCCCCACCTCACGCGTTACTACTATCACAATCTTATGTGCCGTTCCCAACCTCACGTGCAACACCTATCCCAAACTTACGTGTTAGTAACCACCTTAAGTGTAACACCTATTACAAACTAACATCCTATTCACCGCCTCACGTGTAACACCTATTACAAACTGGAATACCATTCACCGCCACTCGTGTAACACTTTTCCCAAACTTACGTGTCAGTCACCGACCCACATGTAACACCTATCCCAAACTTACGTCCCGTTCACAGCCTCACGTGTAACACCTGTCACAAACATAGGTCCCATTCACCACCTCACGTGTAACACCTTTCACAAACTAACGTCCCGTTCAACACCTCATGTGTAACACACAACACCAACTAACGTCTCGTTCACCGCCTCACGTATAACACCAATCACAAACGTACGTGTCAGTCACCGCCTCACGTGAAACACCTATCACAAACATACGTCCCGTTGACCACCTCACGTGGAACACCTGTCACAAATTTTATTCCCGTTCCCCACCTCACGTGTTACACCTATCAGAAACTTATGTGCCGTTCCCAACCTCACGTGCAACACCAATCACAAACTAACGTCCCAATCACCGCCTCAAGTGTAACACCTATCACAAACTTACGTGTCAGTCACCGACCCACATGTAACACCTATCCCAAACTTACGTCCCATTCACCGCCTAACGTGTTACACCTATCACAAACTGATGTGCCGTTCCAAACCTCACGTGTAACCCCTATCACAAACTAACGTCCAGTTCACCACCTCACGTGTATTAGCTATCACAAACTTACGAGTCAGTCACCATCCCACATCTAACACCTATCACCAAATTACGTCATGTTCACCACCTCACGTTTAACACCTGTCACAAGCTTAAGTCCCGTTCCCCACCTCACGTGTTACACCAATCGCAAACTTACGTCCCATTCACCAGCCCATGTGTAACACCTATCACAAACTAACGTCCCAATCACCGCCTCACGTGTAACACATATCACAAACTTACGTGTTAGTCACCGCCTCACTTGTAACACCTATCACAAACTTACGTGTTAGTCACCGCCTCACCTGTAACACCTATTACAAACTAACATACCATTCACCGGCTCACCTGTAACACCTATTACAAACTAACATACCATTCACCGCCTCACTTGTAACACCTATCACAAACTAACATACCATTCACCGCCTCACCTGAAACACCTATTACAAATTAACATACCATTCACCGCCTCACTTGTAACACCTCTCACATACTTACGTCCCGTTCACCACATCATGTGTAACACCAATCACAAACTGACGTCACGTTCACCACCTCACGTGTATTAGCTATCACAAACTTACGAGTCAGTCACCACCCCACATCTAACACCTATTACAAACTTACGTCCCGTTCACAGCCTCACGTGTAACACCTATCACAAACTTACGTCCCGTTCACCAACTCGAGTGTAACACCTGTCACAAACCTAAGTTCCATTCCCCAACTCACGTGTTACACCTATCACAAACTTACGTGTTAGTCACCGCCTCACCTGTAACACCTATTACAAACTAACATCCCATTCACCGCCTCACGTGTAACACTTATTACAAACTAACATACCATTCACCGCCTCACATGTAAGACATATCACAAACTTACGTGTTAATCACCGACTCACTTGTAACACCTGTCACAAACTTACGTGTTAGTCACCGCCTCACTTGTAACACCTATTACTAACTAACATACCATTCACCGCCTCACGTGTAAGACATATCACAAACTTACGTGTTAGTCACCGACTCACTTGTAACACCTGTCACAAACTTACGTGTTAGTCACCGCCTCACTTGTAACACCTATTACTAACTAACATACCATTCACCGCCTCACCTGTAACACATATCACAAGCTTACGTGTTAGTCACCGCCTCACCTGTAACACCTATTACAAACTAACATACCATTCACCGCCTCACCTGTAACACCTATTACAAACTAACGTCCCATTCACCGCCTTACCTGTAACACCAATCACAAACTGACGTCCCGTTCACCACCTCACATGTATTAGCTATCACAAACTTACGAGTCAGTCACCATCCAACATCTAACACCTACTACAAACTTACGTCCCGTTCACAGCCTCACGTGTAACACCTATCACAAACTTACGTCCCGTTCACCAACTCGAGTGTAACACCTGTCGCAAACCTAAGTTCCATTCCCCAACTCACGTGTTACACATATCACAAACTTACGTGTTAGTCACCGCCTCACCTGTAACACCTATTACAAACTAACATACCATTTACCGCCTCACGTGTAACACCTATTACAAACTAACGTCCCATTCACCGCCTTACCTGTAACACCTATTGCAAACTAACATACCATTCACCGCCTCACGTGTAACACCTATTACAAACTAACATGCCATTCACCGCCTCACTTGTAACACCTCTCACATACTTACGTTCAGTTCACCACCTCATGTGTAACACCAATCACAAGCTTACATGCCGTTCAGCGCCTCACGTGTAACACCTATCACAAACTTACGTCGCGTTCACCACCTCGAGTGTAAAACCTGTCACAAACCTAAGTTCCATTCCCCAACTCACGTGATACACATATCACAAACTTACGTATTAGTCACCGCCTCACTTGCAACACCTGTCACAAACTTACGTGTTAGTCACCGCCTCACCTGTAACACCTATTACAAACTAACATACCATTTACCGCCTCACGTGTAACACCTATTACAAACTAACGTCCCATTCACCGCCTTACCTGTAACACCTATTGCAAACTAACATACCATTCACCGCCTCACTTGTAACACCTATCACAAACTAACGTCCCGTTCAACACCTTATGTGTAGCACATACCACATACTTACGCTCCATTCACCGCCTCACCTGTAACACCTATTACAAACTAACATACCATTCACCGCCTCACTTGTAACACCTATTACAAACTAACATACCATTCACCGCCTCACCTGTAACACCTATTACAAACTAACATACCATTCACCGCCTCACTTGTAACACCTATTACAAACTAACATACCATTCACCGCCTCACCTGTAACACCTATTACAAGCTAACATGCCATTCACCGCTTCACTTGTAACAACTCTCACATACTTACGTCCCGTTCACCACATCATGTGTAACACCAATCACAAACTTACGTCCCGTTCACCACCTCATGTGTAACACCAATCACAAGCTTACATGCCGTTCAGCGCCTCACGTGTAACACCTATCACAAACTTACGTGCCGTTCCCAACTCACGTGCAACACCAATCACAAACTTACGTCCCAACCACAGGCCCATGTGTAACACCTATCACAAACTTACGTGTTAGTCACCGCCTCACTTGTAACACCTGTCACAAAAATACATGTTAGTCACCGCCTCACCTGTAACAGCTATTACTAACTAACATCCCATTCACCGCCTCGCGTGAAACACCTATTACAAACTAACATACCATTCACCGCCTCACCTGTAACACCTATTACAAACTAACATGCCATTCACCGCCTCACTTGTAACACCTCTCACATACTTACGTCCCGTTCACCACATCATGTGTAACACCAATCACAAACTTACGTCCCGTTCACCACCTCATGTGTAACACCAATCACAAGGTTACATGCCATTCAGCGCCTCACGTGCAACACCAATCACAAACTTACGTCCCAACCACAGGCCCATGTGTAACACCTATCACAAACGTACGTGTTAGTCACCGCCTCATGTGTAACACCTATCACAAACAAACGTCCCGTTCAACACCTCATGTGTAGCACATATCACATACTTACGCCCCATTCACCTCCTCACGTGTAACACCTGTCACAAATTTAATTCCCGTTTCCCACCTCACGTGTTACACCTATCACAAACTGATGTGCCGTTCCCAACCTCACGTGGAACACCTATCCCAAACTTACGTGTTAGTAACCACCTTAAGTGTAACACCTATTACAAACTAACATCCCATTCACCGCCTCACGTGTAACACCTATCACAATCTGACGTCCCGTTCATCACATCATCTGTAACACACAACACAAACTTACGTCCCGTTCACCGCCTCACGTGTAACACCTATCATATACATACGTCCCAATCACCGCCTCACGTGTAACATATATAACAAACTTAAGTCCCATTCAATGCCTTACGTGTACCCCTATCACAAACTGACGTCCCGTTCACCACCTCACGTGTATTAGCTATCACAAACTTACGAGTCAGTCACCACCCCACATCTAACACCTATTACAAACTTACGTCCCGTTCACAGCCTCACGTGTAACACCTATCACAAACTTACGTCCCGTTCACCACCTCGAGTGTAACACCTGTCACAAACCTAAGTTCCATTCCCCAACTCACGTGTTACACCTATTACAAACTTACGTGTTAGTCACCGCCTCACCTGTAACACCTATTACTAACTAACATCCCATTCACCGCCTCACGTGTAACACCTATTACAAACTAACATACCATTCACCGCCTCACGTGAAACACCTATTACAAACTAACATACCATTCACCGCCTCACCTGTAACACATATCACAAACTTACGTGTTAGTCACCGTCTCACCTGTAACACCTATTACAAACTAACATACCATTCACCGCCTCACGTGTAACACCTATTACAAACTAACGTCCCATTCACCGCCTTACCTGTAACACCTATTGCAAACTAACATACCATTCACCGCCTCACTTGTAACACCTATCACAAACTAACGTCCCGTTCAACACCTTATGTGTAGCACATGCCACATACTTACGCTCCATTCACCGCCTCACCTGTAACACCTATTACAAACTAACATACCATTCACCGCCTCACCTGTAACACCTATTACAAACTAACATACCATTCACCGCCTCACCTGTAACACCTATTACAAACTAACATGCCATTCACCGCCTCACCTGTAACACCTATTACAAACTAACATACCATTCACCGCCTCACCTGTAACACCTATTACAAACTAACATGCCATTCACCGCCTCACTTGTAACACCTCTCACATACTTACGTCCCGTTCACCACATCATGTGTAACACCAATCACAAACTTACGTCCCGTTCACCACCTCATGTGTAACACCAATCACAAACTTACATGCCGTTCACCGCCTCACGTGTAACACCTATTACAAACTAACGTCCCATTCACCGCCTTACCTGTAACACCTATTGCAAACTAACATACCATTCACCGCCTCACTTGTAACACCTATCACAAACTAACGTCCCATTCACCGCCTTACCTGTAACACCTATTGCAAACTAACATACCATTCACCGCCTCACTTGTAACACCTATCACAAACTTACGTCCCAAACACAGGCCCTTGTGTAACACCTATCACAAACTTACGTGTTAGTCACCGCCTCATGTGTAACACCTATCACAAAAAAACGTCCCGTTCAACACCTCATGTGTAGCACATATCACATACTTACGCCCCATTCACCTCCTCACGTGTAACACCTGTCACAAATTTAATTCCCGTTTCCCACCTCACGTGTTACACCTATCACAAACTGATGTGCCGTTCCAAACCTCACGTGGAACACCTATCCCAAACTTACGTGTTAGTCACCGCCTTACGTGTAACACCTATTACAAACTAACATCCCATTCACTGCCTCACGTGTAACACCTATCACAATCTAACGTCCCGTTCATCACATCATCTGTAACACCAATCACAAACTTACGTCCTGTTCACCACCTCATGTGTAATACCAATCACAAACTTACATGCCGTTCAGCGCCTCACGTGTAACACCTATCATAAACTTACGTGCCGTTCCCAACTCACGTGCAGCACCTATCACAAACTTACCTCCCAACCACAGGCCCATGTGTAACACCTATCACAAACTTACGTGTTAGTCACCGCCTCATGTGTAACACCTATCACAAACAAACGTCCCGTTCAACACCTCATGTGTAGCACATATCACATACTTACGCCCCATTCACCTCCTCACGTGTAACACCTATTACAAACTAACATACCATTCACCGCCTCACGTGAAACACCTATTACAAACTAACATACCATTCACCGCCTCACGTGTAACACCTATTACAAACTAACGTCCCATTCACCGCCTTACCTGTAACACCTATTGCAAACTAACATACCATTCACCGCCTCACTTGTAACACCTATCACAAACTAACGTCCCGTTCAACACCTTATGTGTAGCACATGCCACATACTTACGCTCCATTCACCGCCTCACCTGTAACACCTATTACAAACTAACATACCATTCACCGCCTCACTTGTAACACCTATTACAAACTAACATACCATTCACCGCCTCACCTGTAACACCTATTACAAACTAACATACCATTCACCGCCTCACTTGTAACACCTATTACAAACTAACATACCATTCACCGCCTCACCTGTAACACCTATTACAAACTAACATGCCATTCACCGCCTCACTTGTAACACCTCTCACATACTTACGTCCCGTTCACCACATCATGTGTAACACCAATCACAAACTTACGTCCTGTTCACCACCTAATGTGTAACACCAATCACAAACTTACATGCCGTTCAGCGCCTCACGTGTAACACCTATCACAAACTTACGTCCCAACCACAGGCCCTTGTGTAACACCTATCACAAACTTACGTGTTAGTCACCGCCTCATGTGTAACACCTATCACAAAAAAACGTCCCGTTCAACACCTCATGTGTAGCACATATCACATACTTACGCCCCATTCACCTCCTCACGTGTAACACCTGTCACAAATTTAATTCCCGTTTCCCACCTCACGTGTTACACCTATCACAAACTGATGTGCCGTTCCAAACCTCACGTGGAACACCTATCCCAAACTTACGTGTTAGTCACCGCCTTACGTGTAACACCTATTACAAACTAACATCCCATTCACTGCCTCACGTGTAACACCTATCACAATCTAACGTCCCGTTCATCACATCATCTGTAACACACAACACAAACTTACGTCCCGTTCACCGCCTCACGTGTAACACCTATCATAAACATACGTACCAATCACTGCCTCACGTGTAACATATATAACAAACCTAAGTCCCATTCAATGCCTTACGTGTAACCCCTATCACAAACTGACGTCCCGTTCACCACCTCACGTGTATTAGCTATCACAAACTTACGAGTCAGTCACCATCCCACATCTAACACTTACTACAAACTTACGTCCCGTTCACAGCCTCACGTGTAACACCTATCACAAACTTACGTCTCGTTCACCACCTCGAGTATAACACCTGTCACAAGCTTACGTCCCGTTCAATGCCTTACGTGTAACACCTATCACAAACTTACGTCCCGTTGACCACCTCACGTGTAACACCTGTCACAAATTTAATTCCCGTTTCCCACCTCACGTGTTACACCTATCAGAAACTTATGTGCCGTTCCCAACCTCACGTGCAACACCTATCCCAGACTTACGTGTTAGTCATCCCCTAACGTGTTACACACAACACAAACTTACGTGTCAGTCACCGACCCACAAGTAACACCTATCCCAAACTTACGTCCCGTTCACAGCCTCACGTGTAACACCTGTCACAAACATACGTCCCGTTCACCACCTCACGTGTAACACCTGTCACAAATTTAATTCCCGTTCCCCACCTCACGTGTTACACCTATCAGAAACTGATGTGCCGTTCCCAACCTCACGTGCAACACCTATCCCAAACTTACTTGTTAGTCACCGCCTTAAGTGTAACACCTATTACAAACTAACATCCCATTCACCGCCTCACCTGTAACACCTATCATAAACATACGTCCCAATCACCGCCTCACGTGTAACACCTATTACAAACTTACGTGTCAGTCACTGCCTCAATGTAACATATATAACAAACTTAAGTCCCATTCAATGCCTTACGTGTACCCCTATTACAAACTGACGTCCCGTTCACCACCTCACGTGTATTAGCTATCACAAACTTACGAGTCAGTCACCACCCCACATCTAACACCTATTACAAACTTACGTCCCGTTCACAGCCTCACGTGTAACACCTATCACAAACTTATGTCCCGTTCACCACTCGAGTGTAACACCTGTCACAAACCTAAGTTCCATTCCCCAACTCACGTGTTACACCTATTACAAACTTACGTGTTAGTCACCGCCTCACCTGTAACACCTATTACTAACTAACATCCCATTCACCGCCTCACGTGTAACACCTATTACAAACTAACATCCCATTCACCGCCTCACGTGAAACACCTATCACAATCTAACGTCCCGTTCATCACATCATCTGTAACACACAACACAAACTTACGTCCCGTTCACCGCCTCACGTGTAACACCAATCACAAGCTTACATGCCATTCAGCGCCTCACGTGTAACACCTATCACAAACTTACGTGCCGTTCCCAACTCACGTGCAACACCAATCACAAACTTACGTCCCAACCACAGGCCCATGTGTAACGCCTATCACAAACTTACGTGTTAGTTACCGCCTCACTTGTAACACCTGTCACAAACTTACGTGTTAGTCACCGTCTTCACCTGTAACAGCTATTACTAACTAACATCCCATTCACCGCCTCACGTGTAACACCTATTACAAACTAACGTCCCATTCACCGCCTTACCTGTAACACCTATTGCAAACTAACATACCATTCACCGCCTCACTTGTAACACCTGTCACAAACTAACGTCCCGTTCAACACCTTATGTGTAGCACATGCCACATACTTACGCTCCATTCACCGCCTCACCTGTAACACCTATTACAAACTAACATACCATTCACCGCCTCGCTTGTAACACCTATTACAAACTAACATACCATTCACCGCCTCACCTGTAACACCTATTACAAACTAACATACCATTCACCGCCTCGCTTGTAACACCTATTACAAACTAACATACCATTCACCGCCTCACCTGTAACACCTATTACAAACTAACATGCCATTCACCGCCTCACTTGTAACACCTCTCACATACTTACGTCCCGTTCACCACATCATGTGTAACACAAATCACAAACTTACATGCCGTTCAGCGCCTCACGTGTAACACCTATCATAAACATACGTCCCAATCACTGTCTCACGTGTAACATATATAACAAACTTAAGTCCCATTCAATGCCTTACGTGTAACCCCTATCACAAACTGACGTCCCGTTCACCACCTCACGTGTATTAGCTATCACAAACTTACGAGTCAGTCACCATCCCACATCTAACACCTACTACAAACTTACGTCCCGTTCACAGCCTCACGTGTAACACATATCACAAACTTACGTCCCGTTCACCACCTCGAGTGTAACACCTGTCACAAACCTAAGTTCCATTCCCCAACTCACGTCTTAAACCTATCACAAACTTATGTGCCATTCCTTACCTCACGTGCAACACCTATCACAAACCTACGTGCCGTTCCCCACATCAAGTGCAACACCTATCACAAACTTACGTCCAATTCACAGGCCCATGTGTAACACCTATCACAAATTTACGTGTCAGTAATCGCCTTACGTGTAACACCTATCACAAAATTACGTCACGTTCACCACCTCACGTTTAACACCTGTCACAAGCTTAAGTCCCGTTCCCCACCTCACGTGTTACACCAATCGCAAACTTACGTCCCATTCACCGGCCCATGTGTAACACCTATCACCAACTAACGTCCCAATCACCGTCTCACGTGTAACACATATCACAAACTTACGTGTTAGTCACCGCCTCACTTGTAACACCTGTCACAAACTTACGTGTTAGTCACCGCCTCACCTGTAACACCTATTACAAACTAACATACCATTTACCGCCTCACGTGTAACACCTATCACAAACTTAAGTCACGTTGACCACCTCATGTGTACCTCCTATCACAAACTTACATCCCGTTCACCGCCTCATGTGTACCTCCTATCACAAACTTACATCCCGTTCACCGCCTCACGTGTACCTCCTATCAAAAGCTTACGTCCCGTTCATCGCCTCACGTATAACACCTATCACTAAATTACGTGTCACCTAAAACAAATTACGTCACCGCCTCACGTGTAACACCTATCACAAACTTACGTGTTAGTCACCTCACCTGTAACACCTATTACAAACTAACATACCATTCACCGCCTCACCTGTAACACCTATCACAAACTTACATACCAGTCACCAACTCACGTATAACACCTATCACAAACTTACATCCCGTTCACCGCCTCACTGGTAACACCTATCACAAATTATGTCCCGTTCACCGCCTCACGTGTACCTCCTATCACAAACTTAACTGACAATCACACCAAATAGAGAAACACAAATCAGAAACAGAAGTCAAGATCACCACCTCACGTGTAACACCTATCAGAAATACCCGTCTCAAACTTACGTCCCGTTCACCACCTAACGTGTAACACCTATCACAAACTTATCTACCATTCCCCGCCTCACATGTAGCACCTATCACAAACTTACGTCCCGTTCATCGCCTCACGTGTAACACCTATCACAAACTTACGTGTTACGGCTCAGTCACCGCTTCACGTGTAACACATATCACAAACTTACGTGTCAGTCACCGACTTACGTGTAACACCTATCACAAACTAATTTCACGGTTACCACCTCACGTGTAACACCTATCACAAACTTTCGTCCCGTCCACCACCTCACGTGTAACAACTATTACACACTTATGTGCCGTTCACCGCCTCACGTGTAACACCTATCACAAACTTACGTCCCGTTCACCGCCTCATGTGTAAAAAATATCACAAACTTACGTGCTGTTCACCAACTCACGTGTAAAACTTATCACAAACTTACGTGTCAGTCACCGCCTCACGTGTAAAACATATCACAAACTTACGTGTCAGTCACTGCCTCACGTGTAACACCTATCACAAACTTACGTCCGTTGACCACGTCACGTGTAACACCTGTCACAAATTTACATCCCGTTCAAAGCCTTCACCACAAACTTCACGTGTGTAACACCTGTCTCAAACTAACGTCCCGTTCACCGCCTCACGTGTAACACCAATCACAAACTTACGTGCCGTTCACCGCCTCACGTGTTACACCAATCACAAACTTACGTGCCGTTCACCTCCTCACGTGTAAAACCTATCACAAACTTACTTCTCAGTCACCGCTTCACCTATAATATTTATTACAAACTTACGTGTCAGTCATAGCCTAACGTGTAACACCTATGACAAATTTACGTTTCGTTCACCACCTCACGTGTTACACATATCACAATCTTAAATCCCGATCACCACCGCACGTGTAACACCTATCACAAACTGATTTCTCGGTTACCACCTCACGTGTAACACCTATCACAAACTTACGTGTCAGTCACTGCCTCATGTGTAACACCTATCACAAACTTACGTCACGTTGACCACCTCATGTGTACCTCCTATCACAAACTTACATCCAGTTCACCGCCTCATGTGTACCTCCTATCAAAAGCTTACGTCCCGTTCATCGCCTCACGTATAACACCTATCACTAAATTATATCCCGTTCAAAGCCTCTCGTGTAAAATCTATCACAAACTTACATCCCTTTCACCGCCTCACGTGTAACACCTATCACAAACTTACGTCCTCTTCATCGTCTCACGTGTAACACCTATCACAAACTTACGTGTCAGTCACTGCCTCACGTGTAACACCTATCAAAAATTACGTCACGTTCACCGCCTCAAGTGTTACACATATCACAATCTTAAGTCAAGATCACCACCTCACGTGTAACACCTATCAGAAATACCCGTCTCAAACTTACGTCCCGTTCACCACCTAACGTGTAACACCTATCACAAACTTACGTCCCGTTCATCGTCCCACGTGTAACACCTATCACAAACTTACGTGTCACCACCTCACAAACTTAACCTATCACAAACTTAAGTGTAACACCTATCACAAACTTACGTTACCACCTCACGTGTAACACCTATCTCAAACTTACGTGCCGTTCACCGCCTCGCATGTAACACCTACCACAAGCTGACGTCCCGTTCACAACCTTACGTGTAACACCTATCACACACTTACGTCCCGTTCATCGCCTCAGGTGTAACACCTATCACAAACGTACGTGTCAGGCACTATCTCACGTGTAACACCTATCACAAACTAATGAGCCGATCAACGCCTTACGTGTAATACCTATCACAAACTTACGTCCCGTTCAACACCTCACATGTCAAACTTATTACAAACTTACGTGTCAGTCACCACCTCACGTGTAACACCTATCACAAACGTACGTGTCAGGCACTATCTCACGTGTAACACCTATCACAAACGTACGTGTCAGGCACTATCTCACGTGTAACACCTATCACAAACTTACATTCAGCTTCACCACTTCACGTGTACACCTATGTGTAACAAACTTATGTGCCGTTCACCGCCTCATGTGTAACAGCTATCACAAACTTACGTCCCGTTCACCGCCTCACGTGTAACACCTATCACAAACTTATGTGCCGTTCACCACCTCACGTGTAACACCTATCACAAACTTACGTGTCAGTCACCGCCTCACGTGTAACACCTATCACAAACTTACGTGTCAGTCACTGCCTCACGTGTAACACCTATCACAAAGTTACGGCTCAGTCACCGCTTCACGTGTAACACATATCACAAACTTACGTGTCAGTCACTGCCTCACGTGTAACACCTATCACAAACTTACGTGTCAGTCACCGACCCACATGTAACACCTATCCCAAACTTACGTCCCGTTCACAGCCTCACGTGTAACACCTGTCACAAACTTATCTACCATTCCCCGCCTCACATGTAGCACCTATCACAAACTTACGTGTCAGTCGTCACAACACCTATCACTTACGTGTCAGTTCACCGCCTCACGTGTAACACCTATCACAAACTTACGTGTCAGTCAGCGCCTCACGTGTAACACCTATCACAAACTTACGTCCCGTTCAATGCCTTACGTGTAACACCTATCACAAACTTACGTCCTGTTCAATGCCTCACATGTAACACCATCACAAATGTACGCGTCAGTCACCGCCCCACATGTAACACCTATCACAAACTTACGTCCCGTTCACCGCCTCACGTGTAACACCTATCACAAACTTACGTTTCAGTCACCCTCTCACGTGTAACAACTGTCGCAAACTTACGTCCCGTTCACCGCCTCACGTGTACCTCCTATCACAAACTTACGTCCCGTTCACCTACCTCACGTGTAACACCTATCACAAACTTACGTGTCAGTTCACCACGTGTAACACCTATCACAAACTTACGTTTCAGTCACCCTCTCACGTGTAACAACTGTCGCAAACTTACGTCCCGTTCACCGCTTCAGGTGTAAAACCTATCACAAACTTACGTGTCAGTCACCGCCTCACGTATAACACCTATCACAAACTTATCTGCCGATCACCACCTCACGTGTAACACCTATCACAAACTGATTACTCGGTTACCACCTCACGTGTAACACCTATCACAAACTTACGTGTCAGTCACTGCCTCACGTGTAACACCTATCACAAACTTACGTCCCGTTCACCGCCTCACGTGTAACACCTATCACAAACTAATTTCACGGTTACCACTTCACGTGTAACACCTATCACAAACTTACGTGTCAGTCACCGCCTCACGTTTAGCACCTATCACAAACTTACGTGCCATTCACCGCTTCACGTTTAACACATATCACAAACTTACGTGTCAGTTCACCACCTCACGTGTAACACCTATCAGAAATACCCGTCTCAAACTTACGTTCCGTTCACAACCTTACGTGTAACACCTATCACAAACTTATGTGCCGTTTACCATCTCACGTGTAACACCTATCACAAACTTTCGTGTCAGTCGTCGCCTCACGTGTAACACCTATCACAAACTTACGTCCCGTTCACCGCCTCACATGTAACACCTATCACAAACTTACGTCCCGTTCACCGCCTCACGTGTAACACCTATCACAAACTTACGTTTCAGTCACCCTCTCACGTGTAACAACTGTCGCAAACTTACGTCCCGTTCACCACCTAACGTGTAACACCTATCACAAACTTACGTCCCGTTCCCGCCTCACGTGTAACACCTCACAAACTTAGGTGTAATACCTGTCTCAAACTTACGTCACGTTCACCACCTCACGTGTAACACCTATCACAAACTTACGTCCCGTTCACCGCCTCACATGTAACGCCTAATACAAACTTACGTCTCGTTAACCGCTTCACGTGTAAAACATGTCACAAAAATACGTCCCGTTCACCGCCTCACTCGTAACACCTATCACAAACTTACAAACTTACAGTTCACCGCCTCACGTGTAACACCTATCACAAACTTACGTCCCGTTCATCGCCTCACGTGTAACACCTATCGCAAACTTACGTCCCCTTCACCGCCTCATGTGTACCTCCTGTCACAAACTTACGTCCCGTTCATCGCCTCACGTGTAACACCTATCACAAACTTACGTGCCGTTCACCAGCTCACGTGTAAAACTATCACAAACCTACGTGTCAATCATCGGCTCACGTGTAACACCTATCACAATCTTACGTTCCGTCGACCGCCTCACGTGTAACACCTATCACAAACTTACGTGTCAGTCACCGACTTACGTGTAACACCTATCACAAACTAATTTCACGGTTACCACCTCACGTTTAAAACTATCTCAAACTTACGTGTCAGTCATCGCCTCACGTGTAACACCTGTCTCAAACTTACGTCCCGTTCACCACCTTACGTGTAACACCTATCACAAACTTATGTGCCGTTCACCATCTCACGTGTAACACCTATCACAAACTTACGTCCCGTTCACCGCCTCACGTGTAAAACCTATCACAAACTTATGTGCCGTTCACCACCTCACGTGTAACAAATATCACAAAGTTACGTCTCGTTCACCACCTCATATGTAACAACAAGGATAAACTGACGTGTCAGTCACCAACTCACGTATAACACCTATCACAAACTTACGTCCCGTTCACCACCTAACGTGTAACACCTATCACAAACTTATCTACCATTCCCCGCCTCACATGTAACACCTATCACAAACTTACGTGTCAGTCACTGCCTCACGTGTAACACCTATCACAAACTTACGTCACGTTGACCACCTCATGTGTACCTCCTATCACAAACTTACATGTCAGTTCATCGCCTCACGTGTAACACCTATCAAAAACTTACGTGTCAGTCACTGCCTCACGTGTAACACCTATCACAAATTACGTCACGTTCACCGCCTCAGGTGTAACACCAATCACAAACTTACGTCCCGTTCACCGCCTCAAGTGTACCTCCAATCACAAACTTACGTCACGTTTATCGCCTCACGTGTAACACCTGTCTCAAACTTACGTTCCGTTCACCACCTCACGTATAACACCTAACACAAACTTATGTGCCGTTCACCGCCACACTGGTAAGACCTATCACAAACTTACGTCCCGTTCACCGCCTCATGTGTAAAAAATATCACAAACTTATTTCTCGGTTACCACCTCACGTATAACACCTATCAGAAATACCTGTCTCAAACTTACGTTCCGTCGACCGCCTCACGTGTAACACCTATCACAAACGTACATGTCAGTCACTACCTCACGTGTAACAGCTATCACAAACTTACGTGTCAGTCACCGCCTCACGTGTAAAACCTATTACAATCTTATGTGCTGTTCACCACCTCAGTTGTAACACCTATCACAAATTCCCGTCTCAAACTTACGTCCCGTTCACCACCTCACGTGTAACACCTATCACAAACTTTCGTCCCGTTCACCGCCTCACGTGTAACACCTATCAAAAACTTACGTGTCAGTCACTGCCTCACGTGTAACACCTATCAAAAATTACGTCACGTTCACCGCCTCAAGTGTTACACATATCACAATCTTAAGTCAAGATCACCACCTCACGTGTAACACCTATCACAAACTTTCGTGTCAGTCGTCGCCTCAAGTGTAACACCTATCACAAACGTACGTCCCGTTCAATGCCTTAGGTGTAACACCTATCACAAACTTACGTGTCAGTCAACGCCTCACGTGTAATACCTATCACAAACTTACGTCCCGTTCCCCGCCTCACGTGTACCTCCAATCACAAACTTACGTGTCATTTACTGTCTCACGTGTAAAACCTATTACAATCTGATGTGCTGTTCACCATCTCACGTGTAACACCTATCACAAACTTACGTGCCATTCACCGCTTCACGTTTAACACATATCACAAACTTACGTGTCAGTCACTGCCTCACATGTAACACCTATCACAAACTTACGTGTCAGTCACTGACTCACGTGTAACACCTTTCGCAAACTTACGTGTCAGTCATCGCCTTACGTGTAAATCTTGTCACAAACTTACGGGTCACCGCTTCACGTGTAACACCTATCACAAACGTACGTGTCAGGCACTATTTCACGTGTAACACCTATCACAAACTTACGTCCTGTTCAATGCCTCACGTGTAACACCATCACAAATGTACGCGTCAGTCACCGCTCCACATGTAACACCTATCACAAACTTACGTCCCGTTCACCGCCTCACGTGTAACACCTATCACAAACTTACATCCCGTTCACCGCCTCACGTGTACCTCCTATCAAAAGCTTACGTCCCGTTCATCGCCTCACGTATAACACCTATCACTAAATTATATCCCGTTCAAAGCCTCTCGTGTAAAATCTATCACAAACTTACATCCAGTGGACCACTTCACGTGTTACACCTAAAACAAATTACGTCCCGTTCACCGCCTCACGTGTAACACCTATCATAAACTTACGTGTCAGTCACCGCCTCACGTATAACACCTATCACAAACTTATCTGCCGTTCACCACCTCACGTGTAACACCTATCACAAACTTACGTGTCAGTCACCGCCTCACGTTTAACACCTATCACAAACTTACGTGTCAGTCACTGCCTCACGTGTAACACCTATCAAAAAATTACGTAACGTTCACCGCTTCAAGTGTTACACATATCACAATCTTAAATCCCGATCACCACCTCACGTGTAACACCTATCGCAAACTTACGTCCCCTTCACCGCCTCATGTGTACCTCCTGTCACAAACTTACGTCCCGTTCATCGCCTCACGTGTAACACCTATCACAAACTTACGTGTCAGTCATCGCCTTACGTGTAAATCTTATCACAAACTTACATGTCACCGCTTCACATGTAACACCTATCGCAAACTTACGTCCCGTTCACCGCCTCATGTGTACCTCCTGTCACAAACTTACGTCCCGTTCATCGCCTCACGTGTAACACCTATCACAAACTTACGTCTCGTTCATCGTCTCACGTGTAACACCTATCACTAAATTATGTCCCGTTCAAAGCCTCTCGTGTAAAATCTATCACAAACTTACATCCCTTTCACCGCCTCACGTGTAACACCTATCACAAACTTACGTCTCGTTCAAAGCCTCTCGTGTAAAATCTATCACAAACTTACATTCAGTGGACCACTTCACATGTTACACCTAAAACAAATTACGTCCCGTTCACCGCCTCACGTGTAACACCTATCACAAACTTATATGCCGTTCACCACATCACGTGTAACACCTATCATAAACTTACGTGTCAGTCACCGCCTCACGTATAACACCTATCACAAACTTATATGCCGTTCACCACCTCACGTGTAACACCTATCACAAACTTACGTGTCAGTCACCACCTCACGTTATCGTCAGTCACCCTCACGTGTAACAGTCACAAATAAACGTCAGGGACTATGTACAGACCATCAGTGACAGTCACCAATATATCAGTGAGGCTATGTACAGACCCTCATTGACAGTCACCAATATATCAGTGGGGCTATGTACAGACCCTAAGTGACAGTCACCAATATTTCAGTGGGACTATATAAAGACCCTCAGTGACAATCACCGATATATCAGTCGTTCTATATACAGACCTCACGTGACTAACACCATTACAGCCACAAATATACCAGAGGGGCTATGTGCAGACCCTCAGTGACAGCCACCAATATATCATTGGTGCTATGTATAGACTCTCAGTGGCAGCCACCAATATATCAGCGGGGCTATGTACAGACCCTCAGTGATATTTACCAGTATGTCAGAGGTGCTATGTATAGACCCTCAGTGACAATCACCAATATATCAGTGGGGCTATGTACAGGCCGTCAGTGTGGGTCACAAATATATCAGTAGGGCTATGTACATACCCTTAGTGACAGCCACCAATACATTAGAGGTGCTATGTACAGACCATCATAAACAGTCACAAATAAATCGGTGGGACTATGTACAGATCCTTAGTGACAGTCACCAATATATCAGTGGAGCTATGTACAGACCCTCATTGACAGACACAAATATATCAGTGGGGCTATGGACAGACCCTAAGTGGCAGTCACCAATATCATCAGCGGGGCTATGTACAGACCCTCAGTGATATTTACCAGTATGTCAGTGGTGCTATGTATAGACACTCAGTGACAGTCACCAATATATCAGTTGGGCTATGTACAGACCCTCAGTGACAGTCACCAATATATCAGCGAGGCTAATTACAGACCCTCAGTGGCATCCACCAATATATCAGTGGTGCTATGTACAGACCCTCACTGACAGTCACCAATATATCATTGAGCTATGTACAGACTCTCAATGACAGTCACCAATATATCAGTGGGGCTAGGTACTGACCCTAAGTTACAGCCACAAATATACCAGAGGGGCTATGTACAGACCCTCAGTGACAGCCACCAATATATCAGTGGTGCTATGTATAGACTCTCAGTGGCAGCCACCACTATATCAGTGTGACCATGTACAGACCCTCAGTAACAATCACCAATATATCAGTGGGGCTATGTTCAGACCCTCAGTGACAGCCACCAATATATCAGTGGGACTATATACAGACCCTCAGTAACAGCCAGCTATGTGATTGAGGCTATATACAGATACTCTCTAAGGCTGGTCTTGTAGTTGGCTGGTATCTGTTAATGGTCTCGTGGACCATATCTGGCAGTGATTCTTTCAGTTTCCGACATTTCGCACAACCACGCTATCAACTCATAACGTTTATTTTAAAACAATTTACCGACAATAACCAATTCATTGTCAGATTTTGCAGAATACGTTTATTTTCAAGTGATGAATGAAGCACCATTCTGCCCGTTTTTGTTACTCCCCTGGGTACGACTTCCAATCGGCAGATTATTACATAAACGAACGCGAATGTATCCGAGACGCCATTTCTAAGTTATAGACTACAACATAAACTCGTATCGTCCTGCAGCAAAGTTTGCCTTGTTTTCAGAACTGTCTACCATACGGCGCCAAATCCCAGCGTTTCCCCTTACAATATACACTGCTTACTTGATTGTGGAAATGAGGTCAAAACATAATACTAACCTTTCTTCAACCTTGTCTTTATAGAAGTCTAAATGAATTGCGAAAGTATACTATGAATGATTCAAAAGAATTCATGTAGGCAGTTGGGCTCCATTAGCTTCAGTAATTTTCAAAAATCGAACGTTTTGATTTTCATGTATGTATCATAAATAAAACAACATACACTACACCGCTCTCAAAGCAACAAATACTACGCTGTCCTCACATCAACAAGTACTACACTGTCCTAACATCAACAAACACTACACTGTCCTAACAAATATTACAGTCCTAACATCAACAAATACTACACTGTCCTAACATCAACAAATTCTGTCCTAACATCAACAAATACTACACTGTCCTAACATCAACAAATACTATACAGTCCTAACATCAACAAATACAACACTATCCTAACATCAACAAATACTACACTGTCCTAACATCAACACATACTACACTGTCCTAACATCAACAAATACTACAGTCCTAACATCAACAAATACTACACTGTCCTCACATCAACAAATACTGCACTGTCCTAACATCAACAAATACTACAGTCCTAACATAAACAAATACTACAGTCCTAACATCAACAAATACTACACTGTCCTAACATCAACAAATACTACACTGTCCTAACAAATACTACACTGTCCTAACATCAACAAATACTACACTGTCCTAACATCAACAAATTCTGTCCTAACATCAACAAATACTACACTGTCCTAGTATCAACAAATACTACACTGTCCTAACATCAACAAATACTACACTGTCCTCACATCAACAAATACTACACTGTCCTAACATCAACAAATACTACACTGTCCTAACATCAACAAATACTACAGTCCTAATATCAACAAATACTACACTGTCCTAACATCAACAAATACTACACTGTCCTAACATCAACACATACTACACTGTCCTAACATCAACAAATACTACACTGTCCTAACATCAACAAATACTACACTGTCCTAACATCAACAAATACTACACTGTCCTAACAAATACTACACTGTCCTAACATCAACAAATACTACACTGTCCTAACATTAACAAATTCTGTCCTAACATCAACAAATACTACACTGTCCTAACAAAATCTACACTGTCCTAACATCAACAAATACTACACTGTCCTAACATCAACAAATACTACACTGTCCTAACATCAACAAATACTACACTGTCCTAACATCAACACATACTACACTGTCCTAACATCAACAAATACTACAGTCCTAACATCAACAAATACTACACTGTCCTCACATCAACAAATACTACACTGTCCTAACATCAACAAATACTACACTGTCCTAACATCAACAAATACTACACTGTCCTAACATCAACAAATACTACACTGTCCTAACAAATACTACACTGTCCTAACATCAACAAATACTACACTGTCCTAACATTAACAAATTCTGTCCTAACATCAACAAATACTACACTGTCCTAGTATCAACAAATACTACACTGTCCTAACATCAACAAATACTACAGTCCTAACAGCAACAAATACTACACTGTCCTAACATCAACAAATACTACACTGTCCTAACAAAATCTACACTGTCCTAACATCAACAAATACTACACTGTCCTAACATCAACAAATACTACACTGTCCTAACATCAACAAATTCTGTCCTAACATCAACAAATACTACACTGTCCTAGTATCAACAAATACTACACTGTCCTAACATCAACAAATACTACAGTCCTAATATCAACAAATACTACACTGTCCTAACATCAACAAATACTACACTGTCCTAAAAAATACTACACTGTCCTAACATCAACAAATACTACACTGTCCTAACAAATACTACACTGTCCTAACATCAACAAATACTACACTGTCCTAACATCAACAAATACTACACTGTCCTAGTATCAACAAATACTACACTGTCCTAACAAATACTACACTGTCCTAACATCAACAAATACTACACTGTCCTAACATCAACAAATACAACACTGTCCTAACATCAACAAATACTACACTGTCCTAACATCAACAAATACTACACTGTCCTAACATCAACAAATACTACACTGTCCTAACAAACAATACACTGTCCTAACAAATACTACACTGTCCTAACATTAACAAATACTACACTGTCCTAACAAACACTAGACTTTCCTAACATCAACAAATACTACACAGTCCTAACATCAACAAATACTACACTGTCCTAACATCAACAAACACTACACTGTCCTAACAAATACTATACTGTCCTAACATCAACAAATACTACACTGTCCTAACATCAACAAACACTACACTGTCCTAACATCAACAAATACTACACTGTCCTAACATCAAAAAATTCTGTCCTAACATCAACAAATACTACACTGTCCTAACATCAACAAATACTACACTGTCCTAACAAATACTACACTGTCCTAACATCAACAAATACTACACTGTCCTAACAAACACTACACTGTCCTAACAAATAATACACTGTCCTAACAAATACTACACTGTCCTAACATCAACAAATACTACACTCTCCTAACAAACACTACACTGTCCTAACATCAACAAATACTACACTGTCCTAACATCAACAAATACTACACTGTCCTAGTATCAACAAATACTACACTGTCCTAACATCAACAAATACTACAGTCCTAACATCAACAAATACTACACTGTCCTAACATCAACAAATACTACACTGTCCTAACAAAATCTACACTGTCCTAACATCAACAAATACTACACTGTCCTAACATCAACAAATACTACACTGTCCTAACATCAACAAATACTACACTGTCCTAACATCAACACATACTACACTGTCCTAACATCAACAAATACTACAGTCCTAACATCAACAAATACACACTGTCCTAACATCAACAAATACTACACTGTCCTAACATCAACAAATACAACTGTCCTAACATCAACAAATACTACACTGTCCTAACATCAACAAATACTACACTGTCCTAACATCAACAACATGTCCTAACACACTGTCCTAACATCAACAAATACACTGTCCTAACATCAACAAATACTACACTGTCCTAACATCAACAAATACTACACTGTCCTAACAACAAATACTACACTGTCCTAACATCAACAAATACTACACCTAACAGCAACAAATACTACACTGTCCTAACATCAACAAATACTACACTGTCCTAACAAAATCTACACTGTCCTAACATCAACAAATACTACACTGTCCTAACATCAACAAATACTACACTGTCCTAACATCAACTAATTCTGTCCTAACATCAACAAATACTACACTGTCCTAGTATCAACAAATACTACACTGTCCTAACATCAACAAATACTACACTGTCCTAACATCAACAAATACTACACTGTCCTAACATCAACAAATACTACACTGTCCTAACAAATACTACACTGTCCTAACATCAACAAATACTACACTGTCCTAACATCAACAAATACTACACTGTCCTAACATCAACAATACTACACTGTCCTAGCATCAACAAATACTACACTGTCCTAACATCAACAAATACTACACTGTCCTAACAAATACTACACTGTCCTAACAAACAATACACTGTCCTAACAAATACTACACTGTCCTAACATTAACAAATACTACACTGTCCTAACAAACACTAGACTTTCCTAACATCAACAAACACTACACTGTCCTAACATCAACAAATACTACACTGTCCTAACAAATACTACACTCTCCTAACATCAACAAATACTACACTGTCCTAACATCAACAAATACTACACTGTCCTAACATCAACAAATACTACACTGTCCTAACATCAACAAATACTACACTGTCCTAACATCAACAAATACTACACTGTCCTAACATCAACTACTACTACCCTGTCCTAACATCAACAAATACTACACTGTCCTAACAAACACTACACTGTCCTAACAAATAACAAATACTACACTGTCCTAACATCAACAAATACTACACTCTCCTAACAAACACTACACTGTCCTAACATCAACAAATACTACACTGTCCTAACATCAACAAATACTACACTGTCCTAACAAATACTACACTGTCCTAACATCAACAAATACTACACTGTCCTAACATCAACAAATACTACACTGTCCTAACAAATACTACACTGTCCTATCAAATACTACACTGTCCTAACATCAACAAATACTACACTGTCCTAACATCAACAAATACTACACTGTCCTAACATCAACAAATACTACACTGTCCTAACATCAACAAATACTACACTGTCCTAACATCAACAAATACTACACTGTCCTAACATCAACAAATACTACACTGTCCTAACATCAACAAATACTACACTGTCCTAACATCAACAAATACTACACTGTCCTAAAATCAACAAATACTACACTGTCCTAACATCAACAAATACTACGATGTAAACTATACCACAGACCCATTACACATCTGACCTAAACTATACCACAGACCCGTTACCCACTTGATGTAAACTATGCCACAGAAACGTTACCCACCTGATTTAAACTATACCAAACACCCATACCACACACCCGTTACCCACCTGATGTAAACTATACCACAGATCCGTTATCCACCTGATGTAAACTATAGCACAGATTTGTTACCCACCTGATGTAAACTAAACCACAGATACCCACCACACCCACCATAACTATACCACAGACCCGTTACCCACCACACGTAAACTATACCACAGACCCGTTACCCACCACACGTAAACTATACCACAGACCCGTTACCCACCACACGTAAACTATACTACACAGACCCGTTACCCACCACATGTAAACTATACCATACCACAGTAAACTATACCGTTACCCACCCACTGATTTAAACTATACCACAGAGCCGTTACCCACCATACGTAAACTATACCAGAGACCCGTTACCCACCTGATGTAAACTATAGCACAGATCTGTTACCCACCTGATGTAAACTATACCACAGACCTCTTACCTACCTGATGTAAACTATATCACAGATCCGTTACCCACGTGATGTAAGCTGTACCACAGACCCGTTACCCACCTGACATAAACTAAACCACAGACCCGTTACCCACCCGATGTAAACTATACCACAGACCCGTTACACATCTGATGTAAACTATACCACAGACCCATTACCCACTTGATGTAAACTATACCACAGACCCATTACCCACCTGACGTAAACTATACCACAGACCCGTTACCCACTTGATGTAAACTATACCACAGAAACGTTACCAACCTGATTTAAACTATACCAAAAACCCTTTATCCAACTGATGTTAACTATACAACAGGCCCGAACCCACCTGATGTAAACTATACCACAGACCCGTTACCCACGTGATGTAAACTATACCACAGACCCGTTACCCATCTGATGTAAACTATAACACAGATCCGTTACCCACCTGATGTAAACTATACCACAGACCCGTTACCCACCTGATGTAAACTATACCACAGACCCACCACATGTAAACCCACAGACCCGTTACCCACCTGATAAAAACTATACCACCGACCAGTTACCTACCTGATGTAAACTATACCACAGACCCGTTACCCACATGATGTAAAATATACGACAGACCCGTTACATACCTTATGTAAACTAAACCACAGATCCGTTACCCGCCCGATGTAAACTATACCAGAGACCCGTTACCCACCACACGTATACTATACCAAAGACCCGTTACCAACTACACGTATAATATACCACATACCCGTTACCTACCTGATTTAAACTATACCACATATCCGTTACCCACCACACGTATACTATACCACAGATCCGTTACCCACCACACGTATACTATACCACAGACCCGTTACCCACCACACTTATACTATACCATAGACCCGTTACCCACTTGATTTAAACTATACCACAGACCCGTTACCCACCTGATATAAACTATACCACAGACCCGTTACCTACCTGATGTAAACTATACCACAGACCCGTTACCCACCTGATGTAAACTATACCACAGACCCGTTACCTACCTGATGTAAATTATACCACATCCGTTACCCAGCCGATGTAAACTATACAAGAGACACGTTACCTACCGGATGTAAACTGTACCACAGACACGTTACCCACCTGATGTAAACTATACCAGAGACCAATTACCCACTTGATGTAAACTATACCACAGACCCGTTACCCACTTGATGTAAACTGTACCACAGAAACGTTATAAACTATACCACAGACCCGTTATCTACCTGATGTAAACTATACCACAGACCCGTTACCCACCTGATGTAAACTATAACACAGACCCCCACCCGTTACCCACCTGTTGTAAACTATACCAGAGACCCGTTACCCACTGGATGTAAACTATACCACAGACCCTTTACCCACCCGATGTAAACTATACCACAGACCCGTTACCCACTGGATGTAAACTATACCACAGACCCGTTACCAACCACACGTATACTATACCACAGACCCGTTACCCACCTGATAAAAACTATACCACCGACCAGTTACCTACCTGATGTAAACTATACCACAGACCCGTTACCCACCACACGTATACTATACCACAGATCCGTTACCCACCCGATGTAAACTATACCACAGACCCGTTACACAATTGATGTAAACTATACCACAGAACCATTACACATCTGACCTAAACTATACCACAGACCCGTTACCCACCACACGTATACTATACCACAGACCCGTTACCCACCCGATGTAAACTATACCACAGACCCGTTACCCACTTGATGTAAACTATACCAGAGACCCGTTACCCACTTGATGTAAACTATACCACAGACCCATTATCCATCTGACTTAAACTATACCACAGACCCGTTACCCACCTGATATAAACTATACCACAGACCCGTTACCTACCTGATGTAAACTATACCACAGATCCGTTACCCACCACACGTATACTATACCACAGACCCGTTACCTACCGTATTTAAACTATACCACAGACCCGTTACCCACCACACGTATACTATACCACAGACCCGTTACCCACCTGATGTAAACTATACCACAGACCCGTTACCTACCTGATGTAAACTATACCACAGACCCGTTACCCACCAGATGTAACCCACCCCACCCGATGTAAACTATACCAGAGATCCGTTACCTACTGGATGTAAACTATACCAGAGACCCGTTACCCACCTGTTGTAAACTATACCAGAGACCCGTTACCCACTGGATGTAAACTATACCACAGACCCTTTACCCACCCGATGTAAACTATACCACAGACCCGTTACACAATTGATGTAAACTATACCACAGACCCGTTACACAATTGATGTAAACTATACCACAGAAACGTTACCCACCACAGGTATACTATACCACAGATCCGTTACCCACCTGATGTAAACTATACCACAGACCCGTTACCTACCTGATGTAAACTAAACCACAGATCCGTTACCCACCCGATGTAAACTATACCAGAGACCCGTTACCTACTGGATGTAAACTATACCACAGATCCGTTACCCACCTGATATAAACTATACCACAGACTCGTAACCCACCTGATGTAAACTATACCACAGACCCGTATACTATACCACAGACCCGTTACCCACCTGATGTAAACTATACCACAGACCCGTTACCCACCTGATAAAAAATTATACCACCGACCAGTTACCTACCTGATGTAAACTATACCACAGACCCGTTACAAACCACTCGTATAATATACCACAGACCCGTTACCCACCACACGTATATTATACCACAGACCCGTTACCCACCACACGTATACTATACCACATACCCGTTACCCACCTCACGTATACTATACCACAGAGCCGTTACCCACCACAAGTATACTATACCACAGACCCGTTACCCACCACACGTATAATATACCATAGACCCGTTACCTACCTCATGTAAACTATACCACAGACCCGTTACCTACCTGATGTAAACTATACCACATATCCGTTACCCACCTGATGTAAACTATAGCACAGATTTGTTACCCACCTGATGTAAACTAAACCACACACCCGTTACCCACCTGATGTAAACTATACCACAGACCCGTTACCCACCACAGGTATACTATACCACAGATCCGTTACCCACCTGATGTAAACTATACCACAGACCCGTTACCTACCTGATGTAAACTATACCACAGATCCGTTACCCACCACACGTATACTATACCACAGACCCGTTACCCACCACACGTATACTATACCACAGACCCGTTACCCACCACACGTATAATATTCCATAGACCCGTTACCAACCAAACGTATACTATACCATAGACCCGTTAGCCGCTTTATGTAAACTATACCACAGACCCGTTACCCACCTGATGTAAACTATACCACAGACCCGTTACCCACCTGTTGTAAACTATTCCAGAGACCCGTTACCCACTGGATGTAAACTATACCACAGACCCTTTACCCACCCGATGTAATCTATACCACAGACCCGTTACCCACTGGATGTTAACAATACCAGAGACCCGTTACCCACTTGATGTAAACTATACCACAGACCCATTATCCATCTGACTTAAACTATACCACAGACCCGTTACCAACCTGATGTAAACTATACCACAGAGCCGTTACCTACCTGATGTAAACTATACCACAGACCCATTATCCATCTGACTTAAACTATACCACAGACCCGTTACCAACCTGATGTAAACTATACCACAGAGCCGTTACCTACCTGATGTAAACTATACTACATCCGTTACTCAGCCGATGTAAACTATACCAGAGACCCGTTACCCACTTGATATAAACTATACTACAGACCCGTGACCCACTTAACATAAACTATACCACAGACCCGTTACCTACCTCATGTAAACTATACCACAGACCCGTTACCCACCTGATGTAAACTATACCACAGACCCGTTACCCACCACACCTATACTATACCACAGACCCGTTACCCACCACACGTATACTATACCACAAAAACGTTACCCACCACACGTACACTATACCACAGACCCGTTACCCACCACACATATACTATACCACAGACCCGTTACCCACCTACCACATACCCGTTACCCACCGTATTTAAACTATACCACAGACCCGTTACAAACCACACGTATACTATACCACATACCCGTTACCCACCGTATTTAAACTATACCACAGACCCGTTACAAACCACACGTATACTATACCGCAGACCCGTTACCCACCACACGTATACTATACCACAGACCCGTTACCCACCTGATGTAAACTATACCACAGACAGATGTAAACCGTTACCCACCTATACCACAGATGTTACCCACTATACTATACCACAGACCCGTTACCCACCTGATGTAAACTATACCACAGACCCGTTACCCACCACATGTAAACTACCCACCACAGACTATACCATAGACCCGTTAGCCGCTTTATGTAAACTATACCACAGACCCGTTAACCACCTGATGTAAACTATACCACAGACCTGTTACCTCCCTGATGTAAACTATACCACAGACCCGTTACCTACCTGATGTAAACTATACCACAGACCCGTGACCCACTTGACGTAAACTATACCACAAACCCGTTACCAACCTGATTTAAACTATACCACAGACCCGTTACCCACCACACATATACTATACCACAGACCCGTTACCCACCTCACGTATATTATACCACAGACCCGTTACCCACCACACGTAAACTATACCACAGACCCGTTACCCACCTGATGTAAACTATACCACAGACCCGTTACCCACCTGATGTAAACTATACCACAGACCCACCTGTATACTATACCACAGATCCGTTACCCACCTGATGTAAACTATACCACAGACCCGTTACCTACCTGATGTAAACTAAACCACAGATCCGTTACCCACCCGATGTAAACTATACCAGAGACCCGTTACCCACCTGTTGTAAACTATTCCAGAGACCCGTTACCCACTGGATGTAAACTATACCACAGACCCTTTACCCACCCGATGTAAACTATACCACAGACCCGTTACACAATTGATGTAAACTATACCACAGACCCGTTACCTACCTGATGTAAACTATACCACAGACCCGTTACCCACTTGATGTAAACTATACCACAGAAACGTTTCCCACCTGATGTAAACTATACCATATACCCGTTACCCACTTGACGTAAACTATACCACAGACCCGTTACCCACTTGATGTAAACTATACCACAGACCCGTTACCCACCTGATGTAAACTATACCACAGACCCGTTACCTACCTGATGTAAACTATACCACAGATCCGTTACCCACCACACGTATACTATACCACAGACCCGTTACCCACCACACGTATACTATACCACAGATCCGTTACCCACCCGATGTAAACTATACCACAGACCCGTTACACAATTGATGTAAACTATACCACAGAAACGTTACCCACCACACGTATACTATACCACAGATCCGTTACCCACCTGATATAAACTATACCACAGACCCGTTACCTACCTGATGTAAACTATACCACAGACCCGTTACCCATCCGATGTAAACTATACCAGAGACCCGTTACCCACCTGTTGTAAACTATTCCAGAGACCCGTTACCCACTGGATGTAAACTATACCACAGACCCGTTACCCACCTGATGTAAACTATACCACAGACCCGTTACCCACCTGATGTAAACTATACCACAGACCCGTTACCCACCTGATGTAAACTATACCACAGACCCGTTATCCACCTAACGTAAACTAAACCACAGACCCGTTACCCACCCGATGTAAACTATACCACAGACCCGTTACACAATTGATGTAAACTATACCACAGACCCGTTACCCACCACAGGTATACTATACCACAGATCCGTTACCCACCTGATGTAAACTATACCACAGACCCGTTACCCACAGACCCGTTACCCACCTGATGTAAACTATACCACAGACCCGTTACCCACAGACCCGTTACCCACCTGTTTAAACTCTACTACAGACCAGTTACCCAACTGATGTAAACTATACCACCGACACTTTACCCATTGGACGTAAACTGAACCACAAGCCCGTTACCCACTTGACGTAAACTATACCACAGACCCGTTACCCACCTGATATAAACTATACCACAGACCCGTTACCCACCACACGTATACTATACCACAGACCCGTTACCTCCCGTATTTAAACTATACCACAGACCCGTTACCCACCTGATGTAAACTATACCACAGAACCGTTACACAATTGATGTAAACTATACCACAGACCCGTTACCCACCACACGTATACTATACCACAGACCCGTTACCCACCACACGTATACTATACCACAGACCCGTTACCCACCACACGTATACTATACCACAGACCCGTTACCCACCACACGTATACTATACCACAGACCCGTTACCCACCACACATATACTATACCACAGACCCGTTACCCACCACACGTATACTATACCACAGATCCGTTACCCACCCGATGTAAACTATACCACAGACCCGTTACCCACCTGATGTAAACTATACCACAGACCCGTTACCCACCTAATGTAAACTATACCACAGACCCGTTACCCACCTGATGTTAACTATACCACAGACCCGTTACCCACCCGATGTAAACTATACTAGAGACCCGTTACCCACGTGATGTAAACTATACCACAGACCCATTATCCATCTGACTTAAACTATACCACAGACCCGATACCCACCCGATGTAAACTATACCACAGACCCGTTACCTACCTGATGTAAACTATACCACAGACCCGTTACCCACCTGATGTAAACTATAACACAGACCCGTTACCTACCTGATGTAAACTAAACCACAGATCCGTTACCCACCCGATGTAAACTATACCACAGACAAGTTACCCACTTGATGTAAAATGTACCACAGACCCGTTAATCACTTAATATAAACTATACCACATACCCGTTACCTACCTGATTTAAACTATACCACATATCCGTTACCCACCACACGTATACTATACCACAGACCCGTTACCAACCACACGTATACTATACCACAGACCCGTTACCCACCACACGTATACTATACCAAAAACCCTTCATCCAACTGATGTTAACTCTACTACAGACCAGTTACCCAACTGATGTAAACTATACCACAGACCCGTTACCTACCAGATGTAAACTATACCATTTAGAATTTACCCACTTGATTAAACTATACCACAGATTATCTTCCCTAGCCATTTATCCCTCTAACCAGTTATCTTTCCTTTGATGTATGATGACTATACCATTGACCTTACCCACCCTGTCCCGCCATTAATACTAGAGGCAATCACGTGCTTGCTAGGACTGCATGCACCGCTAATGACAACTCGGCACTCCTCGGATTTTACTACGCCCCTGTGTACACCTTGTATGAGGAATAACTTTGCTTTATTTCTGATCTTACATGATTGATTTCCTTGAATACTTACAGTGTGTTGAGCCTCTCGGTCACTAACATTGTCTTTTTTATAATCATTGTTGATAATTAAGTACACGTACACACATTACTGCTGTCAATCAGTACAATGTATGGCTAGACAAGGTTTATTTCTCGAGCAAATCTATCAAAGATATCTTCAAAAGTTTTAGGGATATATTTTGTAAAGTAAAGAACCCTACAAGAGATGATAAAAAATATATCTAAAAGAAATACGAAAATTTTATATTTAATAAGAAATATCTTCATGTTCTAGATATATTTATAACTCAAACTTGAACAACTGGAAATATGTTAGAAAAATGTACATTATTAAGAGGTAGTGGAGGCTTTTTCGTCTTGTCAGTATTTCTGTAAGGTTTACTGGCAATTATATATTACGTTATTCGAAAATGCTGACAATGCTGATGGAAATCACCGTAATAGGCCCTCTGCAAATTCACGTCTAATGTATGCGTAGAGAGGTCCCGAGAATGCTCTTAGATGAGACGAAGAATTCAAGGGCTTCGCCATCCCAAATAATTTTCAATTAAGTGTTGAAATCTATTATGAAACCAGGGGTCATCATTATGATCCAAAGAGTAATCAGGAATCCACGGAATTGATCCAAAAACTTTCAAAGCCGCAAGCTCAACCAAGATAGTAAATCAATATCGGTTTATAAACATCAACCAACGGGGAGTGTAACAATCATTGGGGGAGTGTAACAATCATTGGGGGAGTGTGGGGGAGTGTAACAATCATTGGGGGAGTGTAACAATCATTGGGGGAGTGTAACAATCATTGGGGGAGTGTAACAATCATTGGAGAGTGAAACAATCATTGGGGGAGTGTAACAATCATTGGGAGAGTGTAACAATCATTGTGGGAGTGTAACAATCATTGTAGGAGTGTAACAATCATTGGAGAGTATAACAATCATTGGGGGAGTGTAACAATCATTGCCGGAGTGTAACAATCATTGGAGGAGTGTAACAATCATTGGGGGAGTGTAACAATCATTAGGGGAGTGTAACAATCAACGTGGAGTGTGACAATCATTGGGGGAGTGTAACAATTATTGGGGAGTGTAATAATGATTGGGGGAGTGTAACAATCCTTGGGGAGTGTAACAATCATTGGGGGAGTGTAACAATCCATGGGGAGTGTGACAATCAGTATGGGAGTGTAACAATCATTGGGGGAGTGTAACAATCATTGGGGGAGTGTAACAATCATTAGGGAAGTGTAACAATCAACGTGGAGTGTGACAATCATTGGGGGAGTGTAACAATTATTGGGGAGTGTAATAATCATTGGGGGAGTGTGACAATCATTGGAGAGTGTAACAATTATTGCGGGAGTGTAACAATCGTTGGGGAGTGTAACAATCATTGGGGAGTGTAACAATCCTTGGGGAGTGTAACAATCATTGGAGAATGTAACAATCATTGGGGGAGTGTAACAATCATTGTAGGAGTGTAACAATCATTGAGGGAGTGTAACAATGATTAGGGAAGTGTAACAATTATTGGGGGAATGTAACAATCATTAGGGATGTGTAACAATCCTTGGGGGAGTGTAACAATTATTGGGGAGTGTAATAATCATTGGGGGAGTGTGACAATCATTGGGGAGTGTAACAATTATCGGGGGTAATGTAACAGTCATTGGGGGAGTGTAACAATCATTAGGGGAGTGTAACAATCAACGTGGAGTGTAACAATCATTGGGGGAGTGTAACAATTATTGGGGAGTGTAATAATCATTGGGGGAGTGTGACAATCATTGGAGAGTGTAACAATTATCGGGGGGAGTGTAACAATCATTGGGGGAGTGTAACAATCATTGGGGAGTGTAACAATCCTTGGGGAGTGTAACAATCATTGGAGAGTGTAACAATCATTGGGGGAGTGTAACAATCATTGTAGGAGTGTAACAATCATTGAGGGAGTGTAACAATGATTAGGGAAGTGTAACAATTATTGGGGGAATGTAACAATTATTAGGGAAGTGTAACAATCCTTGGGGAGTGTAACAATCAATGGGGAAGTGTAACAATCATTGGGGGAGTGTAACAATCATTGTGGGAGTGTAACAATCATTAGGGGAGTGTAACAATCAACGTGGAGTGTGACAATCATTGGGGGAGTGTAACAATTATTGGGGAGTGTAATAATCATTGGGGGAGTGTGACAATCATTGGAGAGTGTAACAATTATTGCGGGAGTGTAACAATCGTTGGGGAGTGTAACAATCATTGGGGGAGTGTAACAATCATTGGGGAGTGTAACAATTATCGGGGGGAGTGTAACAATCATTGGGGGAGTGTAATAATCATTGGGGGAGTGTAACAATCATTGGGGAGTGTAACAATACTTGGGGAGTGTAACAATCATTGGAGAGTGTAACAATCATTGGGGGAGTGTAACAATCGTTGGGGAGTGTAACAATCATTGGGGAGTGTAACAATCATTGGGGAGTGTAACAATTATCGGGGGGGAGTGTAACAATCATTGGGGGAGTGTAACAATCTTTGGGGGAGTGTAACAATCTTTGGGGGAGTGTAACAATCGTTGGGGAGTGTAACAATCATGGGGGAGTGTAATAATCATTGGGGAGTGTAACAATTATCGGGGGAATGTAACAGTCATTGGGGGAGTGTAACAATCATTAGGGGAGTGTAACAATCAACGTGGAGTGTGACAATCATTGGGGGAATGTAACAATTATTGGGGAGTGTAATAATCATTGGGGGAGTGTGACAATCATTGGAGAGTGTAACAATTATTGCGGGAGTGTAACAATCGTTGGGGAGTGTAACAATCATTGGGGAAGTGTAACAATCATTGGGGGAGTGTAACAATCATTGGGGGAGTGTAACAATCATTGGGGAGTGTAACAATTATCGGGGGGAGTGTAACAATCATTGGGGAGTGTAATAATCATTGGTGGAGTGTAACAATCATTGGGGGAGTGTAACAATCCTTGGGGAGTGTAACAATCATTGGAGAGTGTAACAATCATTGGGGGAGTGTAACAATCGTTGGGGAGTGTAACAATCATTGGGGGAGTGTAACAATCATTGGGGAGTGTAACAATTATCGGGGGGGAGTGTAACAATCATTGGGGGAGTGTAACAATCTTTGGGGGAGTGTAACAATCGTTGGGGAGTTTAACAATCATTGGGGGAGTGTAATAATCATTGGGGAATGTAACAATTATCGGGGGAATGTAACAGTCATTGGGGGAGTGTAACAATCTTTGGGGGAGTGTAACAATCATTGGAGAGTGTAACAATCATTGGGGAAGTGTAACAATCATTGGGAAGTGTAACAATCATTGGGGGAGTGTAACAATCATTGGGGAGTGTAACAATTATCGGGGAAGTGTAACAATCATTGGGAAGTGTAACAATCATTGGGGGAGTGTAACAATCATTGGAGAGTGTAACAATCATTGGGGAAGTGTAACAATCATTGGGAAGTGTAACAATCATTGGGGAGTGTAACAATCATTGGAGAGTGTAACAATCATTGGGGGATTGTAACAATCGTTGGGGAGTGTAACAATCATTGGGGAGTGTAACAATCATCGGGGGTGTGTAAAAATTATTGCGGGAGTGTAACAATCATTGGGGAGTGTAACAATCATTAGGGGAGTGTAACAATCATTGGGGGAGTGTAACAATCATTGTGGGAGTGTAACAATCATTAGGGGAGTGTAACAATCAACATGGAGTGTGACAATCATTGGGGGAGTGTAACAATCATTGGGGGAGTGTAACAATCATTGGGGGAGTGTGACAATCATTGGAGAGTGTAACAATTATTGCGGGAGTGTAACAATCGTTGAGGAGTGTAACAATCATTGGGGGAGTGTAACAATCATTGGGGGAGTGTGACAATCATTGGAGAGTGTAACAATTATTGCGGAAGTGTAACAATCGTTGAGGAGTGTAACAATCATTGGGGGAGTGTAACAATCAACATGGAGTGTGACAATCATTGGGGGAGTGTAACAATCATTGGGGGAGTGTGACAATCATTGGAGAGTGTAACAATTATTGCGGGAGTGTAACAATCGTTGAGGAGTGTAACAATCATTGGGGGAGTGTAACAATCATTGGGGGAGTGTGACAATCATTGGAGAGTGTAACAATTATTGCGGGAGTGTAACAATCGTTGAGGAGTGTAACAATCATTGGGGGAGTGTAACAATCATTGGGGAGTGTAACAATCATTGGGGGAGTGTAACAATCAATGTGGATCTTAAATGTTTATAATACTCTTTGATGTATGCGTTGCTATGACCTTTTTTCAGGTGCTTTATCACATTTTGATGTATGCGTTGCTATGATCGATCTTTGAGGTGCTATATTGATGATACATTTTGATGTATGCGTTGCTATTATCGATCTTTCAGGTGCTATATCACATTTTGATGTATGCGTTGCTATGATCGATCTTTGAGGTGCTATATCACATTTTTGATGTATGCGTTGCTATGATCGATCTTTGAGGTGCTATATCACATTTTTGATGTATGCGTTGCTATGATCGATCTTTGAGGTGCTATATCACATTTTGATGTATGCGTTGCTATGATCGATCTTTGAGGTGCTATATTGATGATATATTTTGATGTATGCGTTGCTATTATCGATCTTTCAGGTGCTATATCACATTTTGATGTATGCGTTGCTATTATCGATCTTTCAGGTGCTATATCACATTTTGATGTATGCGTTGCTATGATCGATCTTTGAGGTGCTATATCACATTTTGATGTATGCGTTGCTATTATCGATCTCTCAGGTGCTATATCACATTTTGATGTATGCGTTGCTATGATCGATCTTTGAGGTGCTATATCACATTTTGATGTATGCGTTGCTATGATCGATCTTTGAGGTGCTATATCACATTTTGATGTATGCGTTGCTATGATCGATCTCTCAGGTGCTATAGCACATTTTGATTTATACCAATTGTACTATCGATATTTACTGCTCGACGTCAATGCTATGGGTAATCAGTATATACTATTAGTAATTTGAATTTTACACCAATGGATGTATAAGTAGTTTTGATGTCATTTGGCGTACAATGTTGTACGCTAATGTGCTTTGTTTACGTTAAAAAGTATACATACCTGCTGACCGCTGCTGCCAATTGTTAAAGACAGTCTGCCAAGATCGCTTCCATATATATTATTCATTTTATTCAGAGTAAATTTATTACCAACATAGAATCTATTAACCTTAGTAAGAGGATAGAAATCCCTGTCTTTATGATTTGATCCGAGGCTACATAATGTGAGCAATCGGAGTCCCTCGCGGCCGACGCTGCTCCTGCTACGTGTTATTACGGCCCCTGGTGATGGAGACAATGAAAAAAGGGGTCAATGGCGATAACCCCGACTGGGCCTGTGCCGAGTTATATCTGGGGCAGGGATCTCCGACAGTCGCGATCATCCTCCCTCCTTACGCACTCAAAATGAACATCTCGTGTTTTGGCAGAAGACTGAGGTCGTTTGGGAATATAGACCCGCGAGTGTGTTTCATATCAGCTAGAAATTGAATAATTGTTAGCGTATATCAGAAACAGTCTCCTTGTGATATTACGTGAAGGAAAGGCTAACAACTTACAGACTTCACCATTGTATCCCACCAGGAAAAAATTCAAAGTAACTCGACTCAAATTCATTTTACAGTTTCACAGACAACCGGACCCAGGTCTTTATCGCTGGCGAAAAGGTTTTGATCCGATTTGGTTGGTAAAGGAAAAATCAACGGTTACAGAGGAGATATGATGGTGAGACGGCCAGAAGTGATTCAATTCCCTCTGTACCGCTTGATTTATCATACACTTTACAGTAATTTTGTATGGAATTATTTCATTTCCTTTGAACTTTCCTTTCAATGTAAAACAATTTGAGAATGAAGCTGAAGTTTTGGACCTGATGGACAATAAATGATTTCTATCTTTGATCGGACAAAGAACAGTAGGACTGTCCGGAAATTTTCGATATCGTGGCATATGTTACAGAGAAGAGTTAATCCTTGCAGGGGTAGGCCGTCCCATCCTGAGCGTTTACCTCGGCACTTCTGATAGTAAGATTATATATTCATCAGCTGCTATAGCGCATAAATGGAAACTACACCTATATGAGCTATTGGACATGCACATATATACCATGTTGATGAAAATTGAGACATATTGTACCTGTAAAATAACAAATGGCCCATCTGTATTGAATGGCCATATTCAATCGGCTTACTTAATTCCTAAAAGGGTCACTCAAGTGTTGTGTGCAAACTCTCGATATGTCATGGCTACCACGCGTAACATTAGTCAATTAGATAAGCGGTTTTGGTAGGACTGTATCTAAATCATATTCAGAAGCTAGCCCAAATGTATGTTGTAAGGGGTAACATGATAGAGTAGCATTATACGGCGCTTACCAAGAGTGAGACACGGGTATGACCAATCTCTGAAGGTCATTACACTCACTCCGGGTACGACAGCCATTAATCAAACAGGCCGTCAATAGTATTATCATATACAAACGACAACGTAGTCGTTATCAAACTACATATTACTTGACAAATGATTGCTCCCTCAGGGAGGCCTCTTGCGGCACCGAGATACCGAGGCCCGTACAGAAAAGAGAGGTATCATGAGGTAACGAGATACCAAGGTTTCAATAGAAAAGAGAATCTGCTTGAGATACCGAAATACCGAGACCAGTACAGAAAAGAGAGGTATCTCGAGGTAACGAGATACCAAGATTTCAATAGAAAAGAGAATCTGCTTGAGATACCGAGATACCGAGTTTTCTACAGGAAAGAGGGGTCTCGTGCGGAACCGAGATATCGAGGTTTCTATAGAAATGATCGACTTCGTGCGGTACCGAAATACCGAGGTTTCTACAGAAAAGAGAGGTCCCATGCGGTACCGAGATATCGAGGTTTCAATAGAAACGAGAGGATTCGTGCGGTACCGACATACCGAGATTTTTACTGGAAAGAGAGGTCTCGGGCGGTACCGAGATATCGAGGTTTCAATAGAAAAGAGAGGTCTCGTGCGGTACCGAGATACCGATGTTTCTATAGAAAAGAGAGGATTCGTGCGGTACCGAGATATCGAGGTTTCAATAGAAAAGAGAGGATACGTGCGGTACCGAGATATCGAATTTTCTACAGAAAAGGGGTCTTGTACGGAACCGCGATACCGAAGTTTCTACAGAAAAGAGAGGTCCCTTGAAGTACCGAGATATCGAATTTTCTACAGAAAAGGGGTCTTGTGCGGTACCGAGATACCGAGGTTGCTATCGAAAAGAGATACCTCACTTCAATTGACTGATGTATCAGTCAGAATATTAAAATTTAGAGCACATACATTGTAGTATCATAGTCATCACTATTTGTGAATCCCATTTACCACTACACATCTTCAAAATACGTCATCACTATGTGTCATTCACATTTTCAACTACACATCTTCAAAATACGTCATCACTATGTGTATTCCCATTTACCACTACACATCTTCAAAATACGTCATTACTATGTGTAATTCCCATTTACCACTAAACATCATCAAAATACATCACTATATGTACTCCCTATTTACCTCTACACATCTTCAAAATACCTCATCAATATGTGTATTTCCCATTTAAATCTACATATCTTCAAAATACGTCATCACTATTTGTTATTCATATTTACTACTACACATCTTCAAAATACGTCATCACAATGTGTAATTCCCATTTACCGTTATATATCTTCAAAATACGTCATCACTATTTGTAATTTCCATTTACCACTACACAACTTCAAAATACTACATCACTATGTGTAATTCCCATTTACCAATAAATATCTTCAAAATACGTCATCACTGTGTGTAATTCCCATTTACCACTACACATCTTCAAAATACGTCATCACTATGTGTAATTCCCATTTACCACTAAATATCTTCAAAATACGTCATCACTGTGTGTAATTCCCATTTACCACTACACATATTCAAAATACGTTATCACTATGTGTTATTCCCATTTTCCACAATACACCGTCAAAATACATCACTATGTGTACTCCCCATTTACCAATACACATCTTCAAAATACGTCATCACTATGTGAAATTCCAATCTACCACTCATCATCTTCAAAATACGTCATCCCTATGTGTAATTCCCATTTTCCACAATACACCGTCAAAATACATCACAATGTGTACTCCCCATTTACCACTACACATCTTCAAAATACGCCAGCACTATATGTAATTCCGATTTACCACTACATATTTTCAGAATACGTCATCAAAAAGTATTATTACCATTTACCACTACACATCTTCAAAATACGTCATCACAATGTGTAATTCCCATATACCGTTATATATCTTCAAAATCCGTCATCACTATGTGTAATTCCCATTTACCACTAAATATCTTCAAAATATGTCATCACTATGTGTAATTCCCATTTGCCGCTACACATCTTCAAAATACGTCATCACTATGTAAAATACTATTTACCGCTATTTATCTTCAAAATACGTCAACACTATGTGTCATTCCCATTTACCACTACACATATTCAGAATACGTCATTACTATGTGTAATTCCCATTTACCACTAACCATCATCAAAATACATCAATATGTGTACTACCCATTTACCTCTACACATCTTCAAAATACGTCATCAATATTTGTAATTCCCATTTACCACTACACATCTTCAAAATACGTCATCACTATGTGTATTTCCATTTACCACTACACATCTTCAAAATACGTCATCACAATGTGTGTAATTCCGATTTACCACTACACATTTTCAGAATACGTCATCTAAATGTGTTATTCCCATTTACCACTACACATCTTCAAAATACGTCATCACTATGTGTAATTCCCATTTACCGTTATATATCTTCAAAATACGTCATCACGGTATGTAATTCCCATTTACCACTACACTGATTTAAAATACGTCATCACTATGTTTAATTCTATTTACCGTTATATATCTTCAAAATACGTCATCACGGTATGTAATTCCCATTTACCACTACACATATTTAAAATACGTCATCACTATGTGTAATTCTATTTACCGTTATATATCTTCAAAATACGTCATCACGGTATGTAATTCCCATTTACCACTACACTGATTTAAAATACGTCATCACTATGTGTAATTCCTATTTACCACTACACATCTTCAAAATACATCATCACTGTGTGTAGTTCCCATTTGCTACTACACATCTTCAAAATACATCATCACTATGTGTAATTCCTATTTACCACTACACATCTTCAAAATACATCATCACTATGTGTAATTCCCATTTACCACTACACATCTTCAAAATACATTACTTTGTGTAATTCCCATTTACCACTACACATCTTCAAAATACATCACTATGTGTAATTCCCATTTCCCACTAAATATCTTCAAAATACCTCATCACTATGTGTAATTTCCATTTATCACTACACATCTTCAAAATACGTCAACACTATGTTTAATTCCCATTTACCAGTACACATCTTCAAAATACGTCATCACTATGTGTAATTCCCATTTACCACTACACATCTTCAAAATACGCCAGCACTATGTGTAATTCCCATTTACCACTACACATCTTCAAAATACGTCATCACTGTGTGTAGTTCCCATTTACCACTACACATCTTCAAAATACATCATCACTATGTGTAATTCCCATTTACCACTACTCATTTTCAAAATACGTCATTACTATGTGTAATTCCCATTTACCACTACACATCTTCAAAATACATTACTGTGTGTAATTCCCATTACCACTTCACATCTTCAAAATACATTACTCTGTCTAATTCCCATGTAGCAATACACATCTTCAAAATACATCACTATTTGTAATTCCCATTTCCCACTAAATATCTTCAAAATACCTCATCACTATGTGTAATTTCCATTTATCACTACACATCTTCAAAATACGTCAACACTATGTTTAATTCCCATTTACCAGTACACATCTTCAAAATACGCCATCACTATGTGTAATTCCCATTTAGCACTACACATCTTCAAAATACGTCATCACTATGTGTAATTCCTATTTACCACTACACATCTTCAAAATACGTCATCACTGTGTGTAGTTCCCATTTGCTACTACACATCTTCAAAATACATCATCACTATGTGTAATTCCTATTTACCACTACACATCTTCAAAATACATTACTTTGTGTAATTCCCATTTACCACTACACATCTTTAAAATACGTCATCACTATATGTAATTCCCATTTATCACTACACATCTTCAAAATACGCCATCACTATGTGTAATTCCTCTTTACCACTAAATATCTTCAAAATACGTCATCACTGTATGTAATTCCCATTTACCACTACACATCTTCAAAATACGTCATCACTATGTGTATTTCCTTTTTACCACTACAGATCTTCAAAATACGTCATCACTGTGTGTAGTTTCCATTTGGCACTACACATCTTCAAAATACATCATCACTATGTGTAATTCCCATTTACCACTCAATATCTTCAAAACACCTCATCACTATGTGTAATTTCCATTTACCACTACACATCTTCAAAATACGTCAACACTATGTGTAATTCCCATTTCCCACTAAATATCTTCAAAACACCTCATCACTATGTGTAATTTCCATTTACCACTACACATCTTCAAAATACGTCATCACTATGTGTAATTCCCATGTAGCACTACACATCTTCACAATACGTCATCACTATGTGTAATTTCCATTTACCACAACACATCTTCAAAATACGTCATCACTATGTGTAATTCCCATGTAGCACTACACATCTTCACAATACGTCATCACTATGTGTAATTTCCATTTACCACAACACATCTTCAAAATACGTCATCACTATGTTTAATTCTATTTACCGTTATATATCTTCAACATACGTCATCACGGTATGTAATTCCTATTTACCACTACACTGATTTAAAATACGTCATCACTATGTTTAATTCTATTTACCGTTATATATCTTCAAAATACGTCATCACGGTATGTAATTCCCATTTACCACTACACATCTTCAAAATACCTCATCACTCTATGTAATTCTATTTACCGTTATATATCTTCAAAATACGTCAACACTATGTGTAATTCCCATTTACCACTACACATCTTCAAAATACATTACTGTGTGTAATTCCCATTACCACTTCACATCTTCAAAACACGTCATCACTATGTGTAATTTCCATTTACCGCTACACATCTTCAAAATACGCCATCACTATGTGTAATTCCTCTTTACCACTACACATTTTCAAAATACGTCATCACTATGTGTAATTCCCATTTACCACTACACATCTTCAAAAGACGTCATCATTGTATGTAATTCCCATTTACCACTACACATCTTCACAATACTTCAACACAACGTGTTATTCCCATTTACCACTACACATATTCAAAATACATTACTCTGTCTAATTCCCATTTACCACTACACATCTTCAAAATACATCACTATATGTATTTCCCATTTTCCACTAAATATCTTCAAAATACCTCATCACTATGTGTAATTTCCATTTATCACTACACATCTTCAAATTACGTCAAGACTATGTTTAATTCCCATTTACCAGTACACATCTTCAAAATACGTCATCACTATGTGTAATTCCCATTTACCACTACACATCTTCAAAATACGCCAGCACTATGTGTAATTCCGATTTACCACTACACATCTTCAAAATACGTCATCACTGTGTGTAGTTCCCATTTACCACTACTCATCTTCAATATACATCATCACTATGTGTAATTCCCATTTACCACTACACATCTTTAAAATACGTCATTACTATGTGTAATTCCCATTTACCACTACACATCTTCAAAATACATTACTTTGTGTAATTCCCATTACCACTTCACATCTTCAAAATACATTACTCTGTCTACTTCCCATGTAGCACTACACATCTTCAAAATACATCACTATGTGTAATTCCCATTTAGCACTACACATCTTCAAAATACGTCATCACTATGTGTAATTCCCATTTAGCACTACACATCTTCAAAATACATTACTCTGTGTAATTCCCATTACCACTTCACATCTTCAAAACACGTCATCACTATGTGTAATTTCCATTTACCGCTACACATCTTCAAAATACGCAATCACTATGTGTAATTCCTCTTTACCACTACACATTTTCAAAATACGTCATCACTATGTGTAATTCCCATTTACCACTACACATCTTCAAAAGACGTCATCACTGTATGTAATTCCCATTTACCACTACACATCTTCAAAAGACGTCATTACTGTATGTAATTCCCATTTACCACTACACATCTTCACAATACTTCAACACAACGTGTTATTCCCATTTACCACTACACATATTCAAAATACATTACTCTGTCTAATTCCCATTTACCACTACACATCTTCAAAATACGTCAACACTATCTTTAATTCCCATTTATCAGTACATATCTTCAAAATACTCCATCACTATGTGTAATTCCCATTTAGCACTACACATCTTAAAAATACGTCATCACTATGTGTAATTCCTATTTACCACTACACATCTTCAAAATACGTCATCACTGTGTGTAGTTTCCATTTGCTACTACACATCTTCAAAATACATCATCACTATGTGTAATTCCCATTTACCACTACACATCTTCAAAATACATTACTTTGTGTATTTCCCATTTACCAATACACATCTTCAAAATACATCACTATGTGTAATTCCCATTTAGCACTACACATCTTTAAAATACGTCATCACTATGTGTAATTCCCATTTATCACTACACATCTTCACAATACGTCATCACTATGTGTAATTCCAATTTAGCACTACACATCTTCAAAACACATTACTGTGTGTAATTCCAATTACCACTTCACATCTTCAAAACACGTTATCACTATGTGTAATTCCCATTTACCGCTACACATCTTCAAAATACGCCAACACTATGTGTAATTCCTCTTTACCACTAAATATCTTCAAAATACGTCATCACTGTATGTAATTGCCATTAACCACTACACATCTTCAAAATACGTCATCACTATGTGTAATTCCTTTTTACCACTACACATCTTCAAAATACGTCATCACGGTATGTAATTCCCATTTACCACTACACATATTTAAAATACGTCATCACTATGTGTAATTCTATTTACCGTTATATATCTTCAAAATACGTCATCACGGTATGTAATTCCCATTTACCACTACACATCTTCACAATACGTCATCAATATGTGTAATTCCTCTTTACCACTAAATATCTTCAAAATACATCACTATGTGTAATTCCCATTTAGCACTACACATCTTCAAAATACATCATCACTTTGTGTAATTCCAGTTTACAACTACACATCTCCAAAATACGTTATTACTGTGTGTAATTCCTCTTTACCACTACATATTTTCAAAATACGTCATCACTATGTGTAATTCCCATTTACCACTACACATCTTCAAAAGACGTCATCACTGTATGTAATTCCCATTTACCACTACACATCTTCAAAATACGTCAACACTATGTTTAATTCCTATTTACCACTACACATCTTCAAAATACGTCATCACTATGTGTAATTCCCATGTAGCACTACACATCTTCACAATACGTCATCACTATGTGTAATTTCCATTTACTACTACACATCTTCAAAATACGTCATCACTATGTGTAATTCCCATTTACCACTATATATCTTCAAAATACATCACTATGTGTAATTCCCATTTAGCACTACACATCTTCAAAATACATCATCACTTTGTGTAATTCCAGTTTACTACTACACATCTCCAAAATACGTCATTACTGTGTGTAATTCCCATTTACCACTACACATCTTCACAATACTTCAACACAACGTGTTATTCTCATTTACCACTACACATATTCAAATTACATTACTCTGTCTAATTCCCATTTACCACTACACATCTTCAAAATACATCACAATGTGTAATTCCCATTTCCCACTAAATATCTTCAAAATACCTCATCACTATGTGTAATTTCCATTTATCACTACACATCTTCAAAATACGTCAACACTATGTTTAATTCCCATTTACCAGTACACATCTTCAAAATACGCCAGCACTATGTGTAATTCCGATTTACCACTACACATCTTCAAAATACGTCATCACTGTGTGTAGTTCCCATTTACCACTACACATCTTCAAAATACATCATCACTATGTGTAATTCCCATTTACCACTACTCATTTTCAAAATACGTCATTACTATGTGTAATTCCCATTTACCACTACACATCTTCAAAATACATTACTGTGTGTAATTCCCATTACCACTTCACATCTTCAAAATACATTACTCTGTCTAATTCCCATGTAGCACTACACATCTTCAAAATACATCACTTTGTGTAATTCCCATTTAGCACTACACATCTTTAAAATACGTCATCACTATGTGTAATTCCCATTTAGCACTACACATCTTCACAATACGTCATCACTATGTGTAATTCACATTTAGCACTACACATCTTCAAAATACATTACTGTGTGTAATTCCCATTACCACTTCACATCTTCAAAACACGTCATCACTATGTGTAATTTCCATTTACCGCTACACATCTTCAAAATACGCCATCACTATGTGTAATTCCTCTTTACCACTACACATTTTCAAAATACGTCATCACTATGTGTAATTCCCATTTACCACTACACATCTTCAAAAGACGTCATCACTTTATGTAATTCCCATTTACAACTACACATCTTCAAAAGACGTCACTACTGTATGTAATTCCCATTTACCACTACACATCTTCAAAAGACGTCATTACTGTATGTAATTCCCATTTACCACTACACATCTTCACAATACTTCAACACAACGTGTTATTCCCATTTACCACTACACATATTCAAAATACATTACTCTGTCTAATTCCCATTTACCACTACACATCTTCAAAATACATCACTATGTGTAATTCCCATTTCCCACTAAATATCTTCAAAATACCTCATCACTATGTGTAATTTCCATTTATCACTACACATCTTCAAAATACGTCAACACTATGTTTAATTCCCATTTACCAGTACACATCTTCAAAATACGCCATCACTATGTGTAATTCCCATTTAGCACTACACATCTTCAATATACGTCATCACTATGTGTAATTCCTATTTACCACTACACATCTTCAAAATACGTCATCACTGTGTCTAGTTCCCATTTGCTACTACACATCTTCAAAATACATCATCACTACGTGTAATTCCTATTTACCACTACACATCTTCAAAATACATCATCACTATGTGTAATTCCCATTTACCACTACACATCTTCAAAATACATTACTTTGTGTAATTCCCATTTACCACTACACATCTTTAAAATACGTCATCACTATGTGTAATTCCCATTTATCACTACACATCTTCACAATACGTCATCACTATGTGTAATTCCAATTTAGCACTACACATCTTCAAAATACATTACTGTGTGTAATTCCCATTACCACTTCACATCTTCAAAACACGTCATCACTATGTGTAATTCCCATTTACCGCTACACATCTTCAAAATACGCCATCACTATGTGTAATTCCTCTTTACCACTAAATATCTTCAAAACACCTCATCACTATTTGTAATTTCCATTTACCACTACACATCTTCAAAATACGTCAACACTATGTTTAATTCCCATTTACCACTATACATCTTCAAAATACGTCATCGCTATGTGTAATTCCCATGTAGCACTACACATCTTCACAATACGTCATCACTATGTGTAATTTCCATTTACCACAACACACCTTCAAAATACGTCATCACGGTATGTAATTCCCATTTACCACTACACATATTTAAAATACGTCATCACTATGTGTAATTCTATTTACCGTTATATATCTTCAAAATACGTCATCACGGTATGTAATTCCCATTTACCACTACACTGATTTAAAATACGTCATCACTATGTTTAATTCCCATTTACCACTACACATCTTCAAAATACCTCATCACTCTATGTAATTCTATTTACCGTTATATATCTTCAAAATACGTCAACACTATGTGTAATTCCCATTTATCACTACACATCTTCAAAATACGTCATCACTATGTATAATTCCCATTTAGCACTACACATCTTCAAAAGACGTCATCACTGTATGTAATTCCCATTTACCACTACACATCTTCACAATACTTCAACACAACGTGTTATTCTCATTTACCACTACACATCTTCAAAATACGTCATCACTGTGTGTAGTTCCCATTTACCACTACACATCTTCAAAATACATCATCACTATGTGTAATTCCCATTTACCACTACTCATTTTCAAAATACGTCATTACTATGTGTAATTCCCATTTACCACTACAAATCTTCAAAATACATCATCACTATGTGTAATTCCCATTTACCACTACACATCTTAAAAATACATTACTTTGTGTAATTCCTATTTACCACTACACATCTTCAAAATACATCACTATGTGTAATTCCCATTTAGCACTACACATCTTTAAAATACGTCATCACTATGTGTAATTCCCATTTATCACTACACATCTTCACAATACGTCATCACTATGTGTAATTCCAATTTAGCACTACACATCTTCAAAATACATTACTGTGTGTAATTCCCATTACCACTTCACATCTTCAAAACACGTCATCACTATGTGTAATTCCCATTTACCGCTACACATCTTCAAAATACGCCATCACTATGTGTAATTCCTCTTTACCACTAAATATCTTCAAAATACGTCATCACTGTGTGTAGTTCCCATTTGCCACTACACATCTTCAAAATACATCATCACTATGTGTAATTCCCATTTACCACTAAATATCTTCAAAACACCTCATCACTATGTGTAATTTCCATTTACCACTACACATCTTCAAAATACGTCAACACTATGTGTAATTCCCATTTCCCACTAAATATCTTCAAAATACCTCATCACTATGTGTAATTTCCATTTACCACTACACATCTTCAAAATACGTCAACACTATGTTTAATTCCCATTTACCACTACACATCTTCAAAATACGTCATCACTATGTGTAATTCCCATGTAGCACTACACATCTTCACAATACGTCATCACTATGTGTAATTTCCATTTACCACAACACATCTTCAAAATACGTCATCACGGTATGTAATTCCCATTTACCACTAAACATATCGAAGATACGTCATCACTATGTGTAATTCTATTTACCGTTATATATCTTCAAAATACGTCATCACGGTATGTAATTCCCATTTACCACTACACAGATTTAAAATACGTCATCACTATGTTTAATTCCCATTTACCACTACACATCTTCAAAATACCTCATAACTCTATGTAATTCTATTTACCGTTATATATCTTCAAAATACGTCAACACTATGTGTAATTCCCATTTACCACTACACATCTTCAAAATACGTCATCACTATGTATAATTCCCATTTACCACTACACATCTTCAAAATACGTCATCACTGTATGTAATTCCTTTTTACCACTACACATTTTCAAAATACGTGATCACTATGTGTAATTCCCATTTACCACTACACATCTTCAAAAGACGTCATCACTGTATGTAATTCCCATTTACCACTACACATCTTCACAATACGTCATCAATATGTGTAATTCCTCTTTACCACTAAATATCTTCAAAATACGTCATCGCTATGTGTAATTTCCATTTACCACTACACATCTTCAAAATACGTCATTACCACGGTAAATCCTATTGACCACTACACATCTTCAAAATAGGTCATCACTGTATGTAAATCCCATTTACCATTATACATCTTCAAAATACGTCATCACTCTGTGTAATTCCCATTTACCACTACACATCTTCAAAATACGTCATCACTATGTGTAATTCCAATTTAGCACTACACATCTTCACAATACGTCATCACTATCTGTAATTCCCATTTAGCACTACACATCTTCAAAATACATTACTGTGTGTAATTCCCATTACCACTTCACATCTTCAAAACACGTCATCACTATGTGTAATTCCCATTTACCGCTACACATCTTCAAAATAAGCAATCACTATGTGTAATTCCTCTTTACCACTACATATCTTCAAAATACGTCATCACTGTATGTAATTCCCATTTACCACTACACATCTTCAAAATACGTCATCACTATGTGTAATTCCTATTTACCACTACACATCTTCAAAATACGTCATCACTATGTGTAATTCCCATTTACCACTACACATCTTCAAAATACGTCATCACTATGTGTAATTCCTATTTACCACTACACATCTTCAAAATACGTCATCACTGTGTGTAGTTCCCATTTGCCACTACACATCTTCAAAATACATCATCACTATGTGTAATTCCCATTTACCACTAAATATCTTCAAAACACCTCATCACTATGTGTAATTTCCATTTACCACTACACATCTTCAAAATACGTCAACACTATGTGTAATTCCCATTTCCCACTAAATATCTTCAAAATACCTCATCACTGTGTGTAATTTCCATTTACCACTACACATCTTCAAAATACGTCAACACTATGTTTAATTCCCATTTACCACTACACATCTTCAAAATACGTCATCACTATGTGTAATTCCCATGTAGCACTACACATCTTCACAATACGTCATCACTATGTGTAATTTCCATTTACCACAACACATCTTCAAAATACGTCATCACGGTATGTAATTCCCATTTACCACTAAACATATTGAAGATACGTCATCACTATGTGTAATTCTATTTACCGTTATATATCTGCAAAATACGTCATCACGGTATGTAATTCCCATTTACCACTACACTGATTTAAAATACGTCATCACTATGTTTAATTCCCATTTACCACTACACATCTTCAAAATACGTCATCACGGTAACCCATTTACCACTAAACATATTGTAATACGTCATCACTCTATGTAATTCTATTTATATATATCTTCAAAATACGTCAACACTATGCGTAATTCCCATTTACCACTACACATCTTCAAAATACGTCATCACTATGTATAATTCCCATTTACCACTACACATCTTCAAAATACGTCATCACTGTATGTAATTCCTTTTTACCACTACACATTTTCAAAATACGTCATCACTATGTGTAATTCCCATTTACCACTACACATCTTCAAAAAACGTCATCACTGTATGTAATTCCCATTTACCACTACACATCTTCACAATACGTCATCAATATGTGTAATTCCTCTTTACCACTAAATATCTTCAAAATACGTCATCGCTATGTGTAATTTCCATTTACCACTACACATCTTCAAAATACGTCATCACCACGGTAAATCCTATTGACCACTACACATCTTCAAAATACGTCATCACTGTATGTAAATCCCATTTACCATTATACATCTTCAAAATACGTCATCACTATGTGTAATTCCCATTTACCACTATATATCTTCAAAATACATCACTATGTGTAATTCCCATTTAGCACTACACATCTTCAAAATACGTCATCACTATGTATAATTCCCATTTACCACTACACATCTTCAAAATACGTCATCACTGTATGTAATTCCTTTTTACCACTACACATTTTCAAAATACGTCATCACTATGTGTAATTCCCATTTACCACTACACATCTTCAAAAGACGTCATCACTGTATGTAATTCCCATTTACCACTACACATCTTCACAATACTTCAATACAACGTGTTATTCCTATTTACCACTACACATCTTCAAAATACGTCATCAATATGTGTAATTCCCATTTACCACTAAATATCTTCAAAATACGTCATCGCTATGTGTAATTTCCATTTACCACTACACATCTTCAAAATACGTCACCACTATGTGTAATTCCCATTTACCACTACATGTCTTCAAAATACGTCATCACTATTTGTAATTCCCATTGTCTATGACTCATCTCAGTTTCAATTCAATTCAGTTCAATTGATCTTAAAAATGCGTCATAACTTTATGTCTATCTCCAATTAACCCAGACGCAAGTTCGAATGACAGTGAATTGATTTAACCTACATAGCTGTTTACTGTTGCGTCTTCCTCACAGATGCACTTTCAAGATGGCGGTTGATCCCCCGGGGGAGCAAGTGATACTGTGTGCCGGACACCGACAAAACTTTACTTACTCATCAATAAATATGATTTATTTTCAAACTGATTTTCTCAACACGTTGGTTGGCCTTTAGGTTCCCAGGGATCAGGTTAATGCCAGACAAAAAGGACTTTTAATGGCTTACATTACTTGTGTTCTCCAAGGAGCACTTCCCAATCCTTGTCAAAAAACCCAATACATCACAACGTCACGCAGACACCATCAAATGCCTCGTACTGTTCTTACATCTCACCGTTGACGTCATCTTATCATGTTTTTGATGTTTAAACCTGTCCAGTAAAATTAAGAAAAATATCTAGTGCTTAAACTATCTCTAGACTGTATAGGAGTCCCTATAGAGTATAACATCAATGTATATTTAATGGGTACACTGTCCCCTCTAGACTGTATAGGAGTCCCTATAGATTATAACATCAATGTATATTTAATGGGTACACTGTCCCCTCTAGACTGTATAGGAGTCCCTAAAGAGAGTATAACATCAGTGTATATTTGATGGTACACTGTCCCCTCTAGACTGTATAGGAGTCCCTAAAGAGAGTATAACATCAGTGTATATTTAATGGGTACACTTCCCCTCTAGACTGTATAGGAGTCCCTATAGAGTATAACATCAGTGTATATTTAATGAGTACACTTCCCCTCTAGACTGTATAAGAGTCGCTTTAGAGTATAACATCAGTGGATGTGTTTTATCAGTGAAGTTTACCGATTCCTATCGGTTTTACCGTGTATATAAGTAGGGTTCACGTCAAAGTATTAATATTTGATAACCATAAAATTAAAACGTCACCACAGAGTTTGCCGATACATAACGAACGTATATAGTGATAAGGCTTTTAAGTAGGAGACATAACTCAGACTGCACAATGACAGACACAGCCACACTTATATGGGAGAAAAAACTTTCATAATTTACACTTTCTGTTCTGTCAGATTTTCTCACCAGCAGCTCCGCGTACGAAAACCAACACTTGTTAAGCGCGCGCTGATTCATTTAATGGTTGTTCCACTTTGTGTGCAGTATGTGTAAGTACCTGTACCATTAAATGACACATGTTAAATCTCTGTGTTGTAACACCCATGTCAATCCAGATTTGATTCTGTGGAATGCAAATGATATCGATCTAAAACACTGTTTTTTTTTCGGTGGTCACATGACAGAACTGGTTTAACCCAATAGTTACTTGACAGAACTGGTTTAACCCAATAGTCAAATGACAGAACTGATTTAACCCAATAGTCACTTGACAGAACTGGTTTATCCCAATAGTCACATGACAGAACTGGTTTATCCCAATAGTCACATGACAGAACTGGTTTAACCCAATAGTCACATGACATAACTGGTTTAACCCAATAGTCACATGACATAACTGGTTTAACTCAATAGTCACATGACAGAACTGGTACATGCAATTTATACACAGGGGAGTACAAATCGGAAAAACTGAAGAATTGCTGTAGGGAAATCACCGTGGCCAATCGCCACATCCGGGTCTCCAAAATGTATACAAAGGGGTGAACAAATCGGAAAAACGGAAGAACTAATGTAGGGAAATCACCCTGTCATATCGCCACATCCGGGTCTCCAAAATGTTTACGCAGGGGAGTACCAATCGGGGAAAAGGAAAAATTGCTGTAGGGAAATCCCCGTGTCCAATCATCACATACGAGTCTCCAAAATGTATACGCAGGAGAGTACAAATCGAAGCGTGTAAGAATGAGGTCAGGAGGTCAGGTATGGAACAGTCTTCATATTGTTCCGAATAATTGAGGTTGAATTCTGTATGGTTAATCCAGAATGCTTGACAAAGATTCGCCAATCAGAGCAAATTTTCATATTTCACTTTTTGAAACTCGCTTTCCTCTCATTTCTAAGAAATGCATCATTACAATCAAATGTTTTGCATATATAACACACCTGAACATGAATTTCTATTCCTTAGGCTGTAGAATTTCATAACCATACCTATTCTATCAATGTGTCTTTAATAAGAGACGGCGGTGGGTTTATATGAGTTTATTACTTGTTTCCGAATCCGATACATTGTGATTGTTCTAATATTAAAATGTATTTGTATTGATAGAAAATGAGACCATCAAAACTCCAACAGTTTTGGCGTTCAATCTATGTTTTATATGGCGTTGACGTTACGCTAAATTTTGCCTGATGGCGTGCGCCAAACCAGAGACGTATATATCACGTTATATATGTCTCTGGCCAAACTAACTGCTCCGCGCGGAAATATAGTTCCACAATACAACGGATATGTCAGCGATTTTATGAGAATTTTTAATTTTCGTTAATAAACTTGTTATAAAATCACTTATTTCAATAGGTATTTATATTATTAAACGTTAATTTTAAAGTAAATTTAGAGAGTAATTCTGTCGAATTAACGCACGTGCTAAGATACAGCTGTTTCTTTAACCGCCGAATACAGAAAAAAAAGTATATATATATATGGCAGTTGTATTCCGATAATTGCACCAGCAGTTGCATGATAAAATGTTTATACTTCAACATTATTTTCTACTTGCATTGTCGGAATACACTTGCCATATATATACATTTTTTTCTGTTTAAATACACACACACATATATATACATACATATATTTTTGCTGTATACGGCAGTGACGGAAAACAGCTGCGTTTTAGCATGCTTTACACTGTGATCACACCAACATAACAAGCGAGACAACTCGAACAGAGTTTAATACCATAATTATCTAAAACAAACAAACAAAATAAATACTTCTGCACACTCAGTTTTCTTAATTTTACCATTGTCAGTTTAATGTTGGTTCCGTTGTCGTACATCTCTTTCTCATTTGGAGACATGCCATTATCCATTATTAACTTGCATTAACCAGTATTTTCGGGAGGAGGGGGGGGGGGGGGGCAGGGGGGAGGAGGGGGTGGGTGGGGGTGGGTGGGGGGGTAGGGTAGGGGGGTATCCGTGTGAGTACATTTCTTTTTGTTCCTATGTTTCCTATGATTCTGTTGATATGTTTGTGATGTCTTGTATTACAAACTTGTTGGAAAGTTAGTTTCAGTCTATGACAGTAGTTTGGAAAAATGGCAATTTCAACATTTGATTTAAGTGTACCACCGGATAGATTTATAGAAGTTACTCTTATTTATCTGTTGTTTTTCTCCACAATATTGCTCATTACAAACTCAACAAAGTTATATGCATGTGCACGTCTTTTTCCCCAAATCTATTTTTAGATAAATATTTGTTTATGGAAGTCTCTGTTGCTATTTGACTGTAAGACCCAAAATTAAAATCGGAATATTTTGATACAACGTTGAGCTTCAAAGTCGATCAAACAATCATGTTCTGGATATCAATAGTTCACTTATAATAATAGCAAAATGTAAGATAGTTTTATATAAGAAAGTGCTTTATTCATTTGAATTGCTTCGGAGTTTTATGTTGGTCACTGACTACAGTTTGATTTCAAGTCCGTGGTCAAACGTTATTCTTCTCTAGTTTTGGTGCAATGCGGAAAATCTGTCTCCTTTCCGGTTTGTTGATTAGGTATTTCATTAACATTTCCGGAAGTTGCTGTGTCATAAAGTTAGCTGAGGAACTTTTAAATAGAATATTCGACGTCTTGTTAGATTGGCAGATGTATAGCCAGCGATGGGTGCAGAGGAAAGTATACTGGATGGCTGCGACCTAGAAGAAGGCACAGTAGAGGAGTCGTGTCCATGGGTTCTACGTCATGGCCAGCTGGCAGATGACACTCTCATCACAATTCTGTCTGACCAAAACTGTGATCGGACCAAAAGAGAGTTATTCCAACGAAATGTCAAGGTTTTATTAAATAAGAGTATAAAATCTATCATGTATTTATTAAAATTTTATTTGTAAATATATAAAGCAAGTTAAATGTGGAAATCATGCCGCGTTCATAATGATCTTAAAGTCGAATATTATAGTATCGATGTCGTATTGATAAGTTGTTATCATACCGTATTTTCCGTCTACATAACTGTGTTGTACTGTCTGCGTAGTTCTGTTATAAAATCATATATATGTAATCATAAGGCTGTAGATTCTTTGCCTAATCAAGACCTCTAATTCCAAAGTAACATTTTCTGCAAACTAGCATTTAATTAGTTTGAATGTAAAATATTAATTGAATAAAAAACAATAGTTATACTCTTGTATCAATTTATGAAGTCATAGCTTGTCATTATCAAGAAATATTTGAATGCATAGGGTTCCACAAGGACATTCAGGTGTCACACTGAGAGCTATGATTATAATTACCATCAACACATTTTGAGATAATCCAGTATTGCTAGAGGTTCAACATGGCAAGTAACTTTTGACATATCTGCCAACGCAATCAGCTGAACAAAGACCTCTTATATGTGTCTGGAGAAACTGAACTTAGGCTAGATTCATGGTTTCACCATCCTGAGATTGTTGTGACCCGGCTAGCCCCAACACCACCTGATATTTTTATATGCATGTGGCAGGTTATTCAGAGTATGTGGGCCAAAGTGCATGACACCCATAACATCAAAATTGAACTTACCTGGTATCTGGTGTCATTAGCTGTTGGTGTAATGACAAGACAAATCCAGTACAACATAAAACCTACTTACCATACAAGCCCACAGAATGTGTGCAGGATTTTTTGAGAAAATAATGTCCAAAGTGGGAGGTGTGAACAATATGTAGCTATAGGATTTACAAGGGTTATTTTTCATGGAAAAGTCAAAAATTCTATGAGGCAGCCATAATTGATTTTCAGGATTATCTGGTACTCAAAACTGACACAAAAAGGATTTAATGATTTGTTTATGAGCAACAATAATACATAAGAGAATTACTGTATATATTAATGCAAACTATCCAAGACAATATCGTGCTACTAGCAAGACAAATCGATCGGCAAGGACAGTGCCCTATTTTGTAATTGAAAATAATGTCGATTATAATAGAATTATCTTTTGAAACACTTGTGATTGATTAATGAGATTGTTTTTTCATCCTAAATTCTTCTTCTCTTTCATCTGTAAAGTCCAAGAAGTCTGAAATCCTATCAATAAGAATATATAGTAATACCTGTAAATGTATGAACTTGTAATTAAAACAGGGATCATTATACTGATAGAATTTCAGGCTCCTTTTGGTTAGGCAATGACTTGGTTCCAAATGTAAATAATGAAAATATGTTGTAATCAAGCCCGTAGATAAGACAGTGAAGTATGTAGGCCACTCAAACCAAATTTAACGTTTATAATCAACAAAAATACGTTATACTCAGTAAACCCTATATTGGGTAATCTGATATTTAATACAATGTTAACCTTTGTCCATATTTATATTAGTGTATTTTAACTTTGATCTTCTTCTTTCTTTTTTTTCCTGAATAATGTATAAAATATTATGGTGAACTTAAATACATATTATCTGCTGTATTGCTGCATGGTCATATGTTTTCAATTATTTCTGTTTTATTTTTAGAATTTGAAGAGTTTGCGACATCCAAGTATAGTGAGATTTCTTGCCTCAGGAGACCAATCCAGCCATGCGTACATTGTAGTGGAGAGAGTGGTTCCTGTTCTTACTGTTCTTGAGACCCATTCCGCCATTGAGATCTGTGCTGGACTTTTTTCAGTTTTAGAGGGACTATCCTTCTTACATGAAAAGGTGTGAATTGTTTCACATTTAGATGCTAAGTATACATCTAGCTTCATTACTATGTACTGGTATTACACAGAGTGTGATCCATAGTAAGGCATGTCACACATTTTGGTGTGTTAGTGGAAAAAATGACTTAAATATTCTGTAATTAAAGATGCTTCAATTAATAAAACAAAGAAGTAAATAAACAGATTAAAAAATTATGTTTATTTGAAATTGAAAAGTCTTTTTTCATTTGACTCAGGCTGGCATATGCCACAATAATGTATGTCTGGAGTCAGTGTTTGTGACTGACACAGGTTACTGGAAGCTAGGAAGCTTGGAGCATGCCTGTAAGTTTGGAATGGATACTTCCCAATATCTCACTTCAGCCAAGAATCACAGGAGTTCAAAGGCCATTGCACCAGAGGAAAGGGTAAAATTCCATAGTTTTCGGGATCTGTTATCAAGATAAATATACATCTTGGACCTTAAGTTGTTTTGAAAAATGACAAACCACTAATAAAATATCTATAATTTATTTTTCCAAATTATTTTTTTGTCACTGTCAGCCATTTCCATAACAAGAACTGAAGTTCTTGTGTGAAACATGAAAAATAACAACTTGAATCAGATTTCTTCAGCCTGTTCTCACTATAACCTGTGCTTTATTAGGTCTGTTCCAACTATAACCTGTGTTTTCTTTAGTCTGTTCCGACTATAACCTGTCTTTTCTTCAGTCTGTTCCAACTATAACCTGTGCTTTCTCCAGTCTGTTCCAACTATAACCTGTGTTTTCTTCAGTCTGTTCCAACTATCACCTGTGCATTCTTCAGTCTTTTCCAACTATAACCAGTGTTTTTTTCTACAGTCTGTTCCGACTATAATCTGTGTTTTCTTCAGTCTGTTCCGACTATAACCTGTTTTCTTCAATCTGTTCCAATTATAACCTTTGCTTTCTTTAGTCTTTTCCAACTATAACCTGTGCTTTCTTCAATCTGTTCCAACTATAACCTGTGCTTTCTTCAGTCTGTTCCAACTATAATCTTTGCTTTCTTCAGTCTTTTCCAACTATAACCTGTGCTTTTCTTCAGTCTGTTATAACTATAACCTCCGTTTTCTTCAGTCTGTTCCAACTATAATCTTTGCTTTCTTCAGTCTTTTCCAACTATAACCTGTGCTTTTCTTCAGTCTGTTATAACTATAACCTCCGTTTTCTTCAGTCTGTTCCAACTATAATCTTTGCTTTCTTCAGTCTTTTCCAACTATAACCTGTGCTTTCTTCAATCTGTTCCAACTATAACCTCCGTTTTCTTCAGTCTGTTCCAACTATAATCTTTGCTTTCTTCAGTCTTTTCCAACTATAACCTGTGCTTTCTTCAATCTGTTCCAACTATAACCTGTGCTTTCTTCAATCTGTTCCAACTATAACCTCCGTTTTCTTCAGTCTTTTCCAACTATAACCTGTGCTTTTCTTCAGTCTGTTATAACTATAACCTCCGTTTTCTTCAGTCTGTTCCAACTATAATCTTTGCTTTCTTCAGTCTTTTCCAACTATAACCTCCATTTTCTTCAGTCTGTTCCAACTATAATCTTTGCTTTCTTCAGTCTTTTCCAACTATAACCTGTTTTTTTCTTCAGTCTGTTCCAGCTATAACCTGTGCTTTCTTTAGTCTGTTCCAACTATAACCTATATTTTCTTCAGTGTGTTCCAACTATAACCCGTGTTTTCTTCAGTCTGTTTTAAGTATAACCCGTGTTTTCTTCAGGCTGTTCCAACTATAACCTGTGCTTTCTTCAGTTTGTTCTAACTAAAACCTATGTTTTCTTCAAAATGTTCCAGCTATAACCTGTGTTTTCTTCAGTATTTTCCAAATATAACCTGTGCTTTCTTCAGTCTTTTCCAACTATAACCTGTGTTTTCTTCAATCTGTTCCAACTATAACCTGTGTTTTCTTCTATCTGCTCCAACTATAGTCTTTGCTTTCTTCAGTCTGTTTCAACTATAACCTGTTTTTTCTTCAGTCTGTTCCAACTGTAGCCTGTTCTTTCTTTAGTCTTTTCCAACTATAACCTGTGCTTTCTTCAGTCTGTTTCAACTATAAACTGTGCTTTCTTCAGTCTGTTATAACTATAACCTGTGTTTTCTTCAGTGTGTTCCAGCTATAATCTGTGTTTTCTTAAATCTGTTCCGACTATAACCTGTGTTTTCTTCAGTCTGTTCCGACTATAACCTGTTTTCTTCAGTCTGTTCCAATTTTAACCTCTGCTTTCTTTTGTCTTTTCCAAATATAACCTGTGCTTTCTTCAGTGTGTTCCAACTATAACCTGTGTTTTCTTCAGTCTTTTCCAACTATAACCTGTGTTTTCTTCAATCTGTTCCAACTATAACCTGTGTTTTCTTCTATCTGCTCCACCTATAACCTTTGCTTTCTTCAGTCTGTTCCAACTATAATCTGTGTTTTCTTCTGTCTGTTCCGACTATAACTTGTTTTCTTCAGTCTGTTCCAATTATAACCTGTGCTTTCTTTAGTCTTTTCCAACTATAACCTGTGCTTTCTTCAGTCTGTTCCAACTATAACCTATATTTTCTTCAGTGTGTTCCAACTATAACCCGTGTTTTCTTCAGTCTGTTCTAACTATAACCCATGTTTTCTTCAGTCTGTTCCAACTATAACCTGTGCTTTCTTCAGTCTGTTCCAACTATAACCCGTGTTTTCTTCAGTCTGTTCTAACTATTACCCGTGTTTTCTTCAGTCTGTTCCAACTATAACCTGTGCTTTCTTCAGTTTGTTCTAACTAAAACCTATGTTTTCTTCAAAATGTTCCAACTATAACCTGTGTTTTCTTCAATCTGTTCCAACTATAACCTATATTTTCTTCAGTGTGTTCCAACTATAACCCATGTTTTCTTCAATCTGTTCCAACTATAACCTATATTTTCTTCAGTCTGTTCTAACTATAACCCATGTTTTCTTCAATCTGTTCCAACTATAACCTGTGTTTTCTTCCATCTGTTCCAACTATAACCTGTGCTTTCTTCAGTCTGTTCCAACTATAACCTGTATTCTCTTCAGTCTATTCCAACTATAGTCTTTGCTTTCTTCAGTCTGTTTCAACTATAACCTGTTTTTTCTTCAGTCTGTTCCAACTGTAGCCTGTTCTTTCTTTAGTCTTTTCCAACTATAACCTGTGCTTTCTTCAGTCTGTTTCAACTATAAACTGTGCTTTCTTCAGTCTGTTATAACTATAACCTGTGTTTTCTTCGGTGTGTTCCAGCTATAATCTGTGTTTTCTTTAATCTGTTCCGACTATAACCTGTTTTCTTCAGTCTGTTTCAATTTTAACCTCTGCTTTCTTTAGTCTTTTCCAGATATAACCTGTGCTTTCTTCAGTGTCTTCCAACTATAACCTGTGCTTTCTTCAGTGTGTTCCAGCTATAATCTGTGTTTTCTTTAATCTGTTCCGACTATAACCTGTGTTTTCTTCAGCCTGTTCCGACTATAACCTGTTTTCTTCAGTCTGTTCCAATTATAACCTCTGCTTTCTTTAGTCTTTTCCAACTATAACCTGTGCTTTCTTCAGTCTGTTCCAACTGTAACCTATATTTTCTTCAGTCTGTTCCAACTATAACCCGTGTTTTCTTCAGTCTGTTCTAACTATAACCCGTGTTTTCTTCAGTCTGTTCCAACTATAACCTATGTTTTCTTCTGTCTGTTCCAACTATAACCTGTGCTTTCTTCAGTCTGTTCCAACTATAACCTATATTTTCTTCAGTGTGTTCCAACTGTAACCCGTGTTTTCTTCAGTCTGTTCTAACTATAACCCGTGTTTTCTTCAGTCTGTTCCAACTATAACCTGTGCTTTCTTCAGTTTGTTCTAACTAAAACCTATGTTTTCTTCAAAATGTTCCAACTATAACTTGTGTTTTCTTCAGTCTGTTCCAACTATAACCTGTGCTCTCTTTAGTCTGTTCCAACTATAACCTGTGCTCTCTTTAGTCTGTTCCAACTATATCCAATATCTGTATGCCATTCTGTGAAATTTATTGCAGAGACAATTTTTACGAGGTAATAAGATCTTTATGAGAAAGCCTAGATTTTGGGATTAAATGCTGTTTAAGATAATCACCAGATCATTTTTTGTGGTAGGATGAGAGTATGACTGCTGCCCCAGAACTAGCCTTTGCGAGAGATGTGTATGCATTTGGTGTGATGGTGGAGGAACTGTTGGAAAAACTTGAAGACTTGGGTGAGTAAAAACAAACTCCCTAGTGACAGAAAAATATATCTTCAGAGGTATTTTTGCATGTTATAGGGCAAGGTAATAATAGTGTTCCATAGACATATATTTTGTCAAGGAATGTTAGGACAGATCATTTAAGTGCCAAATAATTTTCTCTCTATACATAAAGTTCTTGGCTATATTTGGACTAAATGTGACACTGTTACCTTTAATCTTTATGCAGTGATGGGCCAGGAAAAAAAATAGATTAAATAATAAATTTAGTTTAAAGATTAAACCAATCATTTGATGTCAAAATTGTAAAGACAATTACCAACGACAAACCTCCTTTTAATTTAAATACATCTAATATCATTAAATGTGTTAGAATTATAGGAAGTTATGAAATCAAATTTGAGTTTAAAATTTGGATTTCCCGAAATCAATATCACAATTTTGTAGTTATAATAGAACATTCTGAAAATATCCTAATAATTATGATAAATATCGTCAGTTTATCAAATGAGTCACTTCAAAGGATCTACATATAAAATAGAACAAGAAACAACCTTCATAAACCATTTTAAGATAAATCAACCTGAACATACTATTAAGCAGCTGTATTGTGATTTATATAGGATATGTGTATAAAGAACTTAGTCTTCCCACTATCCACACACCACTAGTCCAGTCTTCCCACTCTCCAGACACCACTAGTCCAGTCTTCCCACTCTCCAGACACCACTAGTCCAGTCTTCCCACTATCCACACACCACTAGTCCAGTCTTCCCACTCTCCACACACCACTAGTCCAGTCTTCCCACTCTCCAGACACCACTAGTCCAGTCTTCCCACCATCCACACACCACTAGTCCAGTCTTCCCCATTCTCTACACTCCACAAGTCCAGTCTTCCCACTCTCCACACAACACTAGTTCAGTCTTCCCAATATCCACACACCACTAGTCCAGTCTTCTCAATCTCCACATTCCACTAGTCTAGTTTTACCACCATCCAGACACCACTAGTCCAGTCATCTCACTCTCTACACACCACTAGTCCAGTCTTCCCACTCTCCACACACCACTAGTCCAGTCTTCCCACTCTCCACACATCACCACTCCAGTCATCTCACTCTCCACACACCACTAGTCCAGTCTTCCCACTATCCACACACCACTAGTCCAGTCTTCCCACTCTCCACACACCACTAGTCCAGTCTTCCCACTCTCCACACACCACTAGTCCAGTCTTCCCACTCTCCACACACCACTAGTCCAGTCTTCCCACTCTCCAGACACCACTAGTCCAGTCTTCCCACTCTCCACACACCACTAGTCCAGTCTTCCCACCATCCAGACACCACTAGTCCAGTCATCCCACTCTCCACACACCACTAGTCCAGTCTTCCCACTCTCCACACACCACTAGTCCAGTCTTCCCACTCTCCACACACCACTAGTCCAGTCTTCCCACTCTCCAGACACCACTAGTCCAATCATCCCACTCTCCAGACACCACTAGTCCAGTCTTCCCACTCTCCACACACCACTAGTCCAGTCTTCCCATTCTCCACACACCACTAGTCCAGTCTTCCCCACTATCCACACACCACTAGTCCAGTCTTCCCACTATCCACACACCACTAGTCCAGTCTTCCCACTCTCCAGACACCACTAGTCCAGTCTTCCCACTCTCCAGACACCACTAGTCCAGTCTTCTCCACAAGTCCAGTCTTCCCACTCTCCACACAACACTAGTTCAGTCTTCCCAATATCCACACACCACTAGTCCAGTCTTCCCCACTAGTCCAGTCTTCCCCACTATCCAGACAACACTAGTCCAGTCTTCCCTCCATCCAGACACCACTAGTCCAGTCTTCCCACTCTCTACACACCACTAGTCCAGTCATCGCAATCTCCACACACCACAAGTCCAGTCTTCCCCACTATCCACACACCACTAGTCCAGTCTTCCCACTCTCCACACACACCACTAGTCCAGTCTTCCCCACTCTCCACACACCACTAGTCCAGTCTTCCCACTCTCCACACATCACCACTCCAGTCATCTCACTCTTCACACACCACTAGTCCAGTCTTCCCACTCTCCACACACCACTTATCCAGTCTTCCCACTCTCTACACACCTCTAGTCCAGTCTTCCAACTATCCAGACACCACTAGTCCTGTCTTCCAACTCTCCAGACACCACTAGTCCAGTCTTCCCAGTCTCCACACACCACTAGTCCAGTCTTCCCCACTCTCCCCACACCACTAGTCCAGTCTTCCCACTCTCCACACACCACTAGTCCAGTCTTCCCACTCTCCACACACCACTAGTCCAGTCTTCCCACTCTCCACACACCACTAGTCCAGTCTTCCCACTCTCCACACACCACTAGTCCAGTCTTCCCACTATCCACACACCACTAGTCCAGTCTTCCCACTCTCCACACACCACTAGTCCAGTCTTCCCACTATCCAGACACCACTAGTCCAGTCTTCCCACTCTCCACACACCACTAGTCCAGTCTTCCCACTCTCCACACACCACTAGTCCAGTCTTCCCACTCTCCACACACCACTAGTCCACACACCACTAGTCACACAGTCTTCCCACTCTCCACACACCACTAGTCCAGTCTTCCCACTCTCAACACACCACTAGTCCAGTCTTCCCACTCTCCACACACCACTAGTCCAGTCTTCCCACTCTCCACACACCACTAGTCCAGTCTTCCCCACACTCCACACACCACTAGTCCAGTCTTCCCACTCTCCAGACACCACTAGTCCAGTCTTCCCACTCTCCACACACCACTAGTCCAGTCTTTCCACTCTCCACACACCACTAGTCCAGTCTTCGCACTCTTCAAACACCACTAGTCCAGTCTTCGCACTCTCCAAACACCAGTAGTCCAGTCTTCCCACTCTCCAGACACCACTAGTCCAGTCTTCCCACTCTCCAGACACCACTAGTCCAGTCTTCCCACTCTCCACACACCACAAGTCCAGTCATCGCAATCTCCACACACCACAAGTCCAGTCTTCCCCACTATCCACACACCACTAGTCCAGTCATCACCACACCACTAGTCCAGTCATCCCACTCTCCACACACCACTAGTCCAGTCTTCCCACCATCCAGACACCACTAGTCCAGTCTTCCCACTCTCTACACACCACTAGTCCAGTCTTCCAACTATCCAGACACCACTAGTCCAGTCTTCCCACTCTCCAGACACCACTAGTCCAGTCTTCCCACCATCCACACACCACTAGTCCAGTCTTCCCACTATCCACACACCACTAGTCCAGTCTTCCCACTCTCCAGACACACACCACACCACTAGTTCAGTCTTCCCCACTCTCCACACACCACTAGTCCAGTCTTCCCACTCTCAACACACCACTAGTCCAGTCTTCCCACTCTCCACACACCACTAGTCCAGTCTTCCCAATCTCCACACACCACTAGTCCAGTCTTCCCACTCTCCACACACCACTAGTCCAGTCTTCCCATTCTCCACACACCACTAGTCCAGTCTTCCCCACTCTCCACACACCACTAGTCCAGTCTTCCCACTCTCCACACATCACCACTCCAGTCATCTCACTCTCCACACACCACTAGTCCAGTCTTCCCACTCTCCACACACCACTAGTCCAGTCTTCCCACTCTCCACACACCACTAGTCCAGTCTTCCCACTCTCCACACACCACTAGTCCAGTCTTCCCACTCTCCACACACCACTAGTCCAGTCTTCCCACTCTCCAGACACCACTAGTCCAGTCTTCCCACTCTCTACACACCACTAGTCCAGTCTTCCAACTATCCAGACACCACTAGTCCAGTCATCTCACTCTCCACACTCCACTAGTCTTGTCTTCCCACCATCCAGACATCACTAGTCCAGTTATCTCACTCTCCACACACCACTAGTCCAGTCTTCCCACTCTCCAGACACCACTAGTCCAGTCTTCCCACTCTCCACACACCACTAGTCCAGTCTTCCCACACCACTAGTCCAGTCTTCCCACTCTCCACACACCACTAGTCCAGTCTTCCCATTCTCCACACACCACTAGTCCAGTCTTCCCCACTCTCCACACACCACTAGTCCAGTCTTCCCACTCTCCACACACTCGGACTGTATTTCACATGTGCTCACACCACTAGTCCAGTCTTCCCCACTCTCCACACACCACTAGTCCAGTCTTCCCACTCTCCACACAACACCACTCCAGTCATCTCACTCTCCACACACCACTAGTCCAGTCTTCCCACTCTCCACACATCACTAGTCCAGTCATCTCACTCTCCACACACCACTAGTCCAGTCTTCCCCACTATCCACACACCACTAGTCCAGTCTTCCCACTCTCCACACACCACTTATCCAGTCTTCCCACTCTCTACACACCTCTAGTCCAGTCTTCCAACTATCCAGACACCACTAGTCCAGTCTTCCAACTCTCCACACACCACTAGTCCAGTCTTCCCACTCTCCACACACCACTAGTCCAGTCTTCCCACTCTCCACACACCACTAGTCCAGTCTTCCCACTCTCCACACACCACTAGTCCAGTCTTCCCACCATCCAGACACCACTAGTCCAGTCATCCCACTCTCCACACACCACAAGTCCAGTCTTCCCACTATCCACACACCACTAGTCCAGTCTTCCCACTCTCCAGACACCACTAGTCCAGTCTTCCCACTCTCCACACACCACTAGTCCAGTCTTCCCATTCTCCACACACCACTAGTCCAGTCTTCCCCACTCTCCACACACCACTAGTCCAGTCTTCCCACTCTCCACACACCACTAGTCCAGTCTTCCCACTCTCTACACACCACTAGTCCAGTCTTTCCACTCTCCACACACCACTAGTCCAGTCTTCCCGACTCTCCACACACCACTAGTCCAGTCTTCCCACTCTCCACACACCACTAGTCCAGTCTTCCCACTCTCTACACACCACTAGTCCAGTCTTCCCACTCTCCACACACCACTAGTCCAGTCTTCCCACTCTCCACACACCACTAGTCCAGTCTTCCCACTCTCCACACACCACTAGTCCAGTCTTCCCACTCTCCACACACCACTAGTCCAGTCATCTCACTCTCTACACTCCACTATTCCTGTCTTCCCACTCTCCACACACCACTAGTCCAGTCTTCCCACCATCCAGACACCACTAGTCCAGTCATCCCACTCTCCACACACCACTAGTCCAGTCTTCCCGACTCTCCACACACCACTAGTCCAGTCTTCCCTCCATCCAGACACCACTAGTCCAGTCTTCCCACTCTCTACACACCACTAGTCCAGTCATCGCAATCTCCACACACCACAAGTCCAGTCTTCCCCACTATCCACACACCACTAGTCCAGTCATCCCACTCTCCACACACCACTTATCTAGTCTTCCCACTCTCTACACACCTTTAGTCCAGTCTTCCAACTATCCAGACACCACTAGTCCAGTCTTCCCACTCTCTACACACCACTAGTCCAGTCATCGCAATCTCCACACACCACAAGTCCAGTCTTCCCACTATCCACACACCACTTATCTAGTCTTCCCACTCTCTACACACCTTTAGTCCAGTCTACCATCTATCCAGACACCACCTGTCCAGTCTTCCCACTATCCAAACACCACTAGTCCAGTCTTCCCACTCTCCAGACACCACTAGTCCAGTCTTCCCACTCTCCAGACACCACTAGTTCAGTCTTTCCACTATCCACACACCACTAGTCCAGTCTTCCCACTCTCCACAGACACCACTAGTCCAGTCTTCCCACTCTCCACACACCACTAGTCCAGTCTTCCCACTCTCCAGACACCACTAGTCCAGTCTTCCCACTATCCACACACCACTAGTCCAGTCTTCCCACTATCCACACACCACTAGTCCAGTCTTCCCCACTATCCACACACCACTAGTCCAGTCTTCCCACTCTCCACACACCACCACTCCAGTCATCTCACTCTCCACACACCACTAGTCCAGTCTTCCCACTCTCCACACACCACTAGTCCAGTCTTCCCACTCTCCACACACCACTAGTCCAGTCTTCCCACCATCCAGACACCACTAGTCCAGTCTTCCCACTCTCTACACACCACTAGTCCAGTCTTCCCACTATCCAGACACCACTAGTCCAGTCTTCCCACTCTCCACACACCACTAGTCCAGTCTTCCCACTCTCCACACACCACTAGTCCAGTCTTCCCACTCTCCACACACCACTAGTCCAGTCTTCCCACTCTCCACACACCACTAGTCCAGTCTTCCCACCATCCACACACCACTAGTCCAGTCTTCCCACTATCCAGACACCACTAGTCCAGTCTTCCCACCATCCACACACCACTAGTCCAGACTTCCCCACTCTCTACACTCCACTAGTCCAGTCTTCCCACTCCACACATCACAACTCCAGTCATCTCACTCTCCACACACCACTAGTCCAGTCTTCCCCACTATCCACACACCACTAGTCCAGTCTTCCCACTCTCCACACACCACTAGTCCAGTCTTCCCACTCTCCACACACCACTAGTCCAGTCTTCCCCACTCTCCACACACCACTAGTCCAGTCTTCCCACTCTCCACACACCACTAGTCCAGTCTTCCCACTCTCCACACACCACTAGTCCAGTATTCCCCACCATCCAGACACCAGTCCAGTCTTCCCACTCTCCACACACCACTAGTCCAGTATTCTCACTCTCCACACACCACTAGTCCAGTCTTCCCCACTCTCCACACACCACTAGTCCAGTATTCTCACTCTCCACACACCACTAGTCCAGTCTTCCCCACTCTCCACACACCACTAGTCCAGTCTTCCCCACTCTCCACACACCACTAGTCCAGTCTTCCCACTCTCTACACACCACTAGTCCAGTCTTCCCACTCTCCACACACCACTAGTCCAGTCTTCCCACTATCCAAACACCACTAGTCCAGTCTTCCCACTCTCCACACACCACTAGTCCAGTCTTCCCACTCTCAACACACCACTAGTCCAGTCTTCCCACTATCCACACACCACTAGTCCAGTCTTCCCACTCTCCACACACCACTAGTCCAGTCTTCCCACTATCCAAACACCACTAGTCCAGTCTTCCCACTCTCTACACACCACTAGTCCAGTCTTCCCATTCTCCAGACACCACTAGTTCAGTCTTTCCACTATCCACACACCACTAGTCCAGTCTTCCCCACTATCCAGACACCACTAGTCCAGTCTTCCCACTCTCCAGACACCACTAGTCCAGTCTTCCCACCATCCAGACACCACTAGTCCAGTCTTCCCACTCTCCACACACCACTAGTCCAGTCTTCCCACCATCCAGACACCACTAGTCCAGTCTTCCCACTCTCCAGACACCACTAGTCCAGTCATAGTCCAGTCTTCCCACCTATCCACACACCACTTATCCAGTCTTCCCACTCTCTACACACCACTAGTCCAGTCTTCCCACTCTCACACACACTTCCCACTCTCCAGACACCACTAGTCCAGTCTTCCCACTCTCCACACACCACTAGTCCAGTCTTCCCATTCTCCACACACCACTAGTCCAGTCTTCCCAACTCTCCACACACCACTAGTCCAGTCTTCCCACTCTCCACACACCACTAGTCCAGTCTTCCCACTCTCCACACACCACTAGTCCAGTCTTCCCACTCTCCAGACACCACTAGTCCAGTCTTCCCACTATCCAGACACCACTAGTCCAGTCTTCCCACTCTCAAGACACCACTAGTCCAGTCTTCCCACTATCCACACACCACTAGTCCAGTCTTCCCACTCTCCACACACCACTAGTTCAGTCTTTCCACTATCCACACACCACTAGTCCAGTCTTCCCCACTATCCAGACACCACTAGTCCTGTCTTCCAATTCTCCAGACACCACTAGTCCAGTCTTCCCACCATCCACACACCACTAGTCCAGTCTTCCCCATTCTCTACACTCCACAAGTCCAGTCTTCCCACTCTCCACACAACACTAGTCCAGTCTTCCCACTCTCCACACACCACTAGTCCAGTCTTCCCACTCTCCAGACACCACTAGTCCAGTCTTCTCACTCTCTACACACCACTAGTCCAGTCTTCCCCACTCTCCACACACCACTAGTCCAGTCTTCCCACTCTCTACACACCACTAGTCCAGTCTTCCCACTCTCCACACACCACTAGTCCAGTCTTCCCACTCTCCAGACACCACTAGTCCAGTCTTCCCACTCTCCAGACACCACTAGTCCAGTCTTCCCACTCTCCAGACACCACTAGTCCAGTCTTCCCACTATCCACACACCACTAGTCCAGTCTTCCCACTCTCCAGACACCACTAGTCCAGTCTTCCCACTCTCCAGACACCACTAGTCCAGTCTTCCCACTCTCCACACACCACTAGTCCAGTCTTCCCACTATCCACACACCACTAGTCCAGTCTTCCCACTATCCACACACCACTAGTCCAGTCTTCCCACTCTCCAGACACCACTAGTTCAGTCTTTCCACTATCCACACACCACTAGTCCAGTCTTCCCACTATCCACACACCACTAGTCCAGTCTTCCCACTCTCCAGACACCACTAGTCCAGTCATCCCACTCTCCAGACACCACTAGTCCAGTCAGGAGACAGTAGGAAAGTGTTTGACCAGGAGCCTGCTGTGCCGTTTTGTCCTGCTTGATCTTGACGCTAAGAGACACCTCATTCCTAACTTACTTATGCCATATCATGGTATGTTCTTGAAGTTTGTACTTGTAAAATGTCTGTACATGTGGAAGTTCTGAATTGAAATTGTTGTCAGACTACCGCTAAGATTCCTCATGGGTTTTTTATGATCATTCTCATCAAAATCATGGTAAGATTCTCTGAAATTAAGGTTTAGGAAAGTTTTCTTAAAATTTGATTTTATAATTGATTCAATGATAAGTGCGTAATACATTTGATTTACGTTAAGCTAATAATATTTCAAATTTATATTTTGGGTGTTCCAGATGGTAACCGTCCAGCTGCCAGGACAGGGGAGGCTACTCCACTTTTCAGTGTGTCAACTTTCAGGACTTATGTGGTGCCTGAGATTTACCGCGTGTTCCATTGTCATGACTACAACATACGTATGATCCTCCTTACCTACTTAAGGCATTATGTTAATCTGTTTGAGAAGGAGAGTCTGGAAGATGTTATTCTACCTCAGGTAATCTAATGAGTGTTTGTTGTAGTAAAGTTTACCTCAGGTAATCCTATGAGTGTTTGTGGTAGTAAGGTTTTACCTTAGGTAATCCTATGAGTGTTTGTGGTAGTAAAGTTTACCTCAGGTAATCTTATGAGTGTTTGTGGTAGTAAAGTTTACCTCAGGTAATCCTATGAGTGTTTATGGTAGTAAAGTTTACCTCAGGTAATCCTATGAGTGTTTGTTGTAGTAAAGTTTACCTCAGGTAATCCTATGAGTGTTTGTGGTAGTAAGGTTTACCTTAGGTAGTCTTATGAGTGTTTGTGGTAGTAAAGTTTACCTCAGGTAATCCTATGAGTGTTTGTGGTAGTAAGGTTTTACCTTAGGTAATCCTATGAGTGTTTGCGGTAGTAAGGTTTTACCTTAGGTAATCCTATGAGTGTTTGTGGTAGTAAAGTTTACCTCAGGTAATCCTATGAGTGTTTGTGGTAGTAAAGTTTACCTCAGGTAATCCTATGAGTGTTTGTGGTAGTAAAGTTTACCTCAGGTAATCCTATGAGTGTTTGTGGTAGTAAAGTTTACCTCAGGTAATCCTATGAGTGTTTGTGGTAGTAAGGTTTTACCTTAGGTAATCCTATGAGTGTTTGTGGTAGTAAGGTTTTACCTTAGGTAATCCTATGAGTGTTTGTGGTAGTAAGGTTTTACCTTAGGTAATCCTATGAGTGTTTGTGGTAGTAAAGTTTTACCTTAGGTAATCCTATGAGTGTTTGTGGTAGTAAGGTTTTACCTTAGGTAATCCTATGAGTGTTTGTGGTAGTAAGGTTTTACCTTAGGTAATCCTATGAGTGTTTGTGGTAGTAAGGTTTTACCTTAGGTAATCCTATGAGTGTTTGTGGTAGTAAAGTTTACCTCAGGTAATCCTATGAGTGTTTGTGGTAGTAAGGTTTTACCTTAGGTAATCCTATGAGTGTTTGTGGTAGTAAGGTTTTACCTTAGGTAATCCTATGAGTGTTTGTGGTAGTAAGGTTTTACCTTAGGTAATCCTATGAGTGTTTGTGGTAGTAAGGTTTTACCTTAGGTAATCCTATGAGTGTTTGTGGTAGTAAGGTTTTACCTTAGGTAATCCTATGAGTGTTTGTGGTAGTAAGGTTTTACCTTAGGTAATCCTATGAGTGTTTGTGGTAGTAAGGTTTTACCTTAGGTAATCCTATGAGTGTTTGTGGTAGTAAGGTTTTACCTTAGGTAATCCTATGAGTGTTTATGGCAATAATTCTTTTTAGTTTTACAGAGGATAACTTCAGCAGTCAATGCAGCAGTATGACCGATGAGAATCATTGATTACTGGGATGTGTAATTGTAGGTGTTGTTAGGACTATGAAAATCATTGATTACTGGGGTGTGTAATTGTAGGTGTTGTTAGGACTACATGAAACATTGATTACTGGGATGTGTAATTGTAGGTGTTGTTAGGACTACGTGAATCATTGATAACTGGGATGTGTAATTGTAGGTGTTATCAGGTCTACGAGAATCATTGATAACTGGGATGTGTAATTGTAGGTGTTATTAGGACTACAAGAATCATTGATTACTGGGATGTGTAATTGTAGGTGTTTTTAGGACTACAAGAATCATTGATTACTGGGATGTGTAATTGTAGGTGTTGTTAGGACTACGTGAATCATTGATTACTGGGATGTGTAATTTTAAGTGTTGTTAGGACTACGAGAATCATTGATTACTGGGATGTGTAATTGTAGGTGTTGTTAGGACTACGAGATTCATTGATTACTGGGATGTGTAATTGTAGGTGTTATCAGGTCTACGAGAATCATTGATTACTGGGATGTGTAATTGTAGGTGTTATCAGGTCTACGAGAATCATTGATTACTGGGATGTGTAATTGTAGGTGTTGTTAGGACTACAAGAATCATTGATTACTGGGATGTGTAATTGTAGGTGTTGTTAGGACTACGAGAATCATTGATTACTGGGATGTGTAATTGTAGGTGTTGTTAGGACTACGAGAATCATTGATTACTGGGATGTGTAATTGTAGGTGTTGTCAGGTCTACGAGAATCATTGATTACTGGGATGTGTAATTGTAGGTGTTGTTAGGACTACGAGAATCATTGATTACTGGGATGTGTAATTGTAGGTGTTGTTAGGACTACGAGAATCATTGATTACTGGGATGTGTAATTGTAGGTGTTATCAGGTCTACGAGAATCATTGATTACTGGGATGTGTAATTGTAGGTGTTGTTAGGACTACGAGAATCATTGATTACTGGGATGTGTAATTGTAGGTGTTGTTAGGACTACGAGAATCATTGATTACTGGGATGTGTAATTGTAGGTGTTGTTAGGACTACAAGAATCATTGATTACTGGGATGTGTAATTGTAGGTGTTATCAGGTCTACGAGAATCATTGATTACTGGGATGTGTAATTGTAGGTGTTGTGAGGACTACGAGAATCATTGATTACTGGGATGTGTAATTGTAGGTGTTGTTAGGACTACAAGAATCATTGATTACTGGGATGTGTAATTGTAGGTGTTGTTAGGACTACGAGAATCATTGATTACTGGGATGTGTAATTGTAGGTGTTGTTAGGACTACGAGAATCATTGATTACTGGGATGTGTAATTGTAGGTGTTATCAGGTCTACGAGAATCATTGATAACTGGGATGTGTAATTGTAGGTGTTATCAGGTCTACGAGAATCATTGATTACTGTGATGTGTAATTGTAGGTGTTATCAGGTCTACGTAAATCATTGATTACTAGGATGTGTAATTGTAGGTGTTATCAGGTCTACGAGAATCATTGATTACTGGGATGTGTAATTGTAGGTGTTATCAGGTCTACGAGAATCATTGATTACTGTGATGTGTAATTTTAAGTGTTGTTAGGACTACGAGAATCATTGATTACTGGGATGTGTAATTGTAGGTGTTATCAGGTCTACGAGAATCATTGATTACTGGGATGTGTAATTGTAGGTGTTGTTAGGACTACGAGAATCATTGATTACTGGGATGTGTAATTGTAGGTGTTGTTAGGACTACGAGAATCATTGATTACTGGGATGTGTAATTGTAGGTGTTGTTAGGACTACGAGAATCATTGATTACTGGGATGTGTTATTGTAGGTTTTGTTAAGACTACGAGAATCATTGATTACTGGGATGTGTAATTGTAGGTGTTGTTAGGACTACCTGAATCATTGATTACTGGGATGTGTAATTGTAGGTGTTGTTAGGACTACGAGACACTAATGAAGATCTGGCCGCTCTCAGTCTGCGAAGCCTTGCTGAACTTGTACCATTGTTGGGACGTCAGACAGTAATAGGGGGGAAAGCCAAGACATATTTCAAAAAGGGAATGCCAAAGGTAATATAATATGTTAATGATACTACTCATTATGTAGGTTTTTATCTATACTTGATGGATCATATTACTGGACAGTTGCTTGTTATTAAGCCACAGATTTTTTTACTACACCTTATTCCGACGGTGGGCATTCAAGTTACTTTTCATCTAATGTCCATCCATAATCCAGTGAAACATTTATGTTATCAGTATAACTTGCAAAGTACAGGATTGATTTATTCTTAAATATTATGTGTTTACTTCTCTTCCACCCTGATAAGTTTTAGTAATGATTGTAGAAAAATTTAAATGTCTGCCAAGCAGAATTCTTTGAGTTTTGACTTTCAAAGTTTGTTATCTTTATATCTTGAGAGAAACAGAATAATATATATAAATATAAATAATATAAACTTTATTTATTTTACAACAATTGCGAAACAAGTTATGTCAACTTATACTAATCACTCTTGTTGGCCCAGATGTAAGCGCGCGAGGGGTCTTATTGTGGGAGGAAACCGGAGTACCCGGGGAAAACCCACGTGGTCCGGCAGGTGGCCCCTTACCTTTTCATGTCCGTTCCGGGAATCGAACCCCGGTCGGCTTGGTGAAAGGCGAGTGCGTTAACACTGCGCCACCGGACCACCCGAGAAACAGAATAGATCTGCCTCTTATTACATTTGTAGACAGTTCTTGGTTCTTATTTGTGCCTGTTTTATTTTGGAACCTCAAAAGGCCAATGATCCATTTTGTGACTGATATCAACAATATAATGATAGATAGGTGGCCATTTTGTGACTGATATCATCAATATAATGATAGATAGGTGGCCATTTTGTGACTGATATCAACAATATAATGATAGATAGGTGGCCATTTTGTGACTGATATCAACAATATAATGATAGATAGGTGGCCATTTTGTGACTGATATCAACAACATAATACAATTATTGACTCTTTATTAGGTTGATACAAGGATTCATCAACCCGCAAAAGCGATATTCACCGAGGTCATAGGCAATATAATGATGTTTTTTTTTTAGGTTTGTCATGTTGTAATCACTGATTACTGAAATAGATCTATTTAATGATTGATAATATTGATTTTTATTGAAGTCTGTACAGAGACAGCATCATCAGAGTAATGGTGATCAAGTTTTTAACTCTGAAGATGTTATCAGCACCAAGGAAGGGGTGTTCAGCTCTGTCAATGAAGTAATGGGTAAACCACTCCTTAAAGATCTCGCCAAACTGAGGTAACTTAATATGATATCGTTATTTATCTTTAGTTTAAAATCTTACCACACAAATGACCTCTGTAATTAAATAGTACCTGGTGTTTAACATGATACAAATGATGATAATTCAGTAGTGTTTAAAAGTGCAAGGAAAATAATAAGGTATTTGATATTTCAAGAAGGGCACACAGAATCTAGTTGTATGTAGCATGATGATTATATTTTGTTTGGATTATTGTTATGAAATATTAGGACAAGGGGAGGCAACCCATCCTTATTCCAGTCACATTTGACAAGATAACATTGATACTATTTCAGTAAAACTCATACAGTTGCTGTGAGAGAAAATGAAGCTGAAATCAAAAGAAAAGCAAGAGAACAAAGACTACAGGATGCAAAGCTGAAGAGAGAAAGGCGAAGACAGGAAAAACAAAGTAATCATCTTCCTACCTACCCATTCAAACATTTCTTGCCCCAACTGACAGTTATTTTACCAATGATTTTACCAAAGTGACTATTTTTATACCTTATTTAGAAAACAACCACTGTAAGTTACATGATTTTCCCACGAACAGCATCTTTTTTTTGTACCTCATTCAGACAGGAAATAGTAAGATACATGATAAGAGTTATTTAAACATGTTATTATACCCCGTGTCATCAGTTGGTTGGAGAGTGGGGAATTGATGCTACAATGAGATTCATCACTTTTGCAGTTTCCATCCAAATACAATGAAACTCCACTGATGCAAAGCTCTGGTTATACACATTCACAGCTGAAGTCAGCAAGCACTAAAGTTGTACACATGAAAAGCTGTAGTTAGCACAAGATTAAGCTATACACATGCACAGCTGTAGTCAGTACATACTGACGTTATACCCATACACAGCTGTAGTCAGTACATACTGAAGTTTTACACATGCACGGATCAATACATACTGAAGTTATACACATGCACAGCTGAAGTCAATACATACTGAAGTTATACACATGCACAGCTGAAGTCAATACATACTGAAGTTATACACATGCACAGCTGTAGTCATGTAGTCAGCACAAGATTAAGTTATTCATGCACAGCTGTAGTCAATACATACTGAAATTTTACACATGCACAGCTGAAGTCAATACATACTGAAGTTATACACCTGCACAGCTGTAGTCATGTAGTCAGCAAAAGATGAATTTGTATACATGTACAGCTGTAGTCAGTACCTACTGAAGTTTTACAGATGCACAGCTGTAGTCAATACATACTGAAGTTATACACATTCACATCTGTAGTCAATACACACTGAAGTAATACACCTGCACAGCTGTAGTCAATACATACTGAAGTTATACACATGCACAGCTGTAGTCATGTAGTCAGCACAAGATTAAGGTATACATGCACAGCTGTAGTCAATACATACTGAAGTGATACACGTGCACATATGTAGTCATGTAGTCAGCACAAGATGAAGTTGTCCACATGCACAGCTGTAGTCAGTACATACTGAAGTTATACACATGCACAGCTGTGGTCATGTAGTCAGCACAAGATGAAGTTGTCCACATGCACAGCTGTAGTCAGAACATACTGAAGTTATACACTTGCACATCTGTAGTCAATACACACTGACGTTATACACATGCTCAGCTGTAGTCATGTAGTCAGCACAAGATTAAGTTATACACATGCACAACTGTAGTCAATACATACTGAAATTGTCCACATGCACAGCTGTAGTCAATACATACTGAAGTTATACACATGCACAGCTGTAGTTATACACATAAAACATAATCTCTGTCAGTGTAGTTATACACATAAAACATAATCTCTGTCAGTGTAGTTATACACATAAAACATAATCTCTGTCAGTGTACACATAAAACATAATCTCTGTCAGTGTACACATAAAACATAATCTCTGTCAGTGTACACATAAAACATAATCTCTGTCAGTGTACACATAAAACATAATCTCTGTCAGTGTAGTACACATAAAACATAATCTCTGTCAGTGTACACATAAAACATAATCTCTGTCAGTGTACACATAAAACATAATCTCTGTCAGTGTACACATAAAACATAATCTCTGTCAGTGTACACATAAAACATAATCTCTGTCAGTGTACACATAAAACATAATCTCTGTCAGTGTACACATAAAACATAATCTCTGTCAGTGTACACATAAAACATAATCTCTGTCAGTGTACACATAAAACATAATCTCTGTCAGTGTACACATAAAACATAATCTCTGTCAGTCTACACATAAAACATAACCTCTGTCAGTGTAGTTATACACATAAAACATAATTCTCTCAGTGTAGTTATACATATAAAACATAATCTATGTCAGTGTACACATAAAACATCTCTGTCAGTGTACACATAAAACATAATCTCTGTCAGTGTAGTTATACACATAAAACATAATCTCTGTCAACATAATCTCTGTCAGTGTAGTTATACACATAAAACATAATCTCTGTCAGTGTACACATATAATCTCTGTCAGTGTACATATAACAAATTCATAATCTCTGTCAGTGTACATAAAACATAATCTCTGTCAGTGTACACATAAAACATAATCTCTGTCAGTGTAGTTATACACATAAAACATAATCTCTGTCAGTGTAGTTATACACATAAAACATAATCTCTGTCAGTGTAGTTATACACATAAAACATAATCTCTGTCAGTGTACACATAAAACATAACCTCTGTCAGTGTAGTTATACACATAAACATAATCTCTGTCAGTGTACACATAAAACATAATCTCTGTCAGTGTACACATAAAACATAATCTCTGTCAGTGTACATATAAAACATAATCTCTGTCAGTGTAGTTAACATAAACATAATCTCTGTCAGTGTACACATAAAACATAATCTCTGTCAGTGTACACATAAAACATAATCTCTGTCAGTGTACACATAAAACATAATCTCTGTTAGTGTAGTTATACACATAAAACATAATCTCTGTCAGTGTACATATAAAACATAATCTCTGTCAGTGTACATATAAAACATAATCTCTGTCAGTGTACACATAAAACATAATCTCTGTCAGTGTACACATAAAACATAATCTCTGTCAGTGTACACATAAAACATAATCTCTGTCAGTGTACACATAAAACATAATCTCTGTCAGTGTACATATAAAACATAATCTCTGTCAGTGTACACATAAAACATAATCTCTGTCAGTGTAGTTATACACATAAAACATAATCTCTGTCAGTGTACACATAAAACATAATCTCTGTCAGTGTAGTTATGCACATAAAACATAACCTCTGTCAGTGTACACATAAAACATAATCTCTGTCAGTGTACACATAAAACATAATCTCTGTCAGTGTACACATAAAACATAATCTCTGTCAGTGTACACATAAAACATAATCTCTGTCAGTGTACACATAAAACATAATCTCTGTCAGTGTAGTTATACACATAAAACATAATCTCTGTCAGTGTACACATAAAACATAATCTCTGTTAGTGTAGTTATACACATAAAACATAATCTCTGTCAGTGTACACATAAAACATAATCTCTGTCAGTGTACACATAAAACATAATCTCTGTCAGTGTAGTTATACACATAAAACATAATCTCTGTCAGTGTACACATAAAACATAATACACATAAAACATAATCTCTGTCAGTGTACACATAAAACATAATCTCTGTCAGTGTAGTTATACACATAAAACATAATCTCTGTCAGTGTACACATAAAACATAATCTCTGTCAGTGTACACATAAAACATAATCTCTGTCAGTGTACACATAAAATATAATCTCTGTCAGTGTAGTTATACACATAAAACATAATCTCTGTCAGTGTAGTTATACACATAAAACATAATCTCTGTCAGTGTAGTTATACACATAAAACATAATCTCTGTCAGTGTAGTTATACACATAAAACATAATCTCTGTCAGTGTAGTTATACACATAAAACATAATCTCTGTCAGTGTAGTTATACACATAAAACATAATCTAATCTGTCAGTGTAGTTATACACATAAAACATAATCTCTGTCAGTGTACACATAAAACATAATCTCTGTCAGTGTACACATAAAACATAATCTCTGTCAGTGTACACATAAAACATAATCTCTGTCAGTGTACACATAAAACATAATCTCTGTCAGTGTACACATAAAACATAATCTCTGTCAGTGTAGTTATACACATAAAACATAATCTCTGTCAGTGTACACATAAAACATAATCTCTGTCAGTGTAGTTATACACATAAAACATAATCTCTGTCAGTGTAGTTATACACATAAAACATAATCTCTGTCAGTGTAGTTATACACATAAAACATAATCTCTGTCAGTGTACACATAAAACATAATCTCTGTCAGTGTACACATAAAACATAATCTCTGTCAGTGTACACATAAAACATAATCTCTGTCAGTGTACACATAAAACATAATCTCTGTCAGTGTAGTTATACACATAAAACATAATCTCTGTCAGTGTACACATAAAACATAATCTCTGTCAGTGTAGTTATACACATAAAACATAATCTCTGTCAGTGTAGTTATACACATAAAACATAATCTCTGTCAGTGTAGTTATACACATAAAACATAATCTCTGTCAGTGTAGTTATACACATAATCTCTGTCAGTGTAGTTACACATAAAACATAATCTCTGTCAGTGTAGTTATACACATAAAACATAATCTCTGTCAGTGTAGTTATACACATAAAACATAATCTCTGTCAGTGTACACATAAAACATAATCTCTGTCAGTGTAGTTATATATAAAACATAATCTCTGTCAGTGTACACATAAAACATAATCTCTGTTAGTGTAGTTATACACATAAAACATAACCTCTGTCAGTGTACATATAAAACATAATCTCTGTCAGTGTACACATAAAACATAATCTCTGTCAGTGTACACATAAAACATAATCTCTGCCAGTGTACACATAAAACATAATCTCTGTCAGTGTAGTTATACACATAAAACATAATCTCTGTCAGTGTACACATAAAACATAATCTCTGTCAGTGTAGTTATACACATAAAACATAATCTCTGTCATGTGTAGTTATACACATAAAACATGTAGTTATACACATAAAACATAATCTCTGTCAGTGTAGTTATACACATAAAACATAATCTCTGTCAGTGTAGTTATACACATAAAACATAATCTCTGTCAGTGTACACATAAAACATAATCTCTGTCAGTCAGTGTACACATAAAACATAATCTCTGTCAGTGTACACATAAAACATAATCTCTGTCAGTGTACACATAAAACATAATCTTTGTCAGTGTAGTTATACACATAAAACATAATCTCTGTCAGTGTACACATAAAACATAATCTCTGTCAGTGTAGTAAAACATAATCTCTGTCACACATAAAACATAATCTCTGTCAGTGTACACATAAAACATAATCTCTGTCAGTGTGTAATCTCTGTCAGTGTACACATAAAACATAATCTCTGTCAGTGTACACATAAAACATAATCTCTGTCAGTGTACACATAAAACATAATCTCTGTCAGTGTACACATAAAACATAATCTCTGTCAGTGTAGTTATACACATAAAACATAATCTCTGTCAGTGTACATATAAAACATAATCTCTGTCAGTGTACACATAAAACATAATCTCTGTCAGTGTACACATAAAACATAATCTCTGTCAGTGTACACATAAAACATAATCTCTGTCAGTGTAGTTATACACATAAAACATAATCACTGTCATCTCTGTCAGTGTAGTTATACACATAAAACATAATCTCTGTCAGTGTAGTTATACACATAAAACATAATCTCTGTCAGTGTAGTTATACACATAAAACATAATCTCTGTCAGTGTACACATAAAACATAATCTCTGTCAGTGTACATATAAAACAATCTCTGTCAGTGTACACATAAAACATAATCTCTGTCAGTGTACACATAAAACATAATCTCTGTCAGTGTACACATAAAACATAATCTCTGTCAGTGTACACATAAAACATAATCTCTGTCAGTGTAGTTATACACATAAAACATAATCTCTGTCAGTGTACACATAAAACATAATCTCTGTCAGTGTACACATAAAACATAATCTCTGTCAGTGTACACATAAAACATAATCTCTGTCAGTGTACATACACAAAAACATAATCTCTGTCAGTGTAGTTATACACATAAAACATAATCTCTGTCAGTGTAGTTATACACATAAAACATAATCTCTGTCAGTGTACACATAAAACATAATCTCTGTTAGTGTAGTTATACACATAAAACATAATCTCTGTTAGTGTAGTTATACACATAAAACATAATCTCTGTTAGTGTACACATAAAACATAATCTCTGTTAGTGTACACATAAAACATAATCTCTGTCAGTGTAGTTATACACATAAAACATAATCTCTGTCAGTGTACACATAAAACATAATCTCTGTCAGTGTAGTTATACACATAAAACATAATCTCTGTCAGTGTACACATAAAACATAATCTCTGTCAGTGTACACATAAAACATAATCTCTGTCAGTGTACACATAAAACATAATCTCTGTCAGTGTACACATAAAACATAATCTCTGTCAGTGTAGTTATACACATAAAACATAATCTCTGTCAGTGTAGTTATACACATAAAACATAATCTCTGTTAGTGTAGTTATACACATAAAACATAATCTCTGTCAGTGTACACATAAAACATAATCTCTGTCAGTGTAGTTATACACATAAAACATAATCTCTGTCAGTGTAGTTATACACATAAAACATAATCTCTGTCAGTGTAGTTATACACATAAAACATAATCTCTGTCAGTGTAGTTATACACATAAAACATAATCTCTGTCAGTGTACATATAAAACATAATCTCTGTCAGTGTACACATAAAACATAATCTCTGTCAGTGTACACATAAAACATAATCTCTGTCAGTGTAGTTATACACATAAAACATAATCTCTGTCAGTGTACACATAAAACATAATCTCTGTCAGTGTACACATAAAACATAATCTCTGTCAGTGTACACATAAAACATAATCTCTGTCAGTGTACACATAAAATATAATCTCTGTCAGTGTACATATAAAACATAATCTCTGTCAGTCTAGTTATACACATAAAACATAATTCTCTCAGTGTAGTTATACACATAAAACATAATCTCTGTCAGTGTACACATAAAACATAATCTCTGTCAGTGTACACATAAAACATAATCTCTGTCAGTGTAGTTATACACATAAAACATAATCTCTGTCAGTGTACACATAAAATATAATCTCTGTCAGTGTACATATAAAACATAATCTCTGTCAGTGTACACATAAAACATAATCTCTGTCAGTGTACACATAAAACATAATCTCTGTCAGTGTACACATAAAACATAATCTCTGTCAGTGTACACATAAAACATAATCTCTGTCAGTGTACACATAAAACATAATCTCTGTGAGTGTACACATAAAGCATAATCTCTGTCAGTGTAGTTATAAAACATAATAAAACATAATCTCTGTCAGTGTAGTTATACACATAAAACATAATCTCTGTCAGTGTACACATAAAACATAATCTCTGTCAGTGTACACATAAAACATAATCTCTGTCAGTGTACACATAAAACATAATCTCTGTCAGTGTAGTTATACACATAAAACATAATCTCTGTCAGTGTAGTTATACACATAAAACATAATCTCTGTCAGTGTACACATAAAACATAATCTCTGTCAGTGTACACATAAAACATAATCTCTGTCAGTGTAGTTATACACATAAAACATAATCTCTGTCAGTGTAGTAATACACATAAAACATAATCTCTGTCAGTGTAGTTATACACATAAAACATAATCTCTGTCAGTGTACACATAAAACATAATCTCTGTCAGTGTAGTGATACACATAAAACATAATCTCTGTCAGTGTAGTTATACACATAAAACATAATCTCTGTCAGTGTACACATAAAACATAATCTCTGTCAGTGTACACATAAAACATAATCTCTGTCAGTGTACACATAAAACATAATCTCTGTCAGTGTACACATAAAACATAATCTCTGTCAGTGTAGTTATACACATAAAACATAATCTCTGTCAGTGTAGTTATACACATAAAACATAATCTCTGTCAGTGTACACATAAAACATAATCTCTGTCAGTGTACACATAAAACATAATCTCTGTCAGTGTAGTTATACACATAAAACATAATCTCTGTCAGTGTAGTTATACACATAAAACATAATCTCTGTCAGTGTAGTTATACACATAAAACATAATCTCTGTCAGTGTACACATAAAACATAATCTCTGTCAGTGTACACATAAAACATAATCTCTGTCAGTGTACACATAAAACATAATCTCTGTCAGTGTACACATAAAACATAATCTCTGTCAGTGTACACATAAAACATAACCTCTGTCAGTGTACATATAAAACATAATCTCTGTCAGTGTACATATAAAACATAATCTCTGTCAGTGTACATATAAAACATAATCTCTGTCAGTGTACACATAAAACATAATCTCTGTCAGTGTAGTTATACACATAAAACATAATCTCTGTCAGTGTACACATAAAACATAATCTCTGTCAGTGTACACATAAAACATAATCTCTGTCAGTGTACACATAAAACATAATCTCTGTCAGTGTAGTTATACACATAAAACATAATCTCTGTCAGTGTAGTTATACACATAAAACATAATCTCTGTCAGTGTAGTTATACACATAAAACATAATCTCTGTCAGTGTACACATAAAACATAATCTCTGTCAGTGTAGTTATACACATAAAACATAATCTCTGTCAGTGTACACATAAAACATAATCTCTGTCAGTGTAGTTATACACATAAAACATAATCTCTGTCAGTGTACACATAAAACATAATCTCTGTCAGTGTACACATAAAACATAATCTCTGTTAGTGTAGTTATACACATAAAACATAATCTCTGTCAGTGTACATATCAAACATAATCTCTGTCAGTGTACACATAAAACATAATCTCTGTCAGTGTACACATAAAACATAATCTCTGTCAGTGTACATATAAAACATAATCTCTGTCAGTGTAGTTATACACATAAAACATAATCTCTGTCAGTGTAGTTATACACATAAAACATAACCTCTGTCAGTGTACATATAAAACATAATCTCTGTCAGTGTACACATAAAACATAATCTCTGTCAGTGTAGTTATACACATAAAACATAATCTCTGTCAGTGTAGTTGTACACATCAAACATAATCTCTGTCAGTGTACACATAAAACATAATCTCTGTTAGTGTAGTTATACACATAAAACATAATCTCTGTCAGTGTAGTTATACATATAAAACATAACCTCTGTCAGTGTACACATAAAACATAATATCTGTCAGTGTACACATAAAACATAATCTCTGTCAGTGTAGTTATACACATAAAACATAATCTCTGTCAGTGTACACATAAAACATAATCTCTGTCAGTGTACATATAAAACATAATCTCTGTCAGTGTACACATAAAACATAATCTCTGTCAGTGTAGTTATACACATAAAACATAATCTCTGTCAGTGTAGTTATACACATAAAACATAATCTCTGTCAGTGTAGTTATACACATAAAACATAATCTCTGTCAGTGTAGTTATACACATAAAACATAATCTCTGTCAGTGTAGTTATACACATAAAACATAATCTCTGTCAGTGTACACATAAAACATAATCTCTGTCAGTGTAGTTATACACATAAAACATAATCTCTGTCAGTGTAGTTATACACATAAAACATAATCTCTGTCAGTGTAGTTATACACATAAAACATAATCTCTGTCACACATGCACAGCTGTAGTCATGTAGTCAGCACAATATTAAGTTATACACATGCACAGCTGTAGTCAGTACATACTGAATTATACACCTGCACAGCTGTAGTCATGTAGTTATACACATGTACAAGACTAAGTTATACACATGTAGTCACATACTGTAGTCATGTAGTCACATACACATGCACAGCTGTGTTTTACACATGCACGGCTGTAGTCAATACATACTGAAGTTATACACATTCACATCTGTAGTCATGTAGTCAGTACAAGATAAGTTATAAACATGCACAGCTGTATTCAATACATACTGAAGTTATACACATGCACAGTCTGTAGTCAGTGTTATACACATGCACAATACATACTGAAGTTATACACATGCACAGCTGTAGTCATGTAGTCAGTACATTATACACATGCACAGCTGTAGTTCAAGTTATACACATGCACAGCTGTAGTCAATACATACTGAAGTTATACACATGCACAGCTGTAGTCATACATACTGTATACACATGCACAGCTGTAGTCAGTACATACTGAAGTTGTCCACATGCACAGCTGTAGTCAATACATACTGAAGTTATACACATGCACAACTGTAGTCAATACATACTGAAGTTATACACATGCACAGCTGTAGTCATGTAAGTACACATACTGTAAGTTATACACATGCACAGCTGTAGTCATGTCAGTACATACTGAAGTTATACACATGCACAGCTGTAGTTCAATACATACACACACTGTTATAATACACACTGAAGTTATACACATGCACAGCTGTAGTCATACTATTAAGTTATACACCTGCACAGCTGTATTCAATACATACTGAAGTTATACACATTCACATCTGTTGTCAATACATACTGTAGTTATACACATGCACAGCTGTAGTCAATACATACTGAAGTGATACACGTGCACATGCACAGCTGTAGTCATGTAGTCAGCACAAGATTAAGTTATACACATGCACAGCTGTAGTCAATACATACTGAAGATATACACATGCACAGCTGTAGTCAGTACATACTGTATTATACACCTGCACAGCTGTATTCAATACATACTGAAGTTATACACATTCACATCTGTTGTCAATACATACTGTAGTTATACACATGCACAGCTGTAGTCATGTAGTCAGTACAAGATAAGTTATACACATGCACAGCTGTGTTTAATACATACTGAAGTTTTACACAAGCACGGCTGTAGTCATTCATACTGAAGTTATACAAATTCACATCTGTAGTCAATACATACTGAAGTTATACACATGCACAGCTGTATTCAATACATACTGAAGTTATACACATTCACATCTGTAGTCATGTAGTCAGTACAAGATAAGTTATACACATGCACTGCTGTGTTCAATACATACTGAAGTTTTACACATGCACGGCTGTAGTCAATACATACTGAAGTTATACACATTCACATCTGTAGTCATGTAGTCAGTACAAGATAAGTTATACACATGCACAGCTGTGTTCAATACATACTGAAGTTTTACACATGCACAGCTGTAGTCAATACATACTGAAGTTATACACATGCACAGCTGTAGTCATGTAGTCAGTACAAGATAAGTTATACACATGCACAGCTGTGTTTAATACATACTGAAGTTATACACATGCACAGCTGTAGTCATTACATACTGAAGTTATACACATGCACAGCTGTAGTCAGCACAAGATGAAGTTGTCCACATGCATAGCTGTAGTCAATACATACTGAAGTTATACACCTGCACAGCTGTAGTCATGTAGTCAACACAAGATTAAGTTATACACATACACAGCTGTAGTCAGTACATACTGAAGTTATACACATGCACAGCTGTAGTCAGTACATACTGAAGTTTTACACATGCACGGCTGTAGTTATTACATACTGAAGTTATACACATGCACAGCTGTAGTCATGTAGTCAGCACAAGATTAAGGTATACATGCACAGCTGTAGACAGTACATACTGAAGTTATACATATGCACAGCTGTAGTCAATACATACTGAAGTTATACACATGCCCAGTTATAGTCAATACACACTGAAGTTATACACCTGCACAGCTGTAGTCATGAAATCAGCACAAGATTAAGTTATACACCTGCACAGCTGTATTCAATACATACTGAAGTTATACACATGCACATCTGTTGTTAATACATACTGTAGTTATACACATGCACAGCTGTAGTCATGTTGTCAGCACAGGATTAAGTTATACACATGCACAGCTGTAGTCAATACATACTGAAGTTATACACATGCACAGCTGTAGTCAGTACATACTGAATTATACACCTGCACAGCTGTATTCAATACATACTGAAGTTATACACATTCACATCTGTTGTCAATACATACTGTAGTTATACACATGCACAGCTGTAGTCATATAGTCAGCACAAGATTAAGTTATACACATGCACAGCTGTAGTCAATACATACTGAAGTTATACACATTCACATCTGTAGTCATGTAGTCAGTACAAGATAAGTTATAAACATGCACAGCTGTGTTCAATACATACTGAAGTTTTACACATGCACGGCTGTAGTCAATACATCCTGAAGTTATACACATGCACAGCTGTAGTCAGTACATACTGAATTATACACCTGCACAGCTGTATTCAATACATACTGAAGTTTTACACATGCACGGCTGTAGTCAATACATACTGAAGTTATACACATGCACAGCTGTAGTCAGTACATACTGAATTATACACCTGCACAGCTGTAGTTACAATACATACTATAAGTTATACACATGCACAGCTGTGTTCAATACATACTGAAGTTTTACACATGCACAGCTGTAGTCAATACATACTGAAGTTATACACATGCACAGCTGTTGTCAATACATACTGTAGTTATACACATGCACAGCTGTAGTCATGTAGTCAGTACAAGATAAGTTATACACATGCACAGCTGTGTTTAATACATACTGAAGTTGTACACATGCACAGCTGTAGTCATGTAGTCAGCACAATACTGAAGTTATACACATGCACAGCTGTAGTCAATACATACTGAAGTTATACACATCTGTAGTCATGTAGTCAGTACAAGATAAGTTATACACTTGCACCGCTGTGTTCAGTACATACTGAAGTTATACACATGCACAGCTGTAGTCAGTACATACTGAAGTTTTACACATGCACGGCTGTAGTTAGTTATACACATGCACAGCTGTAGTCAATACATACTGAAGTTATACACATGCACAGCTGTAGTCAATACATACAAGTTAGTCAAGAAGTATACATGCACAGCTGTAGTCATGTACATACTGAAGTTATACACATGCACAGCTGTAGTCATTACATACTGAAGTTATACACATGCACAGCTGTAGTCAATAAATACTGAAGATATACACATGCACAGCTGTAGTCAGTACATACTGTATTATACACCTGCACAGCTGTATTCAATACATACTGAAGTTATACACATTCACATCTGTTGTCAATACATACTGTAGTTATACACATGCACAGCTGTAGTCATGTAGTCAGCACAAGATTAAGTTATACACATGCACAGCTGTAGTCAATACATACTGAAGTTATACACATGCACAGCTGTAGTCAGTACATACTGTACATACTGAATTATTCACATCTGTTGTCAATACATACTGTAGTTATACACATGCACAGCTGTAGTCAATACATACTGTTATACACATACAAGATAAGTTATACACATGCACAGCACAGCTGTGTTTAATACATACTGAAGTTATACACATGCACAGCTGTAGTCAATACATACTGAAGTTATACACATGCACAGCTGTAGTCATGTACATACTGAAACATGCACAGCTGTAGTTCAATACATACTGAAGTTATACACATGCACAGCTGTGTTCAATACATACTGAAGTTTTACACATGCACGGCTTTAGTCAATACATACTGAATTATACACCTGCACAGCTGTATTCAATACATACTGAAGTTATACACATTCACATCTGTTGTCAATACATACTGTAGTTATACACATGCACAGTTATACACATGCACATGCTGTAGTCAATACATACTGAAGTTTTACACATGCATAGCTGTAGTCAGTACATACTGAAGTTATACACATGCACAGCTGTAGTCAATACATACTGAAGTTATACACATGCACAGAAGTAGTCAGCACAAGATGAAGTTGTATACATGTACAGCTGTAGTCAGTACATACTGAAGTTTTACACATGCACGGCTGTAGTCAATACATACTGAAGTTATACACATGCATAGCTGTAGTCATACTGAAGTTATACACATGCACAGCTGTAGTCATACATACTGAAGTTATACACATGCACAGCTGTAGTCAATACATACTGCACATGCTGTACAATAGTCATGTAGTTATACACATGCACATGTAGTCAGTACTGAAGTTACACATGCACAGCTGTAATACATGAAGTTATACACATGCACAGCTGTAGTCAAGTTATACACACAGCTGTAGCTGTAGTTAATACATACATATTATACACATGCACAGCTGTAGTCAATACATACTTAAGTTATACACATGCACAGCTGTACTCAGTACATACTGAAGTTATACACATGCCCAGCTGTAGTCAATACATACTGAAGTTTTACACATGCATAGCTGTAGTCAGTACATACTGAAGTTATACACATGCACAGCTGTAGTCAATACATACTGAAGTTTTACACATGCACAGCTGTAGTCATACATAGCACAGCTGTAGTTATACAAGTTTTACACATGCATGGCTGTAGTCAATACATACTGAAGTTATACACATGCACAGCTGTAGTCAATGCATACTGAAGTTATACACATGCACAGCTGTAGTCAGTACATACTAAATTATACACTTGCACAGCTGTAGTCATGTAGTCAGTACAAGATAAGTTATACACATGCACAGCTGTGTTCAATACATACTGAAGTTTTACACATGCACGGCTTTAGTCATGTATACTGAAGTTATACACATGCACATACAATACATACTGAAGTTATACACATGCACAGCTGTAGTCAATACATACTGAAGTTATACACATGCACAGCTGTAGTCATGTACATACAAGATAAGTTATACACATTCACATCTGTAGTCAATACATACTGAAGTTATACACATGCACAGCTGTAGTCAATACATACTGAAGTTATACACATGCACAGCTGTAGTCATACTGTAGTTATACACATGCACAAGAGTAAGTTATACACATGCACAGCTGTAGTTCAATACATACTGAAGTTATACACATGCACAGCTGTAGTCTGTAGTCAATACATACTGAAGTTATACACATGCACAGCTGTAGTCATAGTTAAGTTATACACATTCACAGTGTATACAATACTGAAGTTATACACATGCACAGCTGTGTTTAATACATACTGAAGTTGTACACAAGCACGGCTGTAGTCATTCATACTGAAGTTATACACATTCACATCTGTAGTCAATACATACTGAAGTTATACACATGCACAGCTGTAGTCAATACATACTGAAGTTATACACATGCACATCTGTAGTCAATACATACTGAAGTTATACACATGCACAGCTGTAGTCATGTAGTCAGCACAAGATTAAGTTATACACATGCACAGCTGTAGTCAATACATACTGAAGTTATACACATGCACAGCTGTAGTCAATACATACTGAAGTTATACACATTCACATCTGTAGTCAATACATACTGAATTTGTCCACATGCACAGCTGTAGTCAATACATACTGAAGTTATACACATGCACAGCTGTAGTCAATACATACACATGCACAGCTGTAGTCAATACATACTGAAGTTATACACATGCACAGCTGTAGTCAATACATACTGAAGTTATACACATGCACAGCTGTAGTCATGTAGTCAGTACAAGATAAGTTATACACATGCACAGCTGTGTTTAATACATACTGAAGTTTTACACAAGCACAGCTGTAGTCATGTAGTCAGTACAAGATAAGTTATACACATGCACAGCTGTGTTCAATACATACTGAAGTTTTACACATGCACGGCTGTAGTCAATACATACTGAAGTTATACACATGCACAGCTGTAGTCAATACATACTGAAGTTATACACATGCACAGCTGTAGTCAATACATACTGAAGTTATACACATGCACAGCTGTAGTCAATACATACTGAGGTTATACACATGCACAGCTGTAGTCAATACATACTGAAGTTTTACACAGGCACGGCTGTAGTCAATACATACTGAAGTTATACACATGCACAGCTGTAGTCATGTAGTCAGCACAAGATTAAGTTATACACATGCACAGCTGTACTCAGTACATACTGAAGTTATACACATGCCCAGCTGTAGTCAATACATACTGAAGTTTTACACATGCACGGCTGTAGTCAATACATCCTGAAGTTATACACATGCACAGCTGTAGTCAGTACATACTGAATTATACACATGCACTGTAGTCAATACATACTGAGTTATACACATGCCCAGCTGTAGTCAATACATACTGAAGTTGTCCACATGCACAGCTGTAGTCAATACATACTGAACTTATACACATGCACAGCTGTGGTCAATACACATACAGCTGTAAGTTGTCCACATGCACAGCTGTAGTCAGTACATACTGAAGTTATACACATGCACAGCTGTGGTCATGTAGTCAGCACAAGATGAAGTTGTCCACATGCATAGCTGTAGTCAATACATACTGAAGTTATACACCTGCACAGCTGTAGTAAATACATACTGAAGTTATACACATGCACAGCTGTAGTCAATACATACTGAAGTTATACACATGCACAGCTGTAGTCATGTACATACTGAAGTTATACACATACAGCTGTAGTCAGTTATACACATGCACAGCTGTAGTCATATAGTCAGCACAAGATTAAGTTATACACATGCACAGCTGTAGTCATGTAGTCATACTGAAGTTATACACATTCACATCTGTTGTCAATACATACTGTTGTTATACACATGCACAGCTGTAGTCATGTAGTCAGTACAAGATAAGTTATACACATGCATAGCTGAGTTATACACATGCACAGCTGTGTTCAATACATACTGAAGTTTTACACATGCACGGCTGTAGTCAATACATACTGAAGTTATACACATGCACAGCTGTAGTCAGTACATACTGAATTATACACCTGCACAGCTGTATTCAATACATACTGAAGTTATACACATTCACATCTGTTGTCAATACATACTGTAGTTATACACATGCACAGCTGTAGTCATGTAGTCAGCACAAGATTAAGTTATACACATGCACAGCTGTAGTCAATACATACTGAAGTTGTCCACATGCACAGCTGTAGTCAATACATACTGTTATGCACAACTGTAGTCAATACATACTGAAGTTATACACATGCACAGCTGTAGTCATGTAGTCAGAACAAGATGAAGTTGTCCACATGCACAGCTGTAGTCAGAACATACTGAAGTTATACACATTCACAGCTGTAGTCATGTATTCAGCACAAGATGAAGTTGTCCACATACACAGCTGTAGTCATTCATACTGAAGTTATACACATGTCCAGCTATAGTCAATACACACTGAAGTTATACACCTGCACAGCTGTAGTCAACACAAGATGAAGTTGTCCACATGGACAGCTATCGTCAGTTCATCCTAAAGTTATACACATGCACAGCTGTAGTCAATACATACTGAAGTTTTGATATAATGAGGGATTCCTTACAAAATTGCACAAAATGTTAAATATTCTGTGGTTATGGAAATTGACGTAAAGGCCTAATATGAAACAAAGCATAGTTAAAGTTAACCAAAATATGGAAAGTCATTGTACATGTATGTAGGTATTGATGACAGTTTAAGTTAAATACTAAATATCAAACAGAAGAATGCCAGTCAGTGCCCTTAAAGGTTTGTTTGTGTTACAGTGAAATCCGAAAAGATAACAGTCAGTGAAGGGGATGAGATTGTTGGATATGGTGTGGAAGAGTTGAGTGAAGATCTCACTACGGAGACAACAGACCACACACACAGGGATGTCAGTGGATCAGATGAAAATTTGGCAAGTGACATCAGGAAAGATCAAGATCCGGAGGATTGGACTGGATGGGATGACACAAACGAGGAACAGTTTGATGTAGATGACAGCGAATTGAGTCAGTTTGAGTCTGTGATAGATGATCTACAAACCAAGCATGTGATTAGTGATGATGAAAGAGTAATGGAGTCAACAGGAGTATTTCTTTCTGAGTCAACAGACTGGGATTCTGATTGGTCAGCAGCTAATCAAATTAACAACAAAAATACTGATTCAATATGTAGTCCTAATAATGACCTTCAGAACAGTTTGTCAGTAACAGGCAAGTCATCATCTGCTCTGTCACTTAAATCTGTTAAAAAACCTAAACCTTCAATCAAGACTAGAGCCCTTGGCTCAGAGTACATCATGGATATTGAGGTCAAGAAAATACAAGCAGAAAAAGAGGTATGTGACTTCTTTGCGGATATGACTCCACATATAACGCATACAATTTCTACATTTTCTGGAAATACTGGCACAACTGCTAGTGACATTGGAACTGCTACTACTGTTGTCAGAGATGCTGCAACAGCTGGAACTGATGTGAAGGAAGCTAGAATAGCAAACATGCCTTTGTCAGGTGACAAAAGTACTTCCACAATAAGCATGAAATACAATGTTGCAGAAACAGAGAATGTGAGTACCCCAGTTTTTCCTTTATTCTTTCTCTAAATGTGAGAACATGAACCAGGTACTCTGTGAGTAGTTAGGTTCCTTTTTGAATAGATGTATCAATTTCCTTGCTGTAGTTTACTGTTGTAAAGGTCATCACTTATTATTATGTGAATAATACATAAAATCACCATACACTATAAGATAATGTGGTTTTAATGTTACTCTAGGTTTATAGGCCTAAATAAAACTGGTCCACTTGAGTCATTGATATTGTAATTATCAGACACGCTCATTCCTATAACTACACATTGGTATCCCTTTATGACTTTTTTTCCAAAAAACAATGATGAATAAAGAAAAAATCTCTTTTGCTGTCATACACCATAACATAAGCATGAACATCAAATATGTCAGTAGGTTTGACTAAAATGAGTTTGAACATAATGTAAATGAAAATAGGCATGGCTTGTATGGGCATGTTAGGTTTATTTTATAACAATATGTTTAGCTAGTTTTTTAAGCATCCTAGCTGTAGAATACTACAAACATACAGTGAGTATGTGATGATAGATATATATGATGTTTGTGTTGGCCCTGCTAAAAGATCAAGTCACTATATGTAATGCTGTTAAATACCTTATTTTGTGAAGATGATGATTTCCATATCATAACACAAATCTGTCTAGACATAATATATTTACAGGTTACTGAAGGAGGCTGGGGCGAGGATGAAGGCTGGGGGGACGATGGAGGCTGGGGCGAGGACTGAGGCAGGCATGAAGATGGAGGCTGGGGTGAAGACTGAGGCAGGCACGAGGATGGAGGCTGGGGTGAGGACTGAGGCAGTCATGAGGATGGAGGCTGGGGTGAGGACTAAGGCAGGCATGAGGATGGAGGCTGGGGGTGAGGACTGAGGCAGGCATTAGGATGGAGGCTGGAGTGAAGACTGAGGCAGGCATGAGGATGGAGGCTGGGGTGAGGACTGAGGCAGGCATGAGGATGGAGGCTGGGGTGAAGACTGAGGCAGGCATTAGGATGGAGGCTGGGGTGAAGGCTGAGGCAGGCATGAGGATGGAGGTTGAGGGGAGGACTAAGGCAGGCATTAGGATGGAGGCTGGGGAGACGATGGAGGCTTGGGCGAAGATTGAGGCAGAGGAAAGGACAAGTGCTAGGGAGAGGATGGAGGCCGGGGAAAGGACTGAGGCAGGGACATGGATGGAAGTTGCTGCAAGGACTGAGGCTGGGGGAAATATCAGGGATTGGGAGAATATGAAGACTAGGGGAGGATTGAGGTCGAGGTAAGGATAAAGACTGGGTAGAGTATGAAGTCTTTTGGAAAGAACGTAGGCCAAAGGAGAGGATCCAGTTTTGGAGAAGATGGAGGCAGTGGAGAATAAAGAGCCTAGGAAAGCAATGGTGGAGATGGAGGAGAGGAATGGAATTTATTTGCAGGAGATGATGGAGGCAAAAAGAGATGAGGGCTTGGGGAGATGGAGGCAAGGATGTAGGCTTTGGAAAAAGATTAAGAATTATGGAGAAGATGCAAGCTTGGGGAATGGATGGAGAATTGAGAAGAAGATGAATGTGAGGCTGGGTCAAGGATGGATGCATGGGGAGAGGATTGAGACAATGTTAAATAATGCTGACTTTGGGAGAGGATGGAGGCTAAGGGACACAACTGAGAATCAACTGAATGTGTGGAGAAGACTTGGGTAGGGGATGGGAGTGGATCAAGGGTAGGATATAGGGTTTGGAAGAGGATTAAAGTTTTGAAAGAAGATACAGGCTTAGGGAGTGGATGGTGGCTTGGGTATATGGTTTTGGAAGAGGATTAAAGCTTTTGAAGAAGATACAGGCTTAGGGAGTGGATGGTGGCTTGGGTATACGGTTTTGGAAGAGGATTAAAGCTTGGGAAGAAGATACAGGTTTAGGGAGTGGATGGTGGCTTGGGTATACGGTTTTGGAAGAGGATTAAAGCTTGGGAAGAAGATACAGGTTTTGGGAGTGGATGAAGGGTAGGAGAGAGGATGGAGGTTTAGAGAAACGATTGAGGCTTGGGGTGAGGATTGAGACTTACAGACAGTATGCTCTAACAATCCAAACATTTAATGGAATAATATAAACACTCCTGTCATGAGAAAATGGGATGTTATCAGTGTCAAAGGAACAATGCTAACAGTCATGAATCATCAATATTTTACGCGTTTGTGATACATTATTTTGCATGTCATTTTACTTTAAAATTTGGGTAAATAAGTTGGTTGTGACTTTAAAACATTTGAATGTAGTAAGTTACAATGATCTGAATGAAAATGTATTGTTTTGACTTAATTCCTGCCAAAACAATATTTTCCTTATCATTATCAAAGGAATTTGGCACAAATTCTCAACCCACTGTCCATATATATATGTATTATAGTCTCTAATAATACATACAATGTATAGATGGACTGTTCGTCACTAATTCATGCCAAATCCCTGTGATCATTACAACTGTAATTTGAAGAAATATCACACCTAAAGTAAATTGGAGTATTTTCTTAGAAGAGAATTAACAATGCTGTAGATAGGTCAGAAGTATTTAAATATCAAACATTTTAATCTTTATCAACTATTGGTAAGTTGGAAATGTCAACTAAGGCAGACCAGTGGTATTATGTAATGTACAGGTGATTGATGAGGTGTGATGAGATAACTGGTATAAATGGTGAAGTAAGCTGTGGTGAAGTAAGCTGTATGATATGGTGAAGTAAGCTGTATGATATGGTGAAGTAAGCTGTGGTAAAGTAAGCTGTATGATATGATGAACTAAGCTGTATGATATGGTGAAGTAAGCTGTGGTGAATTAAGCTGTATGACATGGTGAAGTAAGCTGTATGATATGGTGAAGTAAGCTGTGGTGAAGTAAGCTGTATGATATGGTGAAGAAAGCTGTGGTAAAGTAAGCTGTATGATATGATGAACTAAGCTGTATGATATGGTGAAGTAAGCTGTGGTGAAGTAAGCTGTATGATATGGTGAAGTAAGCTGTATGATATGGTGAAGTAAGCTGTATAATATGGTGAAGTAAGATGTGGTGAAGTAAGCTGTATGATATGGTGAAGTAAGCTGTGGTGAAGTAAGCTGTATGATATGATGAACTAAGCTGTATGATATGGTGAAGTAAGCTGTGGTGAATTAAGCTGTATGATATGGTGAAGTAAGCTGTATGATATGGTGAAGTAAGCTGTGGTAAAGTAAGATGTGGTGAAGCTGTATGATATGGTAAAGTAAGTTGTGGTGAAGTAAGCTGTGGTGAAGTAAGCTGTATGATATGATGAAGTAAGCTGTGGTGATGTAAGCTGTATGATATGGTGAAGTAGGCTTTGGTGAAGTAAGCTGTATATGATGAACTAAGCTGTATGATATGGTGAAGTAAGCTGTGGTGAAGTAAGCTGTATGATATGGTCAAGAAAGCTGTGGTGAAGTAAGCTGTATGATATGGTGAAGTAAGCTGGTGAAGTAAGCTGTATATGGTGAAGTAAGCTGTGGTGAAGTAAGCTGTATGATATGGTCAAGAAAGCTGTGGTGAAGTAAGCTGTATGATATGGTGAAGTAAGCTGTATGATATGATGAAGTAAGCTGTGGTGAAGTAAGCTGTAAGATATGGTGAAGTAAGCTGTGGTGAAGTAAGCTGTATGATATGGTGAAGTAAGCTGTGGTGAAGTAAGCTGTATGATATGGTGAAGTAAGCTGTGGTGAAGTAAGCTGTGGTGAAGTAAGCTGTATGATATGATGAAGTAAGCTGTGGTGAAGTAAGCTGTATGATATGGTGAAGTAGGCTTTGGTGAAGTAAGCTGTATGATATGATGAACTAAGCTGTATGATATGGTGAAGTAAGCTGTGGTGAAGTAAGCTGTATGATATGGTGAAGTAAGCTGTATGATATGGTGAAGTAAGCTGTGGTGAAGTAAGCTGTATGATATGGTGAAGTAAGCTGTATGATATGGTGAAGTAAGCTGTATGTTATGTTGAAGTAAGCTGTATGATATGGTGAAGTAAGCTGTATGTTACAGTGAAGTAAGCTGTATGTTACGGTGAAGTAAGCTGTATGATATGGTGATGTAAGCTGTATGATATAGTGAAGTAAGCTGTATATGGTGAAGTAAGCTGTATGATATGGTGAAGTAAGCTGTATATGGTGAAGTAAGTTGTATGATATGGTAAAGTAAGATGTATGTTACAGTGAAGTAAGCTGTATGATATGGTGAAGTAAGCTGTATGATATGGTGAAGTAAGCTGTATGTTATGTTGAAGTAAGCTGTATGATATGGTGAAGTAAGCTGTATGTTACAGTGAAGTAAGCTGTATGTTACGGTGAAGTAAGCTGTATGATATGGTGATGTAAGCTGTATGATATGGTGAAGTAAGCTGTATGTTACGGTGAAGTAAGCTGTATGATATGGTGATGTAAGCTGTATGATATGGTGATGTAAGCTGTATGATATGGTGAAGTAAGCTGTATGTTACAGTGAAGTAAGCTGTATGTTACGGTGAAGTAAGCTGTATGATATGGTGAAGTAAGCTGTATGATATAGTGAAGTAAGCTGTATATGGTGAAGTAAGTTGTATGATATGGTGAAGTAAGCTGTGGTGAAGTAAGCTGTATGATATGATGAAGTAAGCTGTATGATATGATGAAGTAAGCTGTGGTAAAGTAAGCTATATGATATGGTGAAGTAAACTGTATGATATGGTGAAGTAAACTGCGGTAAAGTAAGCTGTATGATACGGTGAAGTAAGCTGTATGATATGATGAAGTAAGTTGTGGTGAAGTAAGCTGTGGTGAAGTAAGCTGTATGATATGGTGAAGTAAGCTGTGGTGAAGTAAGCTGTATGATATGGTAGCTGTGGTGAAGTAAGCTGTATGATATGGTAGCTGTGGTGAAGTAAGCTGTATGATATGATGAAGTAAGCTGTGGTGAAGTAAGCTGTATGATATGATGAACTAAGCTGTATGATATGGTGAAGTAAGCTGTGGTGAATTAAGCTGTATGATATGGTGAAGTAAGCTGTATGATATGGTGAAGTAAGCTGTGGTAAAGTAAGCTGTATGATATGGTAAAGTAAGTTGTGGTGAAGTAAGCTGTGGTGAAGTAAGCTGTATGATATGATGAAGTAAGCTGTGGTGATGTAAGCTGTATGATATGGTGAAGTAAGCCGTATATGATGAACTAAGCTGTATGATATGGTGAAGTAAGCTGTGGTGAAGTAAGCTGTATGATATGGTGAAGTAAGCTGTATGATATGATGAAGTAAGCTGTGGTGAAGTAAGCTGTGGTGAAGTAAGCTGTATGATGAAGTAAGCTGTGGTGAAGTAAGCTGTATGATATGGTGAAGTAGGCTTTGGTGAAGTAAGCTGTATGATATGGTGAAGTAAGCTGTATGATATGGTGAAGTAAGCTGTATGATATGATGAAGTAAGCTGTGGTGAAGTAAGCTGTGGTGAAGTAAGCTGTAAGATATGGTGAAGTAAGCTGTATGATATGGTGAAGTAAGCTGTATGATATGGTGAAGTAAGCTGTATGATATGGTGAAGTAAGCTGTGGTGAAGTAAGCTGTATGATATGGTGAAGTAAGCTGTATGATATGGTGAAGTAAGCTGTATGTTATGTTGAAGTAAGCTGTATGATATGGTGAAGTAAGCTGTATGTTACAGTGAAGTAAGCTGTATGTTACGGTGAAGTAAGCTGTATGATATGGTGAAGTAAGCTGTATGATATGGTGAAGTAAGCTGTATGATATGGTGAAGTAAGCTGTGGTGAAGTAAGCTGTATGATATGGTGAAGTAAGCTGTGGTGAAGTAAGCTGTATGATATGGTGAAGTAAGCTGTATGATATGGTGAAGTAAGCTGTATGATATGGTGAAGTAAGCTGTATGTTATGTTGAAGTAAGCTGTATGATATGGTGAAGTAAGCTGTATGTTATGTTGAAGTAAGCTGTATGATATGGTGAAGTAAGCTGTATGTTACAGTGAAGTAAGCTGTATGTTACGGTGATGTAAGCTGTATGATATGGTGATGTAAGCTGTATGATATAGTGAAGTAAGCTGTATATGGTGAAGTAAGCTGTATGATATGGTGAAGTAAGCTGTATATGGTGAAGTAAGTTGTATGATATGGTAAAGTAAGATGTATGTTACAGTGAAGTAAGCTGTATGATATAGTGAAGTAAGCTGTATGATATGGTGAAGTAAGCTGTATGTTATGTTGAAGTAAGCTGTATGATATGGTGAAGTAAGCTGTATGTTACAGTGAAGTAAGCTGTATGTTACGGTGAAGTAAGCTGTATGATATGGTGATGTAAGCTGTATGATATGGTGAAGTAAGCTGTATGTTACAGTGAAGTAAGCTGTATGTTACGGTGAAGTAAGCTGTATGATATGGTGAAGTAAGCTGTATGATATAGTGAAGTAAGCTGTATGTTATGTTGAAGTAAGCTGTATGATATGGTGAAGTAAGCTGTATGATATAGTGATGTAAGCTGTATGATATGGTGAAGTAAGCTGTATGTTATGGTGAAGTAAGCTGTATGTTACAGTGAAGTAAGCTGTATGATATGGTGATGTAAGCTGTATGATATGGTGAAGTAAGCTTTATGATATGGTGAAGTAAGCTGTATATGGTGAAGTAAGTTGTATGATATGGTGAAGTAAGCTGTGGTGAAGTAAGCTGTATGATATGATGAAGTAAGCTGTATGATATGATGAAGTAAGCTGTGGTAAAGTAAGCTGTATGATATGGTGAAGTAAACTGTATGATATGGTGAAGTAAACTGCGGTAAAGTAAGCTGTATGATACGGTGAAGTAAGCTGTATGATATGATGAAGTAAGTTGTGGTGAAGTAAGCTATATGATGTGGTGAAGTAAGCTGTGGTGAAGTAAGCTGTATGATATGGTGAAGTAAGCTGTGGTGAAGTAAGCTGTATGATATGGTAGCTGTGGTGAAGTAAGCTGTATGATATGATGAAGTAAGCTGTGGTGAAGTAAGCTGTATGATATGGTGAAGTAAGCTGTATGATATGGTAAAGTAAGATGTATGTCACGGTGAAGTAAGCTGTATGATGTGGTGATGTAAGCTGTATGATATGGTGAAGTAAGCTGTATATGGTGAAGTAAGTTGTATGATATGGTGAAGTAAGCTGTATATGGTGAAGTAAGTTGTATGATATGGTGAAGTAAGCTGTGGTGAAGTAAGCTGTATGATATGATGAAGTAAGCTGTATGATATGATGAAGTAAGCTGTATATGGTGAAGTAAGCTGTATGATATGGTAGCTGTGGTGAAGTAAGCTGTATGATATGATGAAGTAAGCTGTGGTGAAGTAAGCTGTATGATATGGTGAAGTAAGCTGTATGATATGGTGAAGTAAGCTGTGGTAAAGTAAGATGTATGTCACGGTGAAGTAAGCTGTATGATATAGTGAAGTAAGCTGTATGATATGGTGAAGTAAGCTGTGGTGAAGTAAGCTGTATGATATAGTGAAGTAAGCTGTATGATATGGTGAAGTAAGCTGTTTGTTATGTTGAAGTAAGCTGTATGATATGGTGAAGTAAGCTGTTTGTTATGTTGAAGTAAGCTGTATGATATGGTGAAGTAAGCTGTATATGGTGAAGTAAGCTGTATGATATGGTGAAGTAAGCTGTATATGGTGAAGTAAGTTGTATGATATGGTGAAGTAAGCTGTGGTGAAGTAAGCTGTATGATATGATGAAGTAAGCTGTATGATATGGTGAAGTAAGCTGTGGTGAAGTAAGCTGTATGATATGATGAAGTAAGCTGTGGTGAAGTAAGCTGTATGATATGGTGAAGTAATCTGTATGATATGGTGAAGTAAGCTGTATGATATGGTGAAGTAATCTGTATGATATGGTGAAGTAAGCTGTATGATATGGTGATTTAACTGTGTGTTCTGATAAAACTCCTTAGGTGTATGGCAAACCCTTCTACCGCTAAAATTAAATATTAAGAGTAGAGTCCTGTAATGCATTTTTCTTTTTTGTGAGAGTGGGAAAACATTTTATTTTTCTCAATCAGGTGGGAATTTGTATTTTTTGGGGTTTTTTTTTGTGTACTATTTTGCTTCTATGTGTAGAGTAACAAGAAAGTTAGTGCATTCTGTTTCAGGTTGAAATTATTTCAGAAGTTAAGTTGATTTCATTTGAAAATTATTGTGTTATAAAGGGTAACTTTAATGTATTTATCTGTGTAATTGTATAGATATTTATAGGCCACTCTGCAGAATAACTACAATTTTTGCATGCACTATCTGTCAGTAGAATCAAGGGCAGATAACTGGGATATGTACCAGTAAGGTACTGGAAAGATTAAAGTGATGCAATACAATTCATCAATGATTTCAATTTTTTATGCCTCCACAAGGTAATATAGATGCATTAAGCCTACATACTTCTGTTGTTTGTAGTTCTCTTGGGACAATTATGTGTTCTCAATATCATCTACAACACCGACTATGATGTGTCCTCAATATCCCCTGTTACACAGACAATGATGTGTTCTCAATATTCCCCACTTCACAGACAACGATGTGTTCTCAATATCCCCAACTTCACAGACTATGATGTGTTCTCAATATCCCCTACTACACAGATTATGATGTGTTCAAAATATCTTTCTACTACACAGACAATGATTTGTCCTCAATATCCCCTACTAGACAGACTATGATGTGTTCTCAATATCCCCCTACTACACAGTTTATATGTTCTCAATATCCCCTACTACACAGACTATGATGTGTTCTCAATATATCCTAACACAGTATGATGTGTCCAATATTCCCCTACTACACAATGATGTGTTCTCAATGATGATGTTTCAATATTTCCCATACTACACCTGATGTTTTCTAATTTATTCTACTACATAGACAATGATGTGTTCTCCATATCACCTACAACACCGACTATGATGTGTCCTCAATATCCCCTGTTACACAGACAATGATGTGTTCTCAATATCCCCGTACTAAACAGACTATGATGTCTTCTCATTATCCCCCTACTACACAGAGTATGATGTGTTCTCAATATCCATCTATTACACAAACAATGATGTTTTCTCAATATCCCTCTACTACACAGGTTATGATGTGTTCAAAATATCTTCCTACTACACCGAAATCCCCTACTACACAGACTTCGATGTGTTCTCAATATCCCCTTACTACACAGACAATAATGTTTCCTCAATATCCCCTACTACACAGTTTATGTGCTCTCAATTTCCCCCTACTAAACAGAGTATGATGTGTCCTCAATATCCCCTACTACACAGAAAATGATGTGTTCTCACTATCCCCCTATTACACCGACGATGATGTGTCCTCAATATCCCCTACTACACAGAAAATGATGTGTCCTCAATATCCCCTACTACAAAAATTATGATGTGTTCAAAATATCTTCCTACTACACAGACAATGATTTGTTCTCAATATCCCCCGTCTGATTTGTTCTCAATATCCCCCCTACACAGACAATTATGTGTTCTCAATATCCCCCACTACACAGATAATGATGCGCCCTCAATATCTGCCTACTACAGAGACAATGATGTGTTCTCAATATCCCCCAAATACACAGAGTATGGTGTGTTCTCAGTATTCCCCACTACAAGGACAATAATGTGTCCTCAATATCCCCTACTACACAGATCATGATGTGTCCTCAATATCCTCTACTACACAGACTATGATGTGTCCTCAATATCCCCTTACTACACAGACTATGATGTGTTCTCAATATTCCCCTGTTACACAGCCTATGATGTGTTCTCAATATCCCCTACTACTCAGACAATGATGTGTTCTCAATATATCCTACTTGACAGTCTATGATTTGTCCTAAATATTCCCCTACTACACAATGATGTGTTCTCAGTATCCCCAACTACACAGAGTATGATGTGTTCTCAATATCCCAAACTACACAGAGTATGATGTGTTCTCAATATCCCCAACTACACAAAGTGTGATGTGTTCTCAATAACCCCCTACTACACAGAGTATGATGTGTTCTCAATATCCCCCTACTACACATTTTATGTGTTCTCAATATCCCCCTACTACACAGAGTATGATGTGTTCTCAATATCTATCTATTACACAAACTATGATGTGTTCTCAATATACCCCTACAACACACAGTCTATGATGTATCCTCAATATTCCCCTATTACACAGCCTATGATGTGTTTTCCATATCCCCTGTTACACAGACAATGATGTATTATCAATATACCCTACTACACAGATTATGATGTGTTCTCAATATTCCCATACTACACAGACAATACTGTGTTCTCAATATCCCCTACCACACAGATTATGATGTGTTCTCAATATTCCCATACTACACAGACAATACTGTGTTCTCAATATCCCCTACCACACAGAGTATGATGTGTTCTCAATATATCCTACTACACAAACTATGATGTGTCCTCAATATACCCTACTACAGAGTCTATGATGTGTCCTCAATATTCCCCTACTACACAGACAATGATGTGTTCAAAATATTTTTCTACTACACATACAATGATGTTTCCTCAATATCCCCCTATTACACAGTTTATGTCTTCTCAATTTCCCCCTACTAAACAGAGTATGATGTGTTCTCAATATCCCCCTACTACACAGTATGATGTGTTCTCAATATCCCCTACTACTCAGACAATGATGTGTTCTCAATATATCCTACTACACAAACTATGATTTGTCCTCAATATTCCCCTACTACACAATGATGTGTTCTCAGTATACCCCTTATACACAGACAATGATGTGTACTGAATATTCCCTACTGCACAAACAATGATGTTTTCTCAATATCCCCTACTACACAAACAATGATGTTTTCTCAATATCCCTCTACTACACAGATTATGATGTGTTCAAAATATCTTCCTACTACACCGAAAATGATGTGTCCTTAATATCCCCTACTAGACAGACTACGATGTGTTCTCAATATCCCCTTACTACACAGACAATAATGTTTCCTCAATATCCCCTACTACACAGTTTATGTGCTCTCAATTTCCCCCTACTAAACAGAGTATGATGTGTCCTCAATATCCCCTACTACACAGAAAATGATGTGTTCTCACTATCCCCCTATTACACCGACAATGATGTGTCCTCAATATCCCCTACTACACAGAAAATGATGTGTTCTCACTATCCCCCTATTACACCGACAATGATGTGTCCTCAATATCCCCTACTACACAGAAAATGATGTGTCCTCAATATCCCCTACTACAAAAATTATGATGTGTTCTCAATATCCCTTTACACAGACAATGATGTGTATTCAATATCCCCTACTACACAAGTTATGATGTGTTCTCAATATCCCCTTACACAGACAATGATGTGTCCTCAATATCCCCTACTACACAGACAATGATTTGTCCTTAACATCCCCTACTAGACAGACAATATGTTCTCAATATACCCTATTACACAGATTATGCGACCTCAATATTTAACACCACACAGACAATACTATGCTTCAATATCACCATACTACAGTGTATCATGCGCCCTCAATATCCGCTTACTACAGAGACAATGATGTGTTTTCAATATCACCTACAACACCGACTATGATGTGTCCTCAATATCCCCTGTTACACAGACAATGATGTGTTCTCAATATTCCCCAATACACAGACAATGATGTGTACTCAATATCACCTACAACACCGACTATGATGTGTCCTCAATATCCCCTGTTACACAGACAATGATGTGTTCTCAATATTCCCCAATACACCGACAATGATGTGTACTCAATATTCCCTACTACACAAACAATGATGTTTTCTCAATATCCCCTACTACACAAACAATGATGTTTTCTCAATATCCCTCTACTACACCGAAAATGATGTGTCCTTAATATCCCCTACTAGACAGACTACGATGTGTTCTCAATATCCCCCTACTAAACAGACTATGTCTTCTCATTATCCCCCTACTACACAGAGTATGATGTGTTCTCAATATCCATCTATTATACAAACAATGATGTTTTCTCAATATCCCTCTACTACACAGGTTATGATGTGTTCAAAATATCTTCCTACTACACCGAAATCCCCTACTACACAGACTTCGATGTGTTCTCAATATCCCCTTACTACACAGACAATAATGTTTCCTCAATATCCCCTACCACACAGATTATGATGTGTTCTCAATATTCCCTACTACACAGACAATGATATGTCCTCAATATCCCCTACTACACAGAAAATGATGTGTTCTCAATATTTCCCACTACAAAGACAATAATGCGCCCTCAATATCCGCCTACTACAGAGTATGATGTGTCCTCAATATCCCCTACTACACAGAGTATGATGCGCCCTCAATATCCGCCTACTACAGAGACAATGATGTGTTCTCAATATCCCCCACTACACAGATAATGATGCGCCCTCAATATCTGCCTACTACAGAGACAATGATGTGTTCTCAATATCCCCCAAATACACAGAGTATGTTGTGTTCTCAATATTCCCCTATTACACAGCCTATGATGTGTTTTCCATATCCCCTTTTACACAATGATATGTTCTCAATATACCCTACTACACAGATTATGCGTCCCCAGTTTTTAACACCACAGACAATACTGTGCTTCAATATCCCCCTACTACACAGAGTATGATGCGCCCTAAATATCCGCCTACTACAGAGACAATGATGTGTTCTCAATATCCCCCTATTACACAGCCTATGATGTGTTCTCAATATCCCCTTTTACACAATGATATGTTCTCAATATACCCTACTACACAGATTATGCGTCCTCAATTTTTAACACCACACAGACAATACTGTGCTTCAATCTCCCCCAACCACACAGAGTATGATATGTTCTCAATATCCCCTACTACACAGAGTATGATGCGCCCTCAATATTCACCTACTACGGGGACAATGATGTGTTCTCAATATCATCTACAACACCGACTATGATGTGTCCTCAATATCCCCTGTTACACAGACAATGATGTGTTCTCACTCAATATCCCCCTACCCCTACACACACAATGATGTGTTCTCAATATCCCCTACTACACAATACACAGTTTGATGTGTTCTCAATATCCCCTACTACCCTCAATATCCCCTACACACAGACAATGATGTGTGTTCTCAATATCCCCAATATCCCCTACACAGACAATGATGTGTTCCTCAATATCCCCTACTACACACACAATCCCCTACTACACAGACAATGATGTGTTCTCAATATCCCCTACTACACAGACAATGATGTGTTCTCAATATCCCCTTACTACACAGACTATGATGTGTTCTCAATATCCCCCTACTACACAGACTATGATGTGTCATAAAATCCCCCTTACTTTACAGACTATGATGTGTCCTCAATATTCCCCTACTACACAGACAATGATGTGTTCAAAATATTTCCCACTACAAAGACAATAATGCGCCCTGAATATCCGCCTACTACAGAAACAATGATGTGTTCTCAATATCCCCCTACTAAACAGACTATGATGTCTTCTCATTATCCCCTACTACACAGATTATGATGTGTTCTCAATATTCCCCACTTCACAGACAACGATGTGTTCTTAATATTAACTACTGACACAGACAACAATATCCCCTACTACACAGATATGATGTGTTCTCAATATCCCCTACTACACAGACAATGATGTGTTCTCAATATCACCTACTACACACTATGATGTGTTCTCAATATACCCCTACTACAAAGACAATGATGTCCTCTCAATATCCCCTACTACACAGACAATGATGTGTTCTCAATATCCCCCTACTACACAGACTATGATGTGTCCTCAATATCCCCTGTTACACAGACAATGATATGTTTTCAATATCCCCTACTACACAGAGTATGATGCGCCCTCAATATTCACCTACTACGGGGACAATGATGTGTTCTCAATATCATCTACAACACCGACTATGATGTGTCCTCAATATCCCCTGCTCAATATGTGTTCTCAATATCCCCTACTACACAGAACAATGATGTGTTCTCAATATCCTCCTACTACAGAGACAATGATGTGTTCTCAGTACCCCACTACTACACAGATCATGATGTGTCCTCAATATTTCCCCCACAGACAATGATGTGTCCTCAATATCCCCTGTTACACAGACAATGATGTGTTCTCAATATTTCCTACTACTCAGATTTTGATGTGTTCTCAATATCCCCCTACTACACAGACTATGATTTGTTCTCAGTACCCCACTACTACACAGATCATGATGTGTCCTCAATATTTCCCTACTACACATACTATGATGTGTCCATAAAATCCCCATTACTTTACAAACTATGATGTGTCCTCAATATCCCCTCTTACACAGACAATGATGTTTTCAATATCCCCCTACTACACAGAGTATGATGTGTCCTCAATATCCATCTATTACACTGGTCTTTGGAAATTTAATAATTCACTTTTACATGATGAAGAGTATTTGGAAACTATAAATAAACTTATCTTATATGTCAAGAAACAGTATGCACTTTTAATTTATAATCAAAATTCTGTTCATAGGATTGCAGATGAGGATATTCAATTTCAGATTAATGATCAACTTTTTCTAGAGACCCTACTCCTTGAAATAAGAGGAAAAACAATTTCATTTTCATCTTATAAGAAAAAACTGCAAGTGGAAGAAGAAAATAATATTATAGAATATATAGCTAAACTTGAAAATAATATTGATATCAATCAATTTAATCTAGAAGAATTACGGGAGAAAAAGGAAGAGTTAGAGAAAATAAGAGCAGCTAAAATCAAGGGTAATATTTTAAGGTCAAAAGCAAAATGGATTGAAGAGGGGGAAAAACCTACCAATTATTTTTTAAATTTGGAAAACAGAAATTTCATCTCAAAGATTACCCCTGTGATAAAAAAATGGGGAAGTAATAAGAGAGCAAGAAGACATTTTGAGCGAAATAAGAAGATTTTATGAACAGCTATATTCCAGTGAATGCAGTTTAGAAGATGTAAATTTAAACCAGCTTTTATCTAATTTGAACGCTCCAAAACTAAATAATGCAGAATCTTTACTGTTGGAAGGAAATATTACATATACTGAAGCATCACATACCTTGAAACAAATGAAGAATAATAAAAGCCCTGGGTCAGACGGATTTACAGCAGAGTTTTATAAGTTTTTTTGGAAACAATTAGGAAAATTTGTAGTAAGATCTATTAATTTTGGATTTGGCCAGGGGAAACTATCAATAACACAAAGACAGGGAATTATCACATGTTTACCAAAGGAAGAAAAACCAAGACAATTTCTGATAAACTGGAGACCTATCTGTCTTCTAAATATTGTTTATAAAATTGCATCTGGTTCAATTGCTCAAAGAATGAAATCAGTTTTAGACAAATTAATAAATAGGGGAAAACTCAAGACTAGTATATGATATTATGCATTATGCTGAGGAACACCTTATTCAAGGTATGCTTTTGATTATTGACTTTGAGAAAGCCTTTGATTCAGTTAGTTGGAGTTTTATAGAGATATCAGAAGTTGGATAAAAACTTTCCATAATAATTCAATGTCAACAATTAATCAAGGTGGTAATCTCTCATCTTTCTTCGATATCAAGAGGGGCTGCCGGCAAGGGGACCCAATTGCCCCGTATATTTTTATATTATGTGCTGAAATTCTGGCTATTAAATTGAGAAATAACAAATGTATAAATGGTATAAAAGTAAACAATTTTCCTCTGTTAATTTCGCAGTATGCAGATGATACCACTCTCATTGTAGATGGAACCAAGAAATCTTTAAAGGAATCCTTGGAGGAACTCACTAAATTTTCAAAAATCTCTGGACTGAAAATTAATGTGGGTAAAACTCAAGTTATATGGATAGGGGACCAAAAATATAGTGATGAGACATACTACCCAGAATTAAACTTGCAATGGGGGGAAAATTCATTTCTACTTCTTGGTCTAGAATTTCATGTTGACCTACACCGAATACCTAAACTGAATTATGACAAGAAGTTAGTGAAGCTGAAGTCATTAATAAAGATCTGGAGCAGAAGAATTTTAACACCAATAGGAAAGATAAATATAATAAAGTCATTACTTATATCACAACTCAATCATCTTTTTATATCACTCCCTAATCCGGGTGATGATTTTATTAAAAATTAAACTCAGAATTATACCATTTTCTATGGAAGAGTAAAGTAGATAAAATTAGAAGAGACATTGTTTGGAAGGGGGTCTTAAAATGGTTAACATAAAGTCTTTTATTGATGCATTAAAACTTACATGGATCCGCAGACTTTATACATCAGCAGGTAAATGGCAAATATTATTTAATATATATGCAGATAAAAATATTTTAAGCAACTGTGGGCCTGAATATATAGCATACTGTCAGCAGAGATGTAGAAACCTGTTTTGGAAAGATGTATTTCAGGCATGGAGAAATTCAATTATTAAAGAAAGTGATAAGGATGCAATACATATACTGAAAACTCCTATTTGGTATAACAAACACTTTATGATAGGGGGTCACAGTCTTTTTTATAAAGAATGGTTTAACAAAGGTATTATTATTATAAATGATATGATTAAGGATTGTAATACCAGTTCATTTTATACCCATATAGAATTTATGCACAAATATGGCATACGCACAGACTTTCTTACATATCAAAGCATTATAAATATTTTAAAAAAATACTTGTCCAGGAACATTACAAATATAACAATAAGCTATCCCTATATACCAACAAACTTGGAAATAATTTTGAAACACAGAAAGGGGACGAAAGACTTCTATGGCTTGTTATGTAAAAATAATTCTATCTCAAATGGGAAAAGAAAATTGAATGATTTGTTTGATTTTGAAGATGAAACCTGGAAACAAATATATAGTACTCCTTTTCAGGTGACTAAAAATTCTAAATTACATTGGTTACAATATAGAATTAATCATCATATCTTAACATGTAACACCTTTTTATTCAAAGTTGGACTTGTTGATAGTCCATATTGTTACCATTGTAAAACTGAAGTAGAGACAATAATTCATATGTTATGGGATTGTATAGAGGTTCAAAAGTTCCTTCAAGATTTTGAATTTCTCCTTGATACCTTATTAATTCCTTTTGCTTTTAATAAAGAAACTTTTGTTTTTGAGTTACTGAATCAGAGGGTTGATAATATGATCATTTTAATAATAAAACAATATATTTATAGGACTAGATGTTTATAATCAGCCTTATCAATACATGCATTGTGCAAACTTATTAAGGAGGCCAATCGCATTGAAAAATATTCTGCTGTTAGAAAAGGAGAGGTAATTATCAAGAAAATAGATAATGATTGGAGTAAATGGAAACGGTTTCTTGATACATGACCCTGAATATGCCGAAATGTGAGAAGTACATAAAGGCTTACTGAATTTTTTTTTTTTTTTTTTTAAACTGTACAACTCCTTGATGAAACATTGTTTAAGCTTCCGTGAAAACTTTCTCTGTCTTTCTCTCTCTGTCTCTCTCTTCCTCCTTTTCTCTCCCTTTCCCACTCTCCTTCCCCTCTCTCACTTTCTCTAAAAAAAAAAAAAAAAAAAACACACATGCGTATAGCAAACAATGCATTCTGGTTATATTGATACACCTGAATCCTAGTGATTTCGTAATTAAAACTAATCAGTGATAATGATTATATTCATAGTTTTGTTTTGATTCTTTGATGATGATGATGATGATGATGATGATGATGATGATGATGATGATAATGAATGAGGATGATTATGATGATGATGATGATGATGATGATGATGATGATGATGATGAATGAGGATGATGATGATGATGACGATGATGATGTCTGTCAGTCTTGTGATGATGATGAGGACGATGAGGATGATATGTTGATGTAATATAATGATGATGTTGACGATGAAGTTTGTTATGATGATGATGATGATTATTGATGTAACATTACGATGATGAAGTTGTTACAATGATGATGATGATGGGGATGATGATGGAGATGATGATGACTGTCATAATTCATTGATAATGAACATGATATATAGATTCTATATGATGATGAAGATGAATGATAATGCTGACTCATTTAGTGATGAGGATGAAGTTGGCTATGAAGATGAAGTTGAATGATGATGACTTATAATTTAGTGATGAGGATGACGATGATGAAGTTTGCAATGATGATGAAGATGAGGATGATAATAAGGAAGTTTGCTATGATAATGAAGATGAATGACGATGAGGGTCATAATTTAGTGATGATGATGATGATGATGATGATGATGATGATGATGACTAATAATGTAGTGATGAGGAGGTTATTATATTGATGTAATACTATGATGATGAGGAGGAGGATAGTGTATCATTACCTGTTTATTTTGTTATATTCATGTGTATGAAAATCTTGAAAAATACAAAAATACAAAAAAAAAAGACAATGATGTGCTCTCAATAACCCCCTACTACACAGAATATGATGTGTTCTCAATATCCCCCTACTAAACAGACTATGATGTCTTCTCATTATCCCCCTACTACACAGAGTATGATGTGTTCTCAATATCCATCTATTACATAAACTATGATGTGTTCTCAATATTCCCCTATAACACAGTCTATGATGTATCCTCAATATTCCCCTATTACACAGCCTATGATGTGTTCTCCATATCCCCTGTTACACAGACAATGATGTGTTCTCAATAACCCCCTACTACACAGAGTATGATGTGTTCTCAATATCCCCCTACTTAACAGACTATGATGTCTTCTCATTATCCCCCTACTACACAGAGTATGATGTGTTCTCAATATCCATCTATTACACAAACTATGATGTGTTCTCAATATTCCCTTACAACACACAGTCTATGATGTATCCTCAATATTCACCTATTACACAGCTTATGATGTGTTCTCCATATCCCTTGTTACACAGACAATGATGTGTTCTCAATATACCCTACTACACAGATTATGATGTGTCCTCAATATTCCCATACTACACAGACAATACTGTGTTCTCAATATCCCCCTACTACACAGAGTATGATGTGTTCTCAATATCCCCTACTACTCAAACTATGATGTGTTCTCAATATCCCCTACTACTCAGACAATGATGTGTTCTCAATATCCCCCTAGTACACAGACTATGATGTGTTCTCAATATCCCCTACTAAACAGACAATGATGTGTTCTCAATATATCCTACTACACATACTATAATGTGTTCTCAATATCCCCTACTACACAGACAATGATGTGTACTCAATAATACCTCCTATACAGACTATGATGTGCCTCAATATTCCCCTACTACAAAGACAATGATGTGTTCTCAATATCCCCCTAGAACACAGACAATGATGTGATCTCAATATTCCCCTACAACACAATAATAATGTGTTATCAATATTCTCATACTACACCGACTAGGATGTGTTCTCAATATACCCTTACTATATATACACAGACAATGACGTGTCCTCAGTATCCCGCTACTACATAAACAATGACCTGTCCTCAATATCCTCCCTCTACATATAAAATGATGTTTTCTCAATATCCCCTACTACACAAACTATGATGTGTCCTCAATATCCCCCTACTATACAGACTGTGATGAGTCATCAATATCCTCCACTACAGAGACTATGATGGTTCCTCATTGTCCCCCAACTGCACGGACAATAATGTGTCCTCAATATAATCTATTACACAGACTAAGATGTGCTCTCAATATTCCCTACTAAACAGAAAACGATATGTCCTCAATATCCCCTACTACACACACAATGTGTCCTAAAATATCCCCCTCTACAAAGAATATGTGTTCTCAATATCCCCTTACTACACAGACTATGATGTGTTCTTAATATCCCCCTCCTACATAGGCTATGAGGTGTTCTCAATATCACCTACTACACAGATTATGATGTATTCACAATATCCCCTACTACACAGACTATGATGGGTTCTCAATATCCCCCTACTACACAGACTATGATGTGTCCTCAATAGCTGCCTACCACAAAGACAATGATGTGCTCTCAATAACCCCCTACTACACAGAGTATGATGTGTTCTCAATATCCCCCTACTAAACAGACTATGATGTCTTCTCATTATCCCCCTACTACACAGAGTATGATGTGTTCTCAATAACCATCTATTACACAAACTATGATGTGTTCTCAATATCCCCTTACAACACACAGTCTATGATGTATCGTCAATATTCCCCTATTACACAGGCTATGATGTGTTCTCCATATCCCTTGTTACACAGACAATGATGTGCTCTCAATAACCCCCTACTACACAGAGTATGATGTGTTCTATATATCCCCCTACTAAACAGACTATGATGTCTTCTCATTATCCCCCTACTACACAGAGTATGATGTGTTCTCAATATCCATCTATTACACAAACTATAATGTGTCCTCAATATAACCTACTACAGAGTCTATGATGTGTCCTAAATATTCCCCTACTACACAGACAATGATGTGTTCTCAATATCCCCCTCCTACACAGACAATGATGTGTTCTCAATATCCTCTTAGAACACAGACAATGATGTGTCCTCAATATCCACCTACTACACAGACAATGTGTACTCAATATTCCCTACTTCACAGACAATGATGTGTCCTCAATATTCCCTACAACATAGAGTATGATGTGTTCTCAATATTCCCCTATTACACCGACAATAATGAGTCCTCAATATCCCCTACGACACAGATTATGATGTGTTCAAAATATCCACCTACTTAACAGACAATGATGTGTACTCAATATTCCCTACTACACAGAGTATGATGTGTTCTCAATATCCCCCTATTACACAGAGTATAATGTGTTCTCAATATCCCCTGTTACACAGACAATGATGTGTTCTCAATATCCACCTACTACACAGACAATGATGTGTACTCAATATTCCCTACTACACAAACAATAATGTGTACTCAATATTCCCTATTACATAGAGTATGATGTGTTCTCAATATTCCCCTATTACATCGACAATAATGTGTCCTCAATATCCCCCTACTACACAGATTATGATGTGTTCAAATTATCTTCTCAATATCCCCCTATTACACCGACAATAATGTGTCCTCAATATCCCCTACTACGCAGAAAATGATGTGTCCTCAATATTCCTCTACTACACAAAGTAAGATGTGTTCTCAATATCCCCTTACACAGACTATGATGTGTTCTCAATATCCCCTTATACTCAGACAATGATGTGTTCTCAATATATCCTACTACACCGACTATGATGTGTTCTCAATATCCCCTACTACTCAGACTATGATGTGTTCTCAATATCCCCCTAGTACACATACTATGATGTGTTCTCAATATCCCCTACTAAACAGACAATGATGTGTTCTCAATATATCCTACTACAGAGTCTATGATGTGTCCTAAATATTCCCCTACTACACAGAGAATGATGTGTTCTCAATATCCCCCTCCTACACAGACAATGATGTGTTCTCAATATCCTCTTAGAACACAGACAATGATGTGTCCTCAATATCCCCTACACCACGGTCAATAATGTGTTATCAACATTCCCCACTACACAAAATATAATGTGTTCTCAATATCCCCCTACCAAACCGACAATGATGTGTCCTCAATATCCCCTACTAAACAGACTATGATGTGCCCTCAATATCACCCTACTGCACAGACAAGGATGTGTTCTCGATAAACTCCCTTTTTATAGACAATAATATGTTCTCAATATCCACCTACTACACAGATTATGGTGTGTCCCCACTATCGTCGTTCTACATAAATAATGATGTTTTCTCAATATCCCCCACTATACAGACAATGATGTGTCCTCAATATCCTCTACACCACGGTCAAATATGTGTTCTCAACATCCCCATACTACGCAGACTATGATGTGTCCTCTATATAACCCACTACACAGACAATGACGTGCCCTCAATATACCCCTACTTAGATAATGATGTGTCCTCAATACCACCTACTAAACAGACTACGATGTGTCCTCAATATCACCAACTACACAGGCTATGGTGGTTCCTCAATATCCCCCTACTGCACGGACAATAATGTGTCCTCAATATAACCTACCACACAGACTAAGATGTGCTTTCAATATCCCCTACTAAACAAAAAAAGATGTGTCCTCTATATTCCCTATTACACACACAATGATGTGTCCTCAATATTTCCCATTATACAGACAATGACGTATCCTCAAAACCCCCTCCACAAAGAATATGTGTTCTCAATATCCCCTACTACACAGACTATGATGTGTCCTTAATATCCCCCTACTACACAGACTAGGATGTGTTCTCAATGTCCCCCTACTTAACAGACAATGATGTGCTCTCATTATCCCCTACTTTACAGACTATGATGTGTTCTCAATATCCCCCTACTATACAGACTATATGTGTTCTCAATATCCCCCTACTACACAGATTATGATGTGTTCAAAATATCTTCCTACTACACCGTCAGTGATGTGTCCTCAATATCCCCTAGTAGACAGTCTATAATATGATCTCAATATCCCCCTACTACACAGACTTTGATGTCTTCTCAATATCCTTTTACTACACCGACAATGATGCCCTCAATATCTCCTACTACACAGACTACGATGTGTTCTCAATATCCCCCTACTACACAGATTATGATGTCTCCTCACTATCATCGTTCTACATAAATAATGATGTTTTCACCACGGTCAACGATGTGTTATCAACATCCCCCACTACACAAAATATGATGTGTTCTCAATATCCCCTTACAAAACCGACAATAATGTGTCCTCAATATAACCTACTACACAGACTAAGATGTGTCATCAATATCCCCCACTACACAGACCATGATGTGTTCTCAACATCCCCATTCAACGCAGACTATGATGTGTCATCAATATCCCCCACTACACAGACCATGATGTGTTCTCAACATCCCCATTCTACGCAGACTGTGATGTGTCCTCTATATCACCTACTAAACAGACAACGATGTGTCCTCAATATCACCAACTACACAGGCTATGGTGGTTCCTCAATATCCCCCTACTGCACGGACAATAATGTGTCCTCAATATAACCTACCACACAGACTAAGATGTGCTCTCAATATCCCCTACTAAACAAAAAAAGATGTGTCCTCTATATTCCCTACCACACACACAATGATGTGTCCTCAATATTTCCCATTATACAGACAATGATGTATCCTCAAAACCCCCTCCACAAAGAATATGTGTTCTCAATATCCCCTACTACACAGACTATGATGTGTCCTTAATATCCCCCTACTACACAGACTATGATGTGTTCTCAATATCCCCCTACTATACAGACTATATGTGTTCTCAATATCCCCCTACTACACAGATTATGATGTGTCCTCACTATCATCGTTCTACATAAATAATGATGTTTTCTCAATATCCCCCACTATACAGACAATGATGTGTCCTCAATATCCCCTACACCACGGTCAACGATGAATTATCAACATCCCCCACTACACAAAATATGATGTGTCCTCAATATCCCCTACTACACAGACTGTGGTGTGTCATCAATATCCCCCACTACACAGACCATGATGTTTTCTCAACATCCCCCTACTAAGCAGACTATGATGTGTCCTCTATATCACCTACTACACAGACATCGACGTGCCCTCAATATACCCCTACTTAGATAATGATGTGTCCTCAATACCACCTACTAAACAGACTACGATGTGTCCTCAATATCACCAACTACACAGGCTATGGTGGTTCCTCAATATCCCCCTACTGCACAGACAATAATATGTCCTCAATATAACCTACTACACAGACAAAGATGTGATCTCAATATCCTATACTAAACAGAAAAAGATTTGTCCTCAATATCCCCTACTGCACACACAATGATGTGTCCTCAATATCCCCTACTACACAGACTTTGATGTGTCATCAATATCCCCCACTACACAGACCATGATGTGTTCTCAACATCCCCATTCTACGCAGACTATGATGTGTCCTCTATATCACCTACTACACAGACATCGACGTGCCCTCAATATACCCCTACTTAGATAATGATGTGTCCTCAATACCACCTACTAAACAGACTACGATGTGTCCTCAATATCACCAACTACACAGGCTATGGTGGTTCCTCAATATCCCCCTACTGCACAGACAATAATGTGTCCTCAATATAACCTACTACACAGACTAAGATGTGATCTCAATATCCTATACTAAACAGAAAACGATTTGTCCTCAATATCCCCTACTGCACACACAATGATGTGTCCTCAATATTCCCCTACTACACAAACAATGATGTGTCCTCAATATCCCCTACTACACAGACTGTGATGTGTCATCAATATCCCCCACTACACAGACCATGATGTGTTCTCAACATCCCCATTCTACGCAGACTATGATGTGTCCTCTATATCACCCACTACACAGACAATGACGTGCCCTCAGTATACCTCTACTTAGATAATGAATTGTCCTCAATACCCCGTACTAAACAGACTACGATGTGTCCTCAATATCACCTACAACATAGGCTATGATGGTTCCTCTATATCCCCCTACTGCACGGACAATAATGTGTCCTCAATATAACCTACTACACAGACTAAGATGTGCACTCGATATCCCCTACTAAACAGAAAACGATGTGTCCTCAATATCCCCTACTACACACACAATGATGTGTCAATATTCCAAATTATACAGACAATGATGTATCCTCAATATCCCCCTACTACACAGACTATGATGTGTTCTCAATATCCCCCTAATACACAGACTATGATGTGTTCTTAATATTCCCCTACTACACAGACTATGATGTATTCTCAATATCACCTACTACACAGACTATGATGTGTTCTCAATATCCCACTACTAAACAGACAATGACTTGTCCTCAATATCCCCCTCTACATAGAAAATGATGTTTTCTCAATATCCCCTACTACAGAAACAATGATGTGTCCCCAATATCCCCCTACTACACAGATTATTATGTGTTCTCAATATCCCCCTACTAAACAGAGTTTGATGTGTTCTCAATATCCCCTACTACGCAGACTATGATGTGTTCTCAATATCCCCTGTTACACAGACAATGATGTGTTCTTAATACAGCTCCTACTGTTATTGGTATTCACAAAAGTTTTTACTCTTTAGTAGAGGTCATCTTATCTCTGAACCATGTAAAAAATATTTCATGTTATACAGTAACTGATATAGCACCAAATGGCTATTGAGACTTGCCTAAAATGATGTACACTGTCTTTGTTTATCTTGTCAACATGTTTTCTTTTCAAGTGATAATTTGAACCAACTCATATATTTCATATATTTTCTGAATTCTTTATTCATTTCATAAGAATGGCAAAAATATAGGACTACAATGATATTGATTTACATAATGTATAATTACTATACTTCATAATTATAGTACCAATATTTGATAAAATCAATAAGAGGAAGTCTAAAGATACATTATTGAGAGTATAAATGACCATCAGTTGTATTTATTGATGCTTGCCAGCACATTTCTCCTCTCACATTTTATGATTCAGTCGCCATAGTCTTCAAAGTCTCCTCTCCTACACCCCATCCCTTCATCATTAATTGTATCTTTCACCCCATCTCCACTTCACTCTGATTTCTTGGTATTCCCTTCTAATCTTATTAGTGCTAATGTTTCTGTTCAGGTCACATTCGCAGGAGTGTAGGACAGCAGACTTCCAAACAGGAAGTGTTGAATTACAGGAAATTTTGCAAGGACCTGTCAATGGAAAATAATTTGATAGAAGTGAACAAACAGTATGTGTGGGATTATGGGGAATTTAGCATTAACCTGTCAATGGAAAACAACCAGTAGTGGAAGTGAACGAACAGGAAGTAATAGAACTAAACAATCACCGAGTTTGGGATTACAGGGAATTTAGTAAAGACTTCTAAATGGAAAACAATCTGGCAGACAAAAAGGAAATAATGGATAATAGGGAATTTTGCATCGATCTGTCAATGGAAAATAGACAAATAAAAAGTGTGCGATTACAGGGAATTTCACGAGGACCTGTCCACAAAAAACAACAGAGACAGAAAAATCAATGCTATAACCTATAATACTGAACAAAATAAACAGGCACTGTTCTGTCTTACCTACAAATAGTAAGCATTCAATCACCTGGCCCTAACAAATATTTAGCATTCCATTATGAGTTCTCTACAAATATTTAGCATTCAATTAAGTATTGCTTAAAAATATTTAGCATTCAATTACGTGGCCCTAACAAATATTTAGCATTTCATTAAGTGGTACCTACAAATATTTTGGCATTCAATGAAGTATTACCTACAAATATTTAGCATTCCATTAAGTATTACCTACAGATATATAGCATTCCATTTAATGTTTTTTATCACCACCATGCTTACCTCAGCCTTGTACATTTTGATGAGACCAGAATTAACCTTCTGCCATGCCTTGACACCACTTATATTCCAGAGCTGGTTAGAATGCTCAGCAAATGGCCCAGTCTTCACCTAGAAAAAAAATGTACACTCAACCTATGATAAATTTGCCATTGTAATTAGATACAGTAGAGCCAAATGATGAATTGAACTGCATCATACAGATGTTTCGTCCTTTTAGGACTTGTCAGTGATGCTAAGGGCCTAAATTTTGAAGGCTAGGAGGCAAATGAATCACAAATTCACTTTATTTTATACAACAGATTGTATAAAGGACACAAAAGTGCTAGATTAAACTCCATCATAAGCCTGTTTCGTCCTTCTAAGAATTGCCAGTGATGCTAAGGGTCTAACTGTTAAAGCCAAGGAGACTACGGACTCACAAAATCAATGTTTTATATACAAAGATTACTCACCGAATCAATGTATTTTATACATCCTAAAAACATGTAATCTTTGTCAAAGTTCTGGAAAATGTCTGGGTTGACAAAAGATTTTGGCAAAATTCTTTTGTGATCTGAAATTAAAAGAAAAAAAATTCATTTAAAAATATTTCCATGTCAAGATTTTAATGGCAAATGAAAACAAGAAAGATATGTTGTCAAATTAGAGTTAAAGAAAGGAACCTCATCAGAATTGTCTTTCTATGGAAATTTTTTACTGATAACTACTTTTCTGTGTAAACTTTTATTGACTTTGTCAGAGAAATGGCCAGTGAGTTGTGAACTTCCCTCAATAAATATTATGAACTCTCATACCTACGCAGGAGCTGTGAGCTTCCCTGAATAGATAGTATGAACCCTCACAACTACCCAGGAGATGTATGAACTCTTACATCTACTCATGAGTTATATACTTCCCTAAATAAATATAAATTAAGACACCTACCCAGGAGTTGTGAACTTCCCCAGATAAATGGTACAAACTGGTGATCATCCAGACTCCACACGCCCTGACTACCAGCTGGCTCCATACGGTATGTTTGTTGTAGTTTCCTGACCAGCAACAGATACCTGTGATTGACAATAGCTATAGCACACTGTGCTGCTGATTGCTGTAGACATACCATTTTTTGATCTACTATCTTGAGCTAATGTTGAATGATTAGTTTTTGAAAACTATGTGGTACATGTATATGTATTGAAAAGCCTCAAGAAGAGAAACTTTGCCATGATACTTGTGAGTAAATGTGAGATATGATTCGAGCTGTGTAGTAGACAATTACCATGACAGATAAAGAGTGAGGTCACATACCTCTGAAAAACTTGAAGGGCAACAGCCACAGCGTCTGCCTCTTGTAAGGCTCCAATCTTGAACAGACAACAGAGGAAGGCCACAAAAGACAGCTCATGTCCTAGCAGAAAGGAAAATACAACACATGATATATTATGTCTAGCTGTGAGAAAAAATTTACATATATCCAAACAGGGGGAAAATGTCACTTACTACAAGAGCTGTCCAAGTAAAAGACAAAACATTGATATATACAATCATGTAATATTGCAGCAGGGAAAAATATCATAATTGATAAACATGTAAATATTTGAATTCCTTGCAACAAAAAACAAAATTTACAAATCAGGTATATACTGTCCTAACAGCAAGGAAAACAACTGTAAAAAGTTTACCAAAAAGGAGATAAATTCATTTTTTTCACATCAGTGACCTTGGGAATTTTCCTGATGTATGTTTACTATTACAACTGTACTTGTCAACTAAAAATTATTTAACAAAATAACTATGACATCTTTATACTAGTTCTGTTATCTATAATAGTATACATCAAAAACCCTGTATGGAATCTTACCTGTATTGTCATCTATACGACAGTTACAGCCTATCCTTTGTATGGAATCTTACCTGTACCATAATATATACGACAGTTACAGCCAATCCTCTGTATGGAATCTTACCTGTACCATAATATATACAACAGTTACAGCATATCCTTTGTATGGAATCTTACCTGTACCATAATATATACGACAGTTACAGCCAATCCTCTGTATGGAATCTTACCTGTACCATAATCTATACGGGTATTATTGCCGATCCCCTCTTGTAGATACACAATAATCTCAGGAACAGCTGCTTGGAATTTTTTATCAAGAACATCCTTCAAAAGTTCCTCACCTTTCTGACAACAAATATTCATTATCACAAGAGAGATATCAGGTACATTATTGGTGATGAGAGATATAGGGGACATTATTGATGATGAGAGATATAGGGGACATTATTGATGATGAGAGATATAGGGGACATTATTGATGATGAGAGATATAGGGGACATTATTGATGATGAGAGATATAGGGGACATTATTGGTGATGAGAGATATAGGGGGCATTATTGGTGAGAGATATAGGGGACATTATTGATGATGAGAGATATAGGGGTCATTATTGATGATGAAAGATATAGGGGACATTATTGATGATGAGAGATATAGGGGACATTATTGATGATGAGAGATATAGGGGACATTATTGATGATGAGAGATATAGGGGACATTATTGATGATGAGAGATATAGGGGACATTATTGATATAGACATTATTGGTGAGAGATATAGGGGACATTATTGATGATAAGAGATATAGGGGTCATTATTGATGATGAGAGATATAGGGGACATTATTGATGATGAGAGATATAGGGGACAATATTGGTGATAAGAGATATAGGGGACATTATTGATGATGAGAGATATAGGGGACATTATTGGTGAGAGATATAGGGGACATTATTGATGATGAGAGATATAGGGGTCATTATTGATGATGAGAGATATAGGGGACATTATTGATGATAAGAGATATAGGGGACATTATTGGTGATGAGAGATATAGAGGTCATTATTGGTGAAAGATATAGGGGACATTACTGATGATGAGAGATATAGGGGACATTATTGATGATAAGAGATATAGGGGACATTATCGGTGATATAGAGAGAGAGATATAGGGGACATTATTGATGATGAGAGATATAGAGATGATATATAGGGGACATTATTGATGATGAGAGATATAGGGGACATTATTGATGATGAGAGATATAGGGGTCATTATTGATGATGAGAGATATAGGGGACATTATTGTGCACAATATTGATGATGAGAGATATAGGGGACATTATTGATGATGAGAGATATAGGGAGACATTATTGATGATGAGAGATATAGGGGACATTATTGATGATGAGAGATATAGGGGACATTATTGATGATGAGAGATATAGGGGACATTATTGATATAGACATTATTGATGATGAGAGATATAGGGGACATTATTGATGAGATATAGATGATTAGAGAGATATAGGGGACATTATTGATGATGAGAGATATAGTGGACATTATTGATGTTGAGAGATATAGGGGACATTATTGATGTTGAGAGATATAGGGGACATTATTGATGATGAGAGATATAGGGGACATTATTGATGATGAGAGATATAGGGGACATTATTGATGATGAGAGATATAGGGGACATTATTGATGATGAGAGATATAGGGGACATTATTGATGATGAGAGATATAGGGGACATTATTGGTGATGAGAGATATAGGGGGCATTATTGATGAGAGATATAGGGGACATTATTGGTGAGAGATATAGGGGACATTAGGGAGAGATATAGGGGACATTATTGGTGATTGAGTGATGAGAGATATAGGGGACATTATTGATGATGAGAGATATAGATTATAGAAGAGATATAGGACATTATTGATGATGAGAGATATAGGGGACATTATTGATGAGAGATATAGAGATGAGAGAGATATAGGGGACATCACTGATGATGAGAGATATAGGGGACATTAGTGGTAAAGATATAGGGGACATTATTGATGATGAGAGATATAGGGGTCATTATTGATGATGAGAGATATATGGGACATTATTGATGATAAGAGATATAGAGGACATTATTGGTGATGAGAGATATAGGGGACATTATTGATGATGAGAGATATAGAGGTCATTATTGGTGATGAGAGATATAGGGGACATTATTGATGATGAGAGATATAGGGGACATTATTGATGATAGATTATTGAGAGAGAGATATAGGGGACATTATTGATGATGAGAGATATAGGGGACATTATTGATGATGAGAGATATAGGGGACATTATTGATGATGAGAGATATAGGGGACATTATTGATGATGAGAGATATAGGGGACATTATTGATGATGAGAGATATAGGGGAGATTATTGATGATGAGAGATATAGGGGACATTATTGATGATGAGAGATATAGGGGACATTATTGATGATGAGAGATATAGGGGACATTATTGATGATGAGAGATATAGGGGACATTATTGATGATGAGAGATATAGAGGATTATTGGTGATGAGAGATATAGGGGACATTATTGATGATGAGAGATATAGGGGACATTATTGATGATGAGAGATATAGGGGACATTATTGATGATGAGAGATATAGGGGACATTATTGGTGATGAGAGATATAGGGGGCATTATTGGTGAGAGATATAGGGGACATTATTGATGATGAGAGATATAGGGGTCATTATTGATGATGAGAGATATAGGGGACATTATTGATGATGAGAGATATAGGGGACATTATTGATGATGAGAGATATAGGGGACATTATTGATGATGAGAGATATATGATGAGGATATAGACATTATTGAGATATAGTGATGATGAGAGATATAGGGGACATTATTGATGATAAGATATATAGGGGACATTATTGATGATGAGAGAAATAGTGGACATTCTTGATGATGAGAGATATAGGGGACATTATTGATGATGAGAGATATAGGGGACATTATTGATGAAGAGAGATATAGGGGACATCACTGATGATGAGAGATATAGGGGACATTACTGATGATGAGAGATATAG